>NW_022882987.1:2400000-3000000 GCF_011952255.1 Bombus vosnesenskii
TTCTCTTTGATATCGTGGAAGTCTGAAGAGTTTCTGAGAGTGCAGAAAAGAAAGTAATCGTCCTAGAGTCGATGAATTATTGATGCCTGATCACTCCTGTCTGCGACATGTTCCTATTAGAAAAAAACCCTCAAAGATGCGACATACTAAACAGTGTCTGGCAGTCTCAACAGACAAGGCTTCTTTAATTAGACGTCTCTTAATAGGAAATGGTCATAAACAATATTACATAAACATAGAGGCCAGATTTGCGATCGTAAATGCAATAGAATTCCATTCATTAAAACAAAATTTTAGTTCATATGCTCGATTAAACCAACTTCCTTCGATTAAGTTCACTTGCCTGAACCTGAAGTTCTAGTTCTACTAGTTGAATAAGAAAATTATAGACGGCAAGAAGAATCGGTGAACTCAATATTAGATGATTATTATAAAGACCGCAGGAACCCAAAAGTAGATCTTCAACTTTCATTCAAACAAATCCATTAATAGTCACTGCATCCTATAACTTGACACGCTTCGTATCACTCACACCCATTATTACTTTCTGACAGTGTAATGAAATGATACAGACAAATGAACTTATAAAATAATTATCCCACTTTTTTATGAAAAAGAAATATTAATGATTATGTCATGTACGATGATATTTAAGAGCTGAAATTTACAAGCATATGAGTTTATTCTCTCTCTCTCTCTCTTTCTCTTTCTCTTTCTCTCTGTGTATCTTGAGTTGTACCGTTAAAGAATCAAAACTAATCGTCCCAAAATCACTTGTCCATGAACCCAATCGTTCTTCACAAAAAAAAAAAGAAAAAAGGTGAAGAGGAAAGACCAGCAGAAGGAGGTCGATCCGTTGGACATGCATCACCGGTTAAATATCTACACTATATTCAGTCTGTGCGAATGACGGGCCGCAGCGTGCAAGAGAACGACGAAAGCAGAGAGGCCGGTGTCGCGCAAGATTTACAGCGATTAATTCAGGCACGCCAGCTGTGTTTCCTGATCGCGTTGACGCCACCTTTGGCGCGGAGGCGGCGGCGGTGGCCCGTCGCCACGGCATGGCAGAGAAGATCGGGGCCAACTTCAATATTTGAGAAAGCCCGTGGAATCCCGGCCGCGGCGCGCACGTTATCGTGTTCAGCTACGGCACACGGAAATCGTGGCGTGGGTCCGCGTGCGGCGAGCAACCGTGCCCGTCCTCGCTCCTCCTCGCTGACTACCGAGATTTACAATGAGTTTCCGGTACAACCTGGAAGGAAGTTTGCTCGCGCCAGACCGCTCGTACCAACCACGCTACATAAACGTTATCGCCGACGTATCGCGCATTCGGATCTCAAACAGCCCTTCCGCCAATGTGGAGACGCCTTCGTCGCGGTTGCACGCAACACGCGCGGAACGTCTCGCGTTGCACGCGGAAAAATATATCGTTCCGTACGAACTCTCGCTCTGGCCCTCCATTTTTCTCCTTTTGTTTCGCGTAGATGTTCGATCCGACGGAAGAAGATTGGGAAGAAAAATGCTTTTTTAATCCATTAACACGTTGACACAATGGTCACCGGTGACCGAAGTTTCTAGATATTTTAGAACGATTGATAAATAATAAAACATTTTAGATAACGTAGATAGCTAGATAACATTAAGAAACGAAAAACAATTTCAAATTTTTGCTTACTATTAGTCTGCATATGTAACTAATGTTTTTAATATTTTCTAGATGTCCCTGTGGTTGACGTAAATCATTCAATAATTCATTCAAATTCAGAATATTCAGAATATTTAATTCTGAAAAGTAATGAAAAGATAGCAGATGATGTGGAATTGATCGACAATGTGTTCATTTCTAAAATTGCTATTCTATAAAAGATTGTGAATGTGGCTTATCATGTTTTATCCTTGTGGTCTTTAATTATCGTTATGGATAATTATGATAATCGCGACATTTGAGTGTCTCGATCAGTTTTGTCAATAAATTGGCACAATAATAAATTATGATGAACTATCCATGTGTCAGTCGAACCTCTATCAAGCTGCACAGTTGACGAATCGTCAAGGTATACGTGTGAGTCGTTCAAAAGTCACATTTATCAAGTCTCTCAATAGAAAAGTAAAGAAAAATAATGATATGGTGAAAAAGCTTTTTTTTCATGTACCTTGCGACTTATTATTTACAACACCTCCTTACTTATGAAAGTAAATCATTTATTTTTTGAGAATCGAATGTATTAGTCGTATTTCTAGGTAATGAAATTGATAACTTATAACCTATGATTTAAAAGATTTTGCAAGAGAGTGTCATGAGAGTTCTAAAGGCATAGATAAATTACGAAAGAAATTAATATTCACTTGCTATACGATGGAACTCCTTTCTGATGGTAATTGAGGAACATTTGACGCTATTTATACCCTCTTGTCTTCGCATTTAATTATTCGAATCGCACTTTATTCTACTATAGCGTCGCGTCGATGCACGAAGCACCGTGCGTATATTTCAGCGCGCTTCACCATTTGCGACGTATGTAACCTTCGACTGCGCCAAACGCTGCTTGCGATTCCGAGAAACGTCGACGGAGGTTAGGCAAAATGTCAGATAGGAAGGTTAAACGTGGATGTCATTAAGAATGTAACATCGGATGCTTGTGCTTCCATCGCACGAAAGGCTGCCAGCTTGCAACAATCTCGCAGCGATCAATCTTTCCGCCTCACCTCCGCTAATTCGAAATGACAACTTCCCTTCGAATTCGATCGAGAAGACTATTCCAATGTTTACCCAGTCTCGTAGCAATTATACGTCGATAAATATTCGATACAACCGTGGGAAGATAAAGCACGTTCTTCCTTCCGTTTTTTCACGATAAAACAAGAAACAATTTTTTGAACGTGGTTCGTGACAAGAAGCGGTCCAATTCCGACAAAAAAAGGATAATTCATCATGTTTACACGTATAAATTTATTACGACGCGAAAACAATGATCCGATCGAAGGAATAAATCTCGGGCGGTTGTCCACCGACTAGTCAACGTTTTGCCATTGACACAGCACTTATGTACGTTTCGTCGGTACCGATATCCTTGCCTGTTTTATTTATCACACCGGTGAAAGCGAACGTTGACGTGTCACATCGACTAGATGAATTATGAATTCTGAAAATAAGCCGGCTGTCCGGGAAATATATCGATCGATCACTGTCAAATCCCTCAGGGTCAATGCTCAAACGGTGCCTCTTACAGCGTGGACACGCGTTTCCACTTACACCCGGATTAATTCGTTCCCCTTTCGTGCTTCCGCGATTTGTTCCTTCCTCTCTCGCTTCAAGCTTATTTAAAGCTCCCTTGACTTTTGCCTCGTGTATTTACAGAAAGCCAGCGAACTTAATCTTGATTTTAATAAACGAGTGGCACTTGATAGTAGCCAAGATTATATTAAAGCAAAATTCAGATAAATCAACCAAACTTGGATCTAATCAACGCGAAGTAGTCAAGCATTGTTAATGAAGGTTTTTACGATTAACCTTTTACATTCACAAGACTTTTATGATACGATCGACCAAGCACATTGGCGCAGTGTTTAACTTACAGTGAAGCATCTTAAAATGTATATCGAGAAGAAGAAGGTTTAAGATGTTTCTAAATTTATTCATATAGCATCTTTTCCTTCTTCGTTCGTTATTAATGAAAAAAATAAAAGAAACAATTTTCATATTGCCAATTCCATTGCAGCAATGTCAGTGAGCTGTAAAGTGTTAATGCATTATCCGCTTGATGAAATCATATGTTTGAAATCCTACGACATTGTCTGAATAATGATATTAAGAAGAATAGCTTCTGCTACCTTGAAACATGGTACTTCGACTTCATTATTCTTTGTATCAAACAATAAACTGTAATACTCGTGGGAAGTAGAAAATAAGAAAATCACATTTCGAATACCAAAAAGGTAGTTGAAATAAGAAAGCAAAAAGAAAAAAAGAATCAGAGATGTAACAAGCAATAAAAAGTTATTTTGAGAAAACAAGATCAATCTCGCTTAAACGAACGGATATCACAAAACCAGTCGACTAACCCAATTCCCCCTGTTACACGGCCAGAATTTACGCGTGAAGTCTCCGCTCCAGACGTTTCATATAAACTCATCAACGTCGCTCGTTGGTAAGTCGCGTTCCCAGCGAGCAATTATCGCGGGCAGCGAGGAGCGCAATCTTTATTTTCCATCTTCGCGACATTCTTCAGAAACCGCACGATCTTTCGACTCTGAATTTATTTCGCATCAGAATTCACCGAGAGATACGATCCGCCGTATGTTTCGAGGGACCCCGTTAAAATCGCGGAAGAGTTAATTAAAGGCTGCCACACGGCGAGACATATCCAGCGATCTTGAGCGCGTATCTAATCTGAAAATCTCTAAATAAGCCTGGACGAGTCCCCGTGGCTAGCGAGATTAGCTAGACGTAGCTTCACGATAAAGAGAAATGGAAATTATAGGCATTTCGAAATTCTAGAGAATTAACCCATTGACATGCTCAGTCCACCGGACGGTTGTGAGACACTGTCTGATCCTTATTTATTTGAATATTATTAATACGATTCTTAGTAATTTAAGAGTCTAATATTTAATACTTTGAAGACTAAACATCTTCTTGGGTTGTTGGAGAAATTTGTTCATTGATCATTAATAGCAATAAATAGTAATTTTGAGAAAGTTTTGGTTCCAGCTTCTTTCATATTAGCTACTACTGGACTGATAATTATTCAGGTGCGGACATTTATCCAAATTCGTAGTTTTATGTATAAAACTGAAAGAGTAGGATCCAAGTGGGGATTAGTTTCACTGATCATAACCACTATGTTACTTTGAAAATATTTTTTATATCTGTACGCTTAGCGGTTATACTTGTATGTATCAGACCTAAAGGTTCTTTTTTCATTGTTAAAACTCCTCCGTTATAGTCCGAACTTTGCGATTTCGTACAAACAAAGGAAGTGTGTCCTCGACGATGAAAGAAGACAGGATCGAATGTGAAAAAGAGAAAGAGGGTGAAGAATAGAGGTCTCAAGCTTTTTACGAGTCATAAAGTCACTCGTGCTTCTCACAAGTCGCTTCCGAAGAGTAGGACTTCGACCCTCTTCTATTCTCTTCGCTGGCCCTTGACCTTGCCTACCGCCTAACTGATAATAATACCGTTTTTATTGTACGATAACCCTTAAACGAGCCGATAAAACGGCGCTTTATCGCTTAAAAAAATGAGCCTAACTCTGGTATTCACGCTTATGTCGCTTCGAGAGGGAAAGTTGGGAAGACAGGTGAAGATCTCGTGTTGTCGATCCCTTTCACGGTACGTTGAGAAACGATACTGCGATCGTTTAGATGTTGTAAAAAAGTTTGAGATTTCCGTGATTTATGTACTTCATATTTTGTTACGATATTGTAGCTTCAGGTCTGTTGAAATCGTGCAATAAGCTTGTTTTATGATTGTCGTTTACCGAAGTCCAAAAGGAACCGTGTGAATGCTTCAGCACTAAATCATATCTTTTGGTTACAAGGTGACAACATTGAATCGAGATTCTTTTTCTGTTACGATAAATTTCTTTAAATTATACAACATATTTTAGGTAATCTCTACGCATCTTTTTCTTCGCAAAACCAAATCGATATCAGAAATTATATTTAATTTTCCAAATGTTCGTCTCAGATTTAAAAACACGTTCTCATATCTCGCACATTTTTCACAAGATTATTCCGATCAAAGGGACGTCGGGAAATTACGTCTTCCTGCCTTTCCAAAATCCTATCTAATTTCCTCTTCCCTTAAATTCAAAAAAATTCTTCCATCTCCCACGTCGTTCTGTTACAATAAATTCCTCTAAACGATACAACACTTCTTTCCTTCTCCACAGAACCATTTCAATCTGGCAAATGTCCCAAACTACATTTGTCTAACTTCTAAAATATCTATCCTGAAATTCTTCTCCTCCACTTCTTTTCCTCAAATTCTATAATGTTCTTTTCTCAATTTCTACGATATTTTCTCATCTATCACCTCGAGATCCAGTTCTAGGTTCTACTACCTTGAAGTACCATTCTCTACCGCCGTTCGCAACCTGCTGGCTCGTCCTTTTCCACTGCAATCGATACTCCTCGCTACATCTGTCGGTGTCCCGCGGAACTATGTACCATTCTCCATTGGAACAACCGCCAGCTCGTCCGCTATTTTGCCACCATTTTTGCCGCGAGCGCCGCGATTTATGCGATAGCTTCGTTAATATGTAATGAATATTAATTATTTGTCAACGAAGGCGAACGGAACCACGACAAGATAGGAGAAGGGGGAGGGAAGAGGAACGAGGAGGGTGAAGGAGTGCAGGAGAGGAAAGAGACGGTTGGTAGCGTAATTTGTAATCTGCTGGCGTGAAGCGTATCCACGCGGCCAGCCGCGTGCTCTTTGCATCGATATGAGCCATCGCTTCGTTATGCGTAATGAACCGAGCAGCCAGAGCAAGCTCTCGCGACAATGAAAAATTTTCGGATGCATAAGGGGATTAATATATCGGTTTCTTTTTCTACCTTGCAACGGATCGATGATTCCTTACTGCGTTTCGGTATCAAAGATGTTTTAAATTCGCCGTAGCATACTCGCTTGTTAAACGATTACGTAGCTTTCGATCTAATTTCTTGATACTATTACGATTTCTAAGTAGAACTGTGATTCGTGAGAGCAAGTTTCGGAAGCATGAGATTCCAAGTTAAAGAATTCTATCCATCTTGCCCTGATGCAAATAGAGCGCAGCTGAATTTCTAAAAATGTATTAGGCAATTGCGCAAACGGTGTTGCTTTTTAAAAAACTGAATTTAGGACAATGGAACTCGTCGAGATAGAAGACTCGAGAGTATTAGCATTTCGGTCTTCAGATTCAATAGAAAGACAGTTTATCAGAATACTCGTGCACTGTAATCCTTAGCTTTCCAATTTGTTATTTTCCAATTCCTCGTTTCTAAGAACGCAAGTCTTTAATTTCGCGAGAGTATCGAATTTTAGATTTCTTCTACGGAAGTAGTTTCGAAGTATTTAAGACTCTCCACTTCTCGGTGTCCCTAATAGTAAAAGGATCTAAACTACTCATCACCGCCCATCAAGCTTGACTTTTACTATCTGCCTCGTCGTTTCTCGGAGCCATCATCCACCCTTCCTTCCCTGTTCTGATATTCGTCCGCTTTTCTAGTAGTTCTCTCTGCATAAAAAGATATCTTGTTCCTTATCCAAAAGAAGAAGGAAGGAAATACTAGTAACGATCATCAGAGGCTACAAGCGAGACGAGCGTGGTTGAAGGGGCTGAAGCCGGTGGGCCGTCCTCGGTTCTTCTGCTTTTGTTTGTTCGCATTTCGGTGGTGTACCACGGCTGGCCTGCGAAACCAGAGGAGGCCGACGGAGGCGCAGAGGTGGAGAACGAAAGATGGACAGAGAAAGGAACAGAGAGGGCCAACGAGATTGGATGAGGCTCTCGCGCAGCCTGCGGTATAATTAAAATACAGCCGAGCACCAACTGCTGGCCCGTGCTGCTGTTGTTGCTGCCTTCTCCTCTCCTCTTCCATCATCCTGCTCTTTTCTCCGTTGCTTTACGAGAAGGTGCTCCCGCTTCATTTTCCACTCCTTCCTCCTCTTCGCCATCTTCTCTCGCACCGTTACTTCTTCCCTCGAGTGGAGCCTCCGGCTCAGTGATTAGTATTTAGGAGCCAGAGTATTGGCGTCGAGGTACACGGGCTTCCTTTCGCGGTTCTTCCCCTTTCCTTTTTACCAGCTTTCTTTCGTGTAGGATTTAATGAGAGAAAAAGAGAATACCCGTAAATTGCGGAGTTTGATCCAATTTTGTTTAGTCATAGTCGAACAAGTGTCGTTGAGGATGGAGCACGATCACCTCGATCGTGCAATATCACGCGATAATAAATATTAAATAATAAATAACGACTCCACGAATTTGTCTCAGTAGATCGATTTTTTCTTATTTCCTACAATTCTTTGTCGTCTTTTGACTGTTCGTCGAAACACGCATCCATCTCAATCGCAGCCTTAGACTTCCACCTTCTTTTGAAAAAAAAACCACACTGACTTACACGCACATTCTTCCGAAAGAAGCTACTTCCACAGAAAAGTGAAATCTTCTCCCGATAAAAATCATCGACGATAAATTATTCCATTGCACGGCCTTCGGAATATACCTACTATTCGATCAAATACTCATCCCCGAGTTCCACGGAAACGTTGAGAACTCTTCCCTCCAATGATTTATTACCTTTCCCTAAACGATTCTCGTTATTTAGCAGGACACGATTGAAATCTGGACCACAGACATTCTTGACCATTCTCCCGCGAGCATCGCATATAAATCTTCGTCGAATTGCAGCACGCGCACAGACGTGTTTCTCGCGGGAACGCGCGGCGTTCCGCATCCATGTAAGCGGCCTTATTATTTCACGGTCCGTGCATACTCATTATACGCGCTGTACATGGCGGCCTGTTACGTTTACCGGCCAATTTGGTGGCGGACTGCCTCGTCTTCTGCCATCTGTTCGCGGCCCCGCAGACAGTTCCGTCCGCGGCGTTACGCTTTAATCCGCGAAACGAGCTCGTTTCGGATAAACTCCTCGTTTAAGTGAAACTCTAACCGAGCCAGCCTTAAGTGCCTCTTACCCTCTCGAGCTTCGCCGTTTCAAAACGATTTTGTATTATCTACGTCGAATCGGAGATTTGCATTCATCTTCCCGTTTCCTCTGGCATTTCCAGTTTACTGGTCGAACAAGCGTCTTCCGAACGAAATTAGACTTGGTCGAAGCGATTTGTCAATTCTCAAAATTAACACAAGGCACGTAAATTAAGAAAAATTGGCCGTTCGGTTTTGTTTCCATTAAATGCCGATGTTAAGTACGCGTCGTAGAAACTTGAAAATTAGATTTGAATTAATTTGTCTGGCGAAAAATCTATCAAATTTATTCTTGTACTTTTTTCATATATTATGTCTTATCTCTTGTTTTTGTCTTACGTGTATTTTCTATTAAAATCTTTATAGTGTATTTTATGCTCGACCAATTTCTAGGAGCAGCTTCTTTGAAAAATACAGTGTTAAATCGATACGTCGACTCGGAGCTCTTAATACAATCCCTAAAATAGATCCAGGCGGGAAATAGAGCGCGAGAAGCGATTTTTTTGGTTCTCTGCGACGGAACCACGAAATGATATACAGTTGTTTGGCAAGGTGATACGAGGATCCTTTTCAGCCGGTCGTCGTCGCTTGTCGTCGGCCACTCTTTTACAACGCTCGTACAACCACGGCCGACATCAATCTCGTCATTAGTCTTCCTTTTCCTCGCTCGCTTCTTGCCCGAGTGTCTTTTTGCTAGACTCACGGTTCGAGTTATTGATAATTTGTCACGCGATCTCCGACTGCGGCCCATCCATCCTTCATTCGCGAGCGGACCGTTATTTCACGGGAACTTCTGCCAGATTGTCGTTGCGACGTTTACTTTTCTGGTTGACCTATTATGATGGACGATGGAACGAATCACGAACGATCCAGCTAGTTCACGATCGACAGATTCGTCGACGTATCATCGTTACGGTTTCGTTTATTCTGACGAGCACAGAACGATATGCTCGAACGAGAACCATGTTCGTGGCTTTTCGAACAAAGATTTAAGGGTTGATTACGAGCTGGACACGTTCGATTATCTCTCGTTTCTTCTGGGAAAAAAAAGGAAGTGAGGTTAGCGGTAGGTTCGATGGATCGAGAAAAAAGGAAACGATGGAACAGCCGGTGAACGAGTGAACACGAGAGGAAACGCCTTCTCCGCCCTGAAACGCCTCCTGTCCGTCATGCCGTCATCCCCCTTCTTCTCATTTTATTCCCCACCGTGACCCAGACATTTTTCGTTAACGTTCGCCCCTAGCCACCTACCTAGACATAATTACAATTAACAAAACGCCAGGTTAAAAAATTCCATTTCATTCATCGACGTCTCTCGCTCATTTTGCTACACTTCGAATATCCACTCTGCCTGACAATCACTCTTTCGTGCCTTGGAAATTGAATAATTAAATTTTGAGATTGTCGCAAGTTTTTACGAATTCCATAATTGAATATCATCTGCGTTCTCGTATTAAAAATTCCGACAGAGATGGAATTTTTATTTCTATTTTTATTTCAACTTTTAGCTTCGAGGTATTTATTTGATCAAATGGGGGACGAACGCGGCGGCGTATTTCCTTTTCATCTTTCCCACATTCGCATTTAAACGACCCATCCAAACCGTTAGCCGCGTTTCTCGCTTTTCAAAAATTCATCAGCCATTCAGTCTCGACGCTTGCGTTTGCCCGCCCACGAAAAAAGCCGTATTCAAAGCGTATGCTCAGCATCGCGCGTCTCTTTAATTAATCAAAATACGTGAATACCTTTTACCTGGCTACCTAACGTTCATTAGCTTTTGTTCCTGCTTTTCTTTATGCGAAGCATTATACAAACTGTACGAAGTATTATAGCATGTAACTGGACATTGTTACTCAAGCACGAACCTATATGTATATTCGAAACGTTAATTGTGGTACTTGTGATAATCGTGAACGTTCGAAAGAGTAGACCAGACCTTCTAATGAAAAAGATCAAATACGCACTCCTTTCTGTACCGTCGTCTGCCTTTTTCCATTTTCGCTCTGCTTCGAACGCTTCCCGTTCGCTCTCCGTTCTGCTCGTGAGTTTCTACTCTACCATATTCAGTTTTTGATTCTTTGTTTTCAGAACGAGTTACCTCGGTTTCATAGATTTTATTTGAAAATCAGAAATGTCTATGAAGGATACATTTTACGATTTTTTACTTGTGCAATGTGTTTCTTGACTTTCATCGACTTTATATTCAGGAATGTACAATTCTTATGAACATCAAGATATTCTTCGATTTTCTGCTCTTTCGCTACACTATCCAAATTCTATACATCTAATTTCGTAGAATGCATTTTCATAAGCAGTAAATCATTTTTCACGTGTCTCAAATGACTTCCACTGATATCTAGTTAGCAATCAGTTCGAATTACCGTGTCAAACGCTCGGTACATTGATTTCTCTTATCAATTTACAAGACACCATCGTAACATCGTCGCAATCTCGAGGAATGGAAAAGAGTTAAAGAAAATAGAGTAAAACGATCTGTTCCGACGCTAAACCGGCTGTACGGTTCTCCCTCGATTCCATGATTTAGGGTATCGTCTCGAAAGTACTACTTTTCTGCCATTCCGCTACCAGCCGATCCCACAAGTCATTTCCACACCTAAGCATTAGGAGGCAGTAAGAGAAACGGGCCTCGGTCGATGGAAAAAAGGAGAAAGAGAGAGCGGACGAGGGTAAACGGGGTGGTGAACACGGCACGAGCAGTCTGTCCGTGAACGGATCACAGCTGTGCACCACGAAATTGCAGCGTGCGAGCAGTTACGAACGTTTTCGACCGTTTAATCGCGATAATGGTAGGCCACGCGACGGAACAAACTTTCCGGCCCCGAAGATTACGATGTTCTCGCGCGAGCGAGAATAAAAGTCACCGAACGCTTGTTATATCGTCGGTGTCACTTGGAAACACGCGTGATTATGGCCCTTGTAACAAGGGTTCGGCACCAACGTCATGCTACTGTTCTTGTAACTCGACCTTTCCTGAGAATTTCTGACCGTTTCCTGTTTCCTACTGCAGAACTCAATTAATGAAACTTCGTAAATTATAAGTTGCCAATTCTATGCGATAAATTTTCATGCTTGTAAATAATAACTTTAAACGTGTTTATGGGAAATTGTAATATATAACCTACCTACAGGATGTGCAACAATACTCAAAATACCTAAAATAAAGTAAAGTAGTAAAGGAAAGATGATCAGCGGGTACGTTGCAGAAACAAAAGAAGTATTTTTTATCGCTCAGCGGCACGCGTTGCTATTTGGTCTTATTTGAATATATAATGACATTTTCGCTGAATACAGGGACTTTTCGCTCATCCTTATGATTCTGCCGGATTTATCAGAAAAAAGCCTAATCGTTTTTCCAACTGTCTATTACACTTGCATAACGATATTTCCAAACAGATTTCTATTCAGGTTCTAATGAGATAATTATTAATACGAAATATGCCTCGTCCATAGTTACAGTGTACAATTCTCACAAAATACCCAGCTAACCATGTAAACAAACGTTGCGGACAATTCGAAAAATTCCGTCGCCGGATCCTCTGACGAAGCAGAAAGTTCGACTAATGATCCCAGGCCTCCTTCGAGCTCCTACGAGAGGCCAGAAAGAAGAAGAAGAAGTCAAGCTCGAAGAAGAGATGGAAGAAAAGGAAGAAGACGCGTCGGGGGATCGGTTTCTTTTCGACGCGAGACCGCGGATGATCAGGTCGCTCTCGATGGTCGGCGGGGTGATCAAAGATCCCGGGCTGCGCCCTTACGAACTGCCCGAGAAAGGAACTAAAAGAAGCCAACGAGAGGAAGAGCAAGAAGAAAAAGAGGATAGGGAAAAATCGAAAAAATATTGCGGGTGTCGGGCCTAGTCGGAGAAGGAGGCTGCGGCTTGCAACGGAAAGAAAGCGAGAGAACCTGCAGGTCGGAGGGTGAGGCGACAACCCGTGACCAATCTGACACTAAATCAACTGACGTACGTTCCGTGCTCGATCACGTGCACGTGTAGCAAGCGTGAGGCTGTGTAAACGATGCAACATGCACCGCTGTCGACGATATGAACGATTTTGGGAACGGCCACGATCAAGTGATGCAACCACGGATTCCCGCTTAATTGATTCCGATATTACGTAAGGATGCGGTTGATTACGAGCTTTTGGAAGTATTGGTGATACTGTACTGGATGAGAATGCACAATGTAATTGAATATAAAGGACTGCTGCGATAAGAAGCAGGCCCTTTTTCCAGTAATTTTAATCAACGAACAAAAACCAACTCAAGGGGAATCAAATCACTTTTTCAAACGTACTATAAATTCATAGTTGATTATAATAATTATTCATAGTAATAAGCTTTGCACTTTTGAATATACACCTTTCTTTGTCTTCGAATAAATGCAATTTAAATATCGGAACAGTACTCTTATTGCTTGATATCCTTCTATTATATACGTTTAATCTTTGAGGTTTGCTAAAACTTTGTAAGAGATGTCATTGATGCCTCGAAGGAATTTTTTGAAGCAAAAATTTCTGAACAGCATATGTCAATAGCGAACAGAAACAAAGGATTAGAGTTTTTAAGAAGAACGAGGATTTAAATGGCTCTGCTATAGAAACATCCGAATAGAAAGAATAGCAAAATTCACATTGTCATTGCACAATTGATGTACGATTTTTGATACGAAGTAAAAATTTAATCACATAGTTATAGAAAGTAGTAGGAAATAATTCTTACGAAGTGGTGCTGGAAAACTTAACAAGACACGAATAATCATCTCGAAAATCGAGATTTTCACTTGGACCACGCCTTGCGTTCATGAGCGACTAGCGGATCAACTCCAATTTAACTGAAATTTCGTTCAGGTACGTCACTAACGAGCCAGTATATATACAGATGTTTTCAAAATGGAAAACATCGGAACACGTCCCTTTTTATTATTCCTCGTGCGATTTCGTGCGTGCGCCGCGCGGAATATTACCGCGCTTTAAATATTTGCCCGCACGTTCTTTCAGGATTCTCGTTCAGACGGAATAATAACCTCGAGTATCAAGCCTTTCGATCTTTTTTTCTCCTTTTCGCGTCGCTTCTTTCTTCTCTCTCTTTGCTGCAATAAAGCGAGATCGTTGATACGTGAATTATGCAAATTGCGGTCGAATGCGTGCTCACCGGTGAATTCGAGCACGATTACGTGTAACTGGCAAGAGCGAAGCTCGATCATCGAATTGAGTACAAGGAAACAAATTTGAAGGACTAAATTTCGTGTATAATGAGTCGACACTGCAAAGAATCGATTGGAAAAAAGAGAAATTGACAAGGTAAAAAACCGGGCGCTTTAATCGAGACCCTTCGAGAATAATGTCCATGGATATTCCTGCCAATTATACAGACGACTGATTAATTATTATTTTTCACGTCTTAGTTTCTTCAGTTGTCTCTAAAAACCCATGAAAATACTTCATTTTTAGCAAGGGGAGAACTTTAATTTTTTTGATGTTAGTTTCTTAAATTCTTTCTAAAAATTCTGAAAAATTCTTCTTCTTTAATAATTAACGTTAAATGAAACCCGAGTAGATGATTGTTATTTATTTGAATTTAAATGCTTAAATTTCCTTTAAACATCCTTAAAAATTCTTTTTCTTTACGTATTAATGCTAAACGAAATCTAAGTGGAGGATTTTAATTTTCTTGGTACTAATTTCGTGAGTTTCTTCTCGTTTCTTGGAAATAGTTTTCTTCTAATTATTTTAACATCAAAGGAAAGTTTCAATGTTTACTTCTAGCATGCTTAATCCTCTTTAGGTACATTACTCCACCTAAATACGGGCACGCTATCAAGAAAGATCTCGTTCATTTTTTCCCGAAAAACGATTCCTTGCTCGGTGAAACGGTTTATTAACCAAACGACGTATGCATCATCGCGAGGAGAACGGTTCAACGTGAGGCATTAAAGCTAAAATTCGCCTGTAAATCAAAAGCTGGCCGCGATACATGCCGACGATCTTGGTCGCTGTACGACCCGTAATCGACGTTTATTAATCAAACTACCTCGGTGCTTATTAAAAATCATTCCCGCGCTAAAAACCATACAAGCATCGCACATTATCATGAACGAAATTTGCCTGAAGGAACCTTATTCCGTGTAATTATTTATCGTCACCGAAAGATCGATTCCCCTCGTGAACAAATTTCATTCATAGATATCATAACACTTAAAGGAAAGAAAATAAATTTATGTAATCATTAGAAAATTGTTACATTCTTTAAGAATTATCGTCTTATTTGAAACTTAAGATTGTAAGCATTTTTAGTATTGTAATGACAATCTGATGAATCACATGTAATGGAATGAAGTATTTTTCTTGCTTTTTATATTTGTATTATTAATTCTACGGTAAACGATTTCACAAATCACCTTCAAATTTAGGCACATTTTGCTATCAATTTTCCATATAATTTGTTCCAAATCTTATCTGTGGAAATCAGTTAAAAAAAAATTCCAGGGCGAATACATAGATCAATCTTCGTTTATTTTTCCCCTTGTGATTCTTGCAGATAATTTCTGCAAATTTGAACTGTGAATCATCATCTTGCATAAGCAGAAAGTTCTTATTTTCTGGTCGTTCCTTTGATAATTTCGATGTGTTTATTCGACTATTCGCGGAGAGACGCGATCGCGAGAAAGCACGTCAACGGGAGTCGTAAATTCCCGTTACGATTAGATAATCGACGCCACGAACTGATCGATCCCCTGATTTCTGTTACGATAATAGGGGTGGTTCAACTGAGTTTACACTGAATTAACAGGTATAAATTAATGTTTATTCCAACAACTTTGTAAAGAAAACAGTTACACTGATACGTATGTATAAGTTAAGTAAGTGATTGATTTAAGGGTAGAAACCCGGTAAAAATATGTTGACTATTCTAACGATGAAGAATAAGTGAAGTAAAGCGACGATGCTGTGTCGGAGGAAAGCTAGTGATGGGTGTGTCTAACGCAAGGGACCATCGGATTTGTTGATGACAATTTTGGTTAGGAAAGTGAGGGCAGTAGACATTGCTTCTGATTGGATGATAAGAAGGTTGGTGGACTAGGAAGGGTCTTAGCCGCCCTCGATAGAATGTTGCTAGTGGTAAGCATCATACGTGAGAAAAACTAACTTTCCCGTGTCAACCCGTAGTAAACAATAAGCTTTAGAAACAATTCAGTAAAGAGATGTTTGTTCGGTCTGAAGGACCTTAGCTAGAAAATTCCTGAGATATATGATAGGTCCTTAAGACTATTGAGGGTACGCAGTAAGGATGTGCGGACATCTGGTTGCCATTTTGCCCGCGGTGTGTGGCCTGGTCTGGGTAGAGTGTCGCCAGACGTAACACGATGAGTCATCGAATTTTATAATAGATAAGGAGATGTCCCAATACTTACAAGTAGGAATATGCACACTTTCCTTTACTCTCTTTTTGTTCTTTCGTTGATATTTCGAAATTGCAATCGACTCGGATCCTGACGTCGACGCGTGGGTTCTCCGCGATTGGATCGCGCCTCGATCGCGGATTAACGCGGAGAAATAAGCGAAGGATGAGACGAGCGTTCTCGTGGCGGTGGGTCACGCGGTTAAATCGCGGAATTCAAGCGGACGAGGAATGCAGAAGCGTTTCGAGCGATCGTTCGATAAATTCAGGTCTCCTGCGTGTTTATGGACTCGAAGTTCCCGGTATCACAGTGGGAGGAATTATTATAATGTTGCTGCTTGCAATTTGTACGCGTCGTTGCTGCTTGGGGTACCTCTTCGTTAATCGCTGGAAGTAACGCGACGTAAATTCCCGGGAGAAAGGGGCAACGTTCAACGTTTCTGTTCGCGAGAACACTTCAGATCGGACTTCGAATGGGATTAACCGAGAGTTATGTTTCGTATGAGTGGTAAGAAATCGCCTGGGATTATGACAAATCAAATTATACTAGGTGTTAAGCAAAGGTGAGTCCGCAATTGATGGAAGAATTATCTTTTGCTTTTGCCAAGTACTAATGAAAGTTAATCGGTTAATATTTAAAATTGATAAAAATTTCAGACTTGTTTGCTTCTTTAGTTGCTAAGGACAGGTCGTTCTAGAGCTGACAAATGGAATATTGAGGACTTTCATCCAATACGTTAATTTTTATTTAACACACAGAATAGGAGCAAAATAGTCACCGCAGACTATATTTTGTTTTTTGTACCCATTTTTATACGTATTATAACACATTTTTGTTAAAAACAACAATTGTCTGCGACTGAGTTTTGTAGCTTGAAATTAAAACCTAAATATTAAACAAATTCACTATTATATGACATCGAACGTCTGAAATAGAGACACGATTATATACTATCAATTTTCATCGTAATTATAATTACCGATGTAAATATATAGATCGAACACGTTAGATAGTAGATACACAATATGGTTCCAGAATGAAAGACGTCGAACTAAAGTCGAGAAACACCTCTCAAGAACTGCAATACTGGTATTAAAAGGAAAAGGCAAATAGAAACAAGATATCGATGACAAGCCAACAGAGAACGAACAGAAACCTACGCCGGAGGAACACAAAACGAAGTCTAGGACGAAGAAAATAGTAAGAAACGAAGTTTCCTCCACCGAGACGAAGAAGCGAGGAGTACGACCGATAAGACTGGAATTTATCCGCGAGGATCGGTCGCAATAAATTCGGATCAACGAGGCTAGCCGTCTCCGAATTCGCATCTTAATACGATCGCGACAGTGTAGGACGAACGACGCGACGAGGAACTGCGGTTCGAACATCTCGTGAATGGAGAGGAATCCTCGATTGAAAGAACGTATTCTATGCGCCGTTTCTCTTTTTGTTTCTTTCTCTCATACAGAACCTCCATGAAGAAAAGACGAAAAAATGAAATCTTCGTTCGTTGGAGAAACGAGGAAGCTCGGGATCGCGAATCGACGGAACGCAGAGATGGCGAACGTGAAATAACAATGTAAAGAAAAAAAGAAAAAATAAGAAAAGAAGGTACAGGCAGAGAAAAAGAAAAAGGGGCAGAAGGCGCGGCGCGGCGCTGGCCGTTGGCTCCACTCGGAGATTTTTCAAAAAGGAAATTATAAAAGCGGTCTGGAAACGAGAGGGGCGGCTATAAAGAGGGATCTTTACGAGACACGGGGCTGCACGAGGCCCTGCTTTCGAACAGAAGAAGCGCACGGGACCTGCCGTGACATCTCGACGTTGTTTATCGAGTTACGGAATTCGAAGATAAAATCGTGCCAGCGGAGAACGGACGCTGGCCCCAGGGTAAACTCCAGAGACGGGATTCTCGTTAAGGGATCGCGAACATGCTTGTTTCGCCACGTTAGATGGTTACTCTTTGTCGGGTGGTGGAATTGTCTCGCGGGGATGCTCGGACATTCCTTCCATATAGGTCTTTCGTTTGTTTAATTCGACGACGAGGTGCAAGTTTTCGATACCTTCGTGGGAGTTTTGGTGGTTACTTGTTGAACTGTTATAATTCAATGGTATTAAAGGGTTTAATATCGTTTTGCAAAATTAGTTTTCAGTAGAGATTTTTGTCTTTGTCTTGTATTACATAGATCTCTAATTTTCTCTATGCAGAAATTTATCGTCTAACCCTTCGTCTTATAACGCAGAATGTAGAGTCACGTGTACGTCGAATAGGAGATAGGTTATACTTGTCTGATAATTCTATTTACTTCCGTTTTCATTCTCTTCGTGTTTTCTTCTGTCGTTAAAAAGGTTCTTAAGTTTAAACAACATACGAAAGAAAGAATTACTTTTCCGAAAGAATTTCTCGTTACAATTATACGCTAAGATTCTTCTTCGAATATTATAGATAATTTACCTTGTTGGAACAACAGCTAGATTATACTACGATGATTGTAAATAATACGTGTTGTATAAAACATTGTATAGCAAAATTTGCATAGTAAATAGTTAACGTTGATGTATGTAGCCATAGAAAGATTCATAAGGCAAGGTGTTGATCTAATGGTCTAAAGTGCGAGAAAAACGGGAAAATAATTTGATACTTGTTCGCAATCACGAATAGAATATTCAGAAAATATTTCGAGCAAGGCAAAGCACAATGAGTTCCCTGTTTCAAGCTACAAGAAACGCGGAACCTATTTGTACAACACGACGCAGGAAGTGAAGCGATAAAGGGGCGAAGAATAATTAAAATGTAACAAGAAGCTGTTTACCGAAAATTCCAACGGAGAACCGAGCACCATAGGGACACAGAGGGTGTAAATTTCCCGGGTGGAGAATAAACTACCGGTAATATGCCTGGACTCGCCCGCGAGAAAAGATCGTCGTCATTATAAAGATAGAATTATATTCTGACGATATTAACTCTGCAGAAGCACTCCGCAATTTCCAGAACGATAAATAACCGTGCTTGCTTCGTGAGATACACTCGACGACGCTTTTATTGCGCAGCACGCGAAATTAGCGGCTGCTTCACGGAAAAATCTCGTTTTCTTCCTATTTTCATACTTTCGATCTTTGCATGATCGATAAATGCACCAGTGGTCACGCAGTCGTCATCATCCCCCGAATCTATACCTTTTCTCTTGGGAAGGATATCAATTTTTGTCTATGAAAATTAAGAAAGTTTCTTTGCTGCTACTACCAGTTTTAAATTTACATTTGTCGCTTAATACTTTTGATTGAAACTGCCAATGACAATGGCAATAAATTTAAAAAAATGCAAGTTTCTTTCCAAGTGAAGTTTCCATGCATGTTGAAAAACGTTTAGAAAAATGCCTCTTTTTCTTTGTTAAAGTGCTGTAGAGCATTAGAAAGGGCCCAGAATATAAAAAGAAATACAGAATTTAATGTACTTCTTCAGTACCTGTTACCGTGGCTCCTTCTACTCCGTATTCAGAGGTTTCAAATTCTTCCTGTACATCAATTTGTTACAAATTCCTACTGTTCTCCCTGTACCGTAATTCTGCCTGTACTTCGCCGTTTAATTCTTTTCTTACTACCGTTTGCTCAACCCCCTTCTGTACAAGCTTCAAATTCCTACCACGTTTTAATTTATCGCTTCTTCTGCCACCGAATCTGCTTCAGTTTTTTCTTCGGCGAGCTTCAAATTCCTCTTGCACTTCAATTTATCGCAATCTTTTTCCTCCATTCGCTGCAATTCTTTTTCCTACTTCTCCTTCTTTTTCTCCTTCTTCCACTTCCTGACTTTTTTTCGACCGGCTTCGCTTCTTTCTTCGACCGTCTCTAACAGTCGAAACGAGAAGACGAGGATGGAAGAAAAGGATGCAATTACATCTGACGCAATTTATCGCGATCAATGCACAAAATAGCCAGATATCGCGAGCTTCGTTCTTGTTTAATCCTCGATTACGATCATGAATGGACAGAAGAACGCGCGGGAAATACTGCCGCTAATGGCACAGATTTAATTCGGTCTCGTACCTGACCTCTCTCTCTCTTTCGCTGCGCCACGAGAAATACGAGTCGAACCGTACTTTCATTTATATCGCAGCGAATCACTTAATGGAAGACAGAAACCCGATTCGATCCTCTGAATTTTTGTCGTTCAATGAGATATCACTGCTAAGTCGTTCCTGTTAAAAAAATATATTTTCATTTTTATTATAAATTATCATTTACGAAGTAATAAAATCATCCCTCGAACTAAACCACCTAGTTTACATTAATCTTTAACTAAGCCTAATCTAAAATTTAAAAAAGTTTTGAGTCGTGATAAATCGCCAATAATTTTTTCTGAAATGCGGTCCTCAAATTTTTTTATTTTCTTCGCTTTTAACGCTCTTACGAAATTCCATTTCCAAGATAATAAAATCAACCGACTCACTGAATCAACTAGATACAATTTCCTTTCAACTAAACTTAGTCCAAAATTTAAACAAGTTTCAAGCCGTGGTATATCCCTAATAATTTCCCGAAAAACTCAGCGTCCAAATTCCTTTCCATTAATATTCCTAGACCATAATCCAGCGCGATGTCGCACCCGTTCACCGTCCAAAAACCGTCCGCAAGTATTTTTCCAAGCCGTTAGCTCGCTCGTAGGAAGGACCGGCGAACCCGGGCTGGAATTAACGAGGACAAAAGTCCTCGAGTTCCAGCCGATCGTGGTGCAACAAGAGAACGTGGAGGGCATTATTTCCTCGTCCCCGACGGTAATTCCATAGAAGCATAGAGAAGAAGAGGATCCGGTCGTGCTTCGATCCCACGGTCTCGCTAGGCTCGAGAACTTCTCTTCTCTCTGGTTCTCTCGTAAAATCGCCGAAAGGAAGATTTTTAATTGGCATAGCAGTCGAATGGAAGTCACGTTGCAACGGCGTAGAGTGGCAAGAGGGATGGAGGAGCGTGCGTAGAAGAAAGAAGGAGAAAGATAACCGAGAACGCAGGAGGTGGAGACGTTAGAAACGATCATCGTCGCCCTGGACGATCTCGTGGCCCAGAACGAAACCGACGATTCGTGGATCCGGGCTTCGATATTTCATATTTACGACGACGTACCGGGTATATAACGTGTTCCAGTGGACAAGGACAGGACCTTCGGGAGCTTTAATAACCTCGGTCCTTCTTTCGTATCGAGGGGATTATATTCCGTGGATTAACATATTGACGCGGTGTTCTTGGAGCCCCGCCGTTCTATCCGCATCCGAGGAAGGGGAAAAAAGGAACGAGTTAACCGACGAGTTACTAAATCACCGGCCGGACCCAGCCGTGGAACCGACCAGGAATTGTTATTAATATCCTGGTAACCCGGGTTTCGTTCACGAATAGCTGACAGCCGCGACTCTGGACGCCTCCGTTCATTGTGATCACCCTGGAACGATGGATCTCGTTAGGAGACGAGCTTCCTCTCGGGTCTAATTTCGACCGACTGGCCCCGTTGATTGGATCGATTCGGCCGGTCCCACTCGGTGGGCGTTCGTTTTTTTCCAAATTATAGAATCGTCCAGCGGAGCTCCGCCAGCTGGAAGGAGGAATCAAGGGATCGAGAGTAAATTGGTATTCGACGTTTCCAAGTGACTTTGAAAGGGAAGATATTAGCTTTTATTCCTCCTTATTATGATAGGAGATGCACGGTTGAATTATTACCTCGTATAAGCATAATTGGAAGATACTTTTTGTGAGAAGGGATCAGAAATTTATGCGAACAGAAATGGTAAAAATGTATGCAGATGAGAATGGAAAAGCGGAAAAATTCTTGAGATACATTGCTACGTAGCAAGGGAATAATGGAAGAGAGCCGTGTCTCGTCACGACAGGCTACTTGCTGTAATAATGAATGATACTCGAAATCCGCTCGTCATCCAAGGAGACAGCTCCTAACGCCTTCGCGATACCTCGTGCCACTTCCGGAAGGAATTATCCGCTTGTTATTGTAATATCCTTATTGGTGGATTTCGTTACTGAAGTCTGAGTAAATTTGATCCATTAGAGACTGTGAATCTCGTATTCAACCCGGAAGTTGGCTCGATAAGTTCTGTTGAAAACTGTATCGCAAATAATCGTACACTATGTGTTCACGCTATTACAATTTTTCTGTACAATGAGCTTCCTGTTCATGCGAATTTGTCGAGAGACAAATAACTCATACAACTGAAATTCGTTACATTCTTACCACGATACGATTTCTCATTCAAACGATACGAGTTCACGATCAAATATATAAATACGTAGAAATGGAATTCTGCTGTACTACACGACAGATGGAGTTTCTAGAAACGAACAACGACCAATAACAGAACTGTCGCGTGAATCATGTGACACTATATCAGAAGAGAGAGAAACATTCGGAGCGATCTCTAGATGCATCGCTAACTAAACGAGTCTTTTTTATTCGGCTGAAAATGCCAAAAGAAATCAAGTAATTTCTCAAACCAATCATCAAAATCAAAGTGGTCATCTCAACTATTGCACAAAACAAATTTACATCCATCAATGGCGATTAGAATAAAAGTTGCTCACGTTCGACCAAAACATTCGAGAAGTCAAAGACTCTCGATCAGACAGCAGAAAGAAGAGTCGTTCGTTTCCAAGCCGGTCTCTGGTGGAAGACTAACGGTCGTTCTCGCATGGAACGAGAGGGCAGGACGAAAAGTGTGCGTGAAAGCCCGGTGATAAATGATAGAACGTACCGGGAGGCCCTAGAAGACCCGCAGACCCAGAGACCCACTGAGCGCCGCGGACGAGCGGATAAAGGACCAAGCTGCCTTGTCTCGGCGCATATTAATGGACAAACATAATCGCCGCATCTCAGCAGGAGCCGGCAGCTGAAATATCCGCTCGTTGCTCTGCCTCTTCTGCTTCACGCCGCCAGCAGACTGGCGGCAGTTCCTCGCACGATGCCAGGAGGCGACGTACCTCGCCACGGAAGTGTCTTCACCGTCTTTCCTGTCGCGCCTGAATCCCACAGGATTCGCGGAATGCCACGACCAAGATCCGTCAAACAGCTTTACGACGTTCAACCAAAGTGAAAGTGTTTCGAGTGTTTACAGTGTAAACTTCAAACCGTGTCAATAGTGTCGTGTATTATCGAGCTCCCTAGTGCTCACAATTCTATTTGAAATTCTATTTTAATTTTAATTAAAAGTATCGATCTTTCATCGCAGCTGTTTAAGAGTATCAGAGAGTACGAGCATGAGTATCGTTTCTCATGTGACCATGAAACGCGGTTCTATAGTGAAAAGAAACCGAACAAGCGTCGAAGAGAAGCACGCGAAGAAGTCACGCCCCAAAACGATCGTAAAACCTCGTAAAGATTGGCGATACCGCGCGAAAGCTTGATCGCTCCATACACGATGGAGTTACGAGAGGCTCGTAAGCGTGGTAACTTAACGCGCGGCGTAAACCAGCGGGGACCAGTGGCACACGATTCCGGTCGCGTTCAGTTTCGGCCATTATTATGCTCATTTTACACGTCGACGGGCACCACTTCCCTGCTCCTACGGCAGCCAGAAACGGTGGCGCACGAGCGAGCGAGCGAGCGAGTACGCGGAGTCACGATAACGCTCGACG
The DNA here is from genome assembly GCF_011952255.1 of Bombus vosnesenskii. NCBI lineage: Eukaryota > Metazoa > Arthropoda > Insecta > Hymenoptera > Apidae > Bombus > Bombus vosnesenskii. The sequence continues at coordinate 2,423,734 of NW_022882987.1, forward strand.
TCGCGGCAAGTGCCGTTTGATTACGCTGTCCGCTATCAGCCGCTATAAAGTCGATGGAAGGCGGGCGTTAAAGCCGCCTCTCGGGCCCGCCTCTACCTCCTGTGCATGATCCCCCACCGTTTTCGCCGTCTCTCACCGGGAGACGCTACCAGACCTGCCGCTAACCATGAAGTTGCTCGCCGCGCTGGCGTTTCGCCTCGCCGGAACTGCCGGACGATCGCGAGCCAACGACTACGTAACACGCCATTCCAACGTGCCCCTCGCCGTGTCTTCTCTTTCTCTCCTTCATTTTCCAAATATACTCCTTCAGTTTGGTTTATCGTTCGTTTTGTTTTCTTTAATTAATTATAACGCGCAGATTTTTCTTCGTTATCCACATGGATCTTGTTTCAGTTCTGTTCTGCAGATACGAAGTAGACACAATCAACTTTCCTAGATCAAGATGTAAATGGTTTTACGCAGACTATTCAAACATTCTTTAGTTTGGTTTCTCATTCGTTTTGCTTTGTTTAATTGATCACAGCGTGAAGCTTTTCCTTTGTTATTGAGATTTGTTCCCACTTTCGCTTCGCGGATACGAAGCAAATGTAATTAAATAGATTTAAACGATTGTGCGCAGACTTGATAGATGAAGTAGGTAACGCGACTGGTTGCATGAAAGAAACGAAAATGTAGATATACAGATTTGGTAGAGTTCTAGCAGATGAATGGTAGGCTAGTAAGTAGAGTCCGGTATCTTGATTAACGTCATTTAATGAAATGAAACTGTAGAATCGCAGTACGAATTCAATTTAGAAACTCAAACGAGTTGGACAAAAGTCGACTCAAACTCCTAATAATTCATTTTCATTAAAAAATTCCAAAGACAAAAACTAAAAATCCATCTGAACTAATCACTTGAGCGATTTTTTACCAATTTACTTTTAATCTATTTTTAACCAACCGTTTTAGCAACCTTCCGATATAGAAAACAATCCAAATTCCAAGCAACACTCCTTCATTTTACTATTCCAAGAACACACAAGTAGAAATCTATCAGATCTCCGTAGCAATCGTTCAATAGCATCGTCAGCTGTCCAAAATTTTTCGCCACGACTCGTTCTCCACTTTCCTTCTCTCTCGCGCTTCTTCTCGCAGTTCTTCCATTTCCTACCCTTCTTCCATGACCAAGCGCACCCCTCTCTCTGCCCTCCGACAACACGCTTCCCCCCTTCTTCTGCTCAGCCCTCCTCTCTTCCATCCCTGTCGATCGTTTCTGTCAGCAGACTAGCGCTGTCCTTCGTACACCACCATCGAAACCGCCTTCGTGCAAACGCGCGTACCCGCTCACGGTGTACCGTGTGGCCCCGCGGACTGCGTGCGTGCGTGCACGTCCGGGGGTTTAATGGGCCCAGCTAATGACTATTGGCCGGCAGACCTGGGCGGGACCCGGAGAACTTGTCCGGTGCACACAGCGGCGCGTATGTGGGGCAGACTTGGTTCCTCGTCGACCGGCAATTGCCTGCTGGAATATTTCGTTCCCTCTGGCCGATCTTTCTGGGGATGTGGCCAGGATAGATTCTCAATCTCGATAGCCAGCAACGCGTTCCCGCGCTGTTTCCTCGCGGGAAACGCGTGTCTAGAACTCTGACGGTGATGAAAGAACTTTGCTGTTGAAACTGTTGAGAACGATTAATGCGATTTAGATGCATCGTAGATGTAGGATTTAATTCATTGTAGTAACCTGAAGATTGCAGAAAAATTAGGATTAATAGGGTTGTACGCACTCTCCCTACCCTCGCCGCCAGAAGTCCATCGATGCCGACACTTTCTCGCAAATGCTCCTTCCGTCTGTCAGTTCTGATAATTAGGACTTCCGATCCGATCTCTCCTATCCCCAGTGTCTGAAGCATTTGATTTACCTTTCTGACAAGTTCTCTAGCGGCTCCCATCGTCATTCTGCGTCTCATTCACAAGATAAAACCTTTACACTGTTAATAGGAATCTATCGGGATTCCTCCATCGTTTGGTTTGTCAACTAGCTGTCGACATTATGAGAATTCAGTAAGAATTACGCATATACAGTGGCAATTTTACAATGTCAGAATTCCGTGATCGTCCGTGAAGTAAGGAACGCCACCGATGCAACATTAATATCCAATTTCCATAAATCTTCCAGCGGCGGCTTCTGGCCCGAACGGTGTAGCTTATCAATAAAAGGCCGCCATTCAGGGTTTCTAACGTGCTCGCGCGCGTTTCGACCGCAATATCAATACCATCGAGGAGGCAACAATGCCAAAGGGGCCGATCAAGGGGAACGAAAGAGACGGAGCGACGAACCGGGTACCGAAAAAAAAGAAAAAGGGAGAAGAAGGACGAAAGGAAAAGAAGAATAACAGGAGAACGAACGAAAAAGAAATCGATATTCAAAGTACACACCCCGGCATCGGGTCCGCGGCACTCTAATTTCCCCTGCGATCAAAGCGGTCGTCCGTTTTAATGTCGTGCCACGACGTCGTCCTTTGGAGGAGGCCCTACACGTCCTACGGTCCTCCTCAAGGTCCAGTGGTGGTGTCGGGTCTTTTACGACGTGATTTACATAGAATGGCCGACTGCCGGGGCGTATATCGGCGGCATTAGAGACCCGCAGAAGAAGAGGAAGAAGAGGAAAGAGACGAAGAAACGGGCCAGAAGAGACGAAGAAGAGACTGGTGGTTAAGCGAAAAAGGTGGTGGAAGAGCAATAGCGACACACAACGAGGCAATGGAAAGAGAAAGAGGGGAAGAGGGAAAAGGACAACGGTGTCCATAGTTGCGAGCTCGTAAGTCAGTAATACGGAGCAGACGCGTAGCAGACGCTGAAAACATCCATCACGCTCGCGGGGCCTTATCTCCTCCCGTAGATCTCCGCTTCATAATTACATTCTCGCCAGCTCCAACAGTCCCACCCTTCCCCATCCACCACCCATCCCCTGAAATATTCTCTCGCGCCACTGTATCACCAGATACACGGTGGTTGAGATCGCGCCACCCTCGTGCATCCACTTCACCGCGTACGTGCCACGATTAAACGGAAAAATGTGACACGCGCGAACGAGTCGACTTAACTCGCGGACATTATTAGAACGACGCTTTTTATTTGCTGTCTAGTCAGAGAGGGATTCGCGGTGGACGTGACTTTTCGTTTCGATGCTACTTTCCCCTTCGTACTTGTCAAAAGTTCGCGCTGAAACGCGAGGAAATGCTGTTTTCCGGTCTCATGGCTCGTTCGGTGGCGCCTGCAGTCGCGAAGACAGACCGGAAGATCGAAGCTTTGCGGAGAATCAGCAACAAAATGAATGATTGGAGCACGATGGTCCGTTATTTTTTCGTGTTCTTCTTTTCTCAGAAAGGTTTAATCAAGGGATGAAACGAAAAGAAGAGCGAGTAATGTTTCTAAAAGGGATGCGGTTGATCGTGGAACGCTGAGGCCTTCTTGTTTCAATTTTACGGCGGTAGGGTTATCGGTTTACGAGCGAATTGCGAGTCGGAGGAAGTTGTTCGTATCTGTACGTGTTGATTTAGGAAACTCTGGTTTACATTATAGTTTCTCATAGATTGTAGTAGTTCGCCGTGTTGCTTGTAGATAGAATAAAACGTGGATTGGTCTACAATTTTTTATTTGTGACTACGCGCGGCAAGTGGAATGACTATTTATCTTGATCCAGGAATAGATCACGAATCGGAATCGTGTTCGTAAGCTGTAGCCTTTGATATGTAGCACAAGCATAACTCGTGTTTTTCACAATTAATTCATAAACCGTATCACGATTTTTCCACGTTGTTATCAAGCGTCTAATTAATTAAGGTATCTAGAAGCCTAATACCTCGAATTTCTTTTAGATCTTGATCACGTACAAATGATTAAGGCTCTATGGTTATAATGAATGTCTGTTCTAACTAATTGAGATATCTGTAAACCAAAATGCATACACTCGTAAAAATCTGTCTACACATAAATACATTTCCTCTGTTCATATTCATTAGAACTGCAATTTATCAAAACACGCATCCACGCGTAATCATAGATTAATTACTTAAAGAATGAAAATTCTTCGAGCGCTCTTATCGCGTTTCTACTACAAAATCAGAAATTCTTGTAATTACACACACTGCATTTAAAATAGAAGAAAGAAACGGAACCTCTTTCGCATCGTCCATCGATTCGCTAACGATTCCCTCAATCGATTGTTAGGGCAAACCGACGCAATAAAATTTCGAAGAAAAGGAAACGATGCTCGATAAGGGTGATGCAGCAGGCCACGGTCCAGCGTCTTGCACGTATATACGTAACAGAATTGTTCGCCGTTAAGAGCGGCTATTAATCACCAGAGAACGAAAGAACTCGGCCGAAGAAGGATAATCCAATAACAACTCACTAGAACACGATACGGCCGCGGCGATAAGCGCGCGCGCACGCGGTTGATTGCATCGCGGCTCGGTTCCTCCAGAGATCGAGACAAATGATACCCCCGCGTTATCTCATTATGCGGAAGGCTAATTTAAGCGGTACCTTCTGAAAACTCTGGTCCGATAAATCGACGATACCAGCGGCCAGTAATTACTGGTAATACGCGCGATTACTTAACCGGAATCGAGGCCGATTGTCGACTCGCGTCTGGTAATTGGATCGGAATGTCTGACATCCCGGAGAATAATTAGCGTCTGACACGCGTTCCGTGCATCCGCGATTACGATGCGCATTATTAAGAAATACGACGATCGATAGAACGTATCCAGCAATTACAAAGTAAGAAGCTCGATCATTAGATTTGGCAGTTGGCAGGATGGTTTGACAAAGTAGAAAATGACGATTTGATATATTTAGTTCCTGCTGATATATGTGTGGAGGATGTCATGATGTTTTTAATATTCATTTAAATCAGGCTGAATTTGTGTGCTCCGAACGTTACGCTTTCTAAATTGTGGAATTAAGAAATTTTAATTCGAATAATTATCACGCGACAACGATGAGGATTATTAACAAACAGAGTAATCGATGGAAAAACGCATCGTGAAATTATAAAGTTGGAAACTCGATCGTTGGATTTGACAGTCTGCGGGTTGGTTCGACGGCTGATTTCCTTGTAACGTTTCTCGTGGTTTCGTGGGTTTCTTGTAATATTTTAGTTGGTTTCTTGCAATGGTATACGCTTAAGATGATTCAGTACTGAAGAGTATTACTATGAATTTTTTACAAGTAGAATTTTATTAGAAGATAGAAGCTTTTAAGAAAATGAGAGAGTAGTTACATTAGGAGATGATAAAATAGTCAGGAGAATATAGTTCATTTGGTGAAATAGTTTCCGTTTGCATATACTGTGTTTTAATATTGAATAACACGATATGATGTACTGCAATGGGTAGGAATAGAACTTGAAACTGAATCTGTCAAGGAAACAGATATCGTGTAAGTAGGTTCATCTGTGTAAGTAACGAATTCGTAAAACAATGATCAAAAGCTGAGTAAAAGCTACAAAACTCCTTTAATTCATTTAAGTATTGCTCATAGACTCATAAATGAAATCATAGATTCTATTATTTCGTTTTATCGTTCCATTTGGTAAATATTAACTAGCCATTCAGGTTGCCAATTTCTCAATACGTAATAATTTCTTTATTCAAGGAGCTCTTATTACCTTCTTACGCGTTGTTTCATTTCAAAATAAATTATATCACATTCACATTTTCAAGGATTAGAACCAACTTAATTCAGTTTGATTTATCTTCAAAAATATCTAACTACTTTTAATTCCATGATTATACAATTATACAAGAGTCTGAATAACAACTTCTCCTCCATACAAGTTGATTTTTATCTTTGCACTCTGGACTAAATACGAGGCCACCAAAGACCAAATTTACGCCATGAAATGTACACACCGTGGGCTGCATATTCACGTGAAAATACAGCGGCGTCGACTGCGCGCCGGTCGAAGGGCGCGTTCTTCCAAGAAAATAGGAGAAAGGTAGCCAGGTGAGGAAGCCGATTAAAGTTTCAGCGACTCGTGACAATAACTACAACGCGAGCGCCAGGTGCCCCCGCTCATCTAACATTAACATTGCTGGTCGATAACGCCTGGCAACGCTAGAGAAAGAGTAGCCGTGTAGAAGACAGAAAGCCAAGCAGAGAAACGAAGACGGAGGATCGAGCCCACGGCGTGGGCGGAGACAATAATCGACTGAATAACTCGTTTGTCTTCTCGCCCGGCTGTTCGTTAGGGACTGTCTATCGCAAATATCGTGCGAGCACGAACGTATTTACCGACGTCTCGGATTGGAGTCGTGAGTATGAATCCGCCGGGGCGAAATGGGAAAGCGAAATGACGATCGGTGCCTGGAACGAATGAAAAGAGAATTGTAATTTGCATTGCTCGCGAGACTCGTCCTCCCCGCAGCTCGTTCCTCTTGATTAGTTTAACAGTCACGCGCTCGAATGTGGTGCAAGAGGATGTTGCCACGGTGGGAGAAACGACGATGGGAATTCTCTGTTGCCAACGATTAGTCGGAGGATTCTGCTATAGCGATCATACGTCTACGATAGGATCTTGACGATGAATTATTTATAATTGTTTGTAATGATTCAAAATGATCTAATTGTAAATGATATTCAATTCGATCCTTAATCTGTGTTCTTTAAATATGGAGGTAAATAGGAAGAAAATCAAACGCTTATATGAAATTACATTTATATTGAAGGCTACAAGTACTTGGACGATTCCAAATTATTGCAAATGTATAAGATATACTGTAAATGAAACTCTTTAATATAATCTTTACCTCTGTCTAAATAAACTATTCTTATCTTAAATAACGATAGTTAGTTGATAACGCAATTCATTTTGTACAGATGCCTGAGTTAAGCAAGTTTAATTGAAAAGGGTGTTCCCAGCCACATTCTAAAAGTTTTAAACATTACAAATAAACATAGAACTTGAATGATATAAACATGCTTGCCGTTGCACTTTAAATTTAACAGAGTACTCGGTTCTAATTATACGAAAAAAGTAAATAATTAACAATTGATAAACGTTCCGCTATAATTTTCAAAATATGACGAAGATATCAACTTTCTGATCGATTTGTACTAGGCGTTCAATGTACCTACATGTGTCGAAAGCAACAAAATTAAATTCGAATGTCACTCGAAGCTATGCAAATTTTATTTGAAATTACAATTGAAACCGATCCCAGTGATCGCGTGTCAGTGCAATAAATCCAATTATAGCCCGATAATTAGCATATGCCATCGAATATCGCGGAACGATCGAACGTCGAGCATCCACTTCCGTTCCTCGTCGATCCTTTACACACATACGTTCACCAGACAAAAATAATCGCGTGAAACCCTTAACGAGGGCTTGTCGAAAATATTTCACTGGTGAGGTGGCCGCGCGCGTCCCATAACCGAGTTTCACCGGGCCTCGTCCTTTTTTAACGTCCACAGGTGATTTCCTGTGGCGTGAGCGGCGGCCATCGCGATCGCGGCGCGGGCGAGCCTTGCAATTTTTGTATTTGCAGGAATATTTATAGCGGCACAGGTGGATTACCATAAACAACGCGCCGAAGAAACTCAAAGATTACTGTATTTAAGTCGCGAGGGGGAATAATTACCGCTACCAGCAGGCTATCCATGTCGACGGCGGAGCCTCCGTAACCTCATAGAACGCTCGCCATTCTTTTATATAAGAACCTATTTTTCCGTCGGCGTTCGATCGATGGACGCGATCCTCGAATCTCATTTTCTATGATAAAATTTATTTATGTAAATTACCCGATAAGAATTTTGTTATTACTGTCAAAAGAGAGAAAAGAAAGGACATTGTCTTGTACTGTATTAACTGAAATACGTCTATTATCCGTGTAAAGGAATCATTGCAAGATGATTTTCATATCTATTTTGGGAAATTTAGTAGCGTCGCATTATTCCTCTATTTGCATGACTGTAATAATAGATACGTAATAAATAATATACGCGCGATACAAAAGTTTAATAAATATATGCAAGTTAAATCTGAAATAGGAAATATTGTCTTTGAAAACCATAAAATATCTGGGAATATCTGATTTAATTGATCAATGACAAAGAGCTAGTTACTAGGAATAATTTCTTTAGGAAGAACATAAGCTAATATTCGAGTTAATAGTCGAGATACATAAAAGTTGAGAAAATAGTGTTATATATACATATATATAATATAAATGGAACCTTTAAAACGGTGTGAACGACCGTACAAAAGTTAACATCGAAGGGAATACACAGATAATATTCGATAATATATTGTAGTAGAAAGATTTACACGTGTTCCATGTTTTAATAAACCGATATTCACGAACCTTACGTTTTTGAAATACGGCCACTTGAAGTTATTGAATTATGTCGTATTAAGCGTTCTCCATTGACATGTACACGCGTTCCAGCAATCTCGCTGCATTTCCAAAGATACGTAGCGATATTATGGTGCAATGAATTAACATATTGTGATAGGTAACATCTTACGAGCGTACGGAATATTGTAAATTCTACCTTTTCTAGCATAAACTAAGGTAATTGTATTTCAGAAACGAAAGGTTTATTGAATTATGATTTACTTGCTGTAAAATCATATCAAAAATCTAATAAGCTTCGCAACTATTTCAACGAATATTCTGGTAATAAAAGTCACTGATCTTTAGTAACCATCATAATGGTGATCCATATTTATCGGAGCTTTGCGTCCATTATGGAGCTCAGGATACGCCCATGAATATTCAAACTTGGTTATCAGAGTGAACAGTACAAGTCCACAAATCATTCAAAAAATATCTAGCGATCTGGTCACGTTGATACCAAGGCAATGAAGCTTTCCGCGTCGAAAGGCGACTTCGAGGCAGAAAACCGGGGACGAAGGTCATTGAATCGTGGACCTAACGAGCGGTAGCCGTAAAAGGTATAAATTCGCTTTACGTTCGTGTCCCGTACTGGTCACGCAGCGTGCCTCGCGACTTGATGATGATGAACTTCCTCGGATCCGTTGTTCTACCTCGCGAAGCTCGCTCGTAAAGTCGACTTTAATCTGGGCGCCGGGCAAAAACCAAGTCGTCCAATTGTTCGCGTTGTTTCGCGTAGTCGCGCGCCGCCCGGAATTTTCTAATAACGTCTACCTCGAAAACGTAAAATAAACGCCACGGCGAACGAAAGGGACGTGGTGCTTATTTATTCTTGAACGTGAAGCTTCGCGACGTGATCGCGTTAATCGAAGTACTCTTCAGCCCACGTTTAGCAAAACTACAGCAATTTCTGTCGCCTTCGGAAGAATTGCATACACTCAAAAAATCACTCAATGTACGACAAGGTCTCGATGGTGCGGATCGAAGGTTAATTAAAGTTTCTAACTTCCTCGCTAAAATTTTACCACTTTTTACCGTGTACGTATTTTCTTCCTAAGCGCGCGTCGTATTCGGTCAGTTTAATAACCTCTGATATATGACAAGACGCAAGCAACGATCTTTCTTCAAGTTTCCTATAAAAACTACCTTGATATTGCCATCATTCAACCACATTCCTCTTCAAAGATTAGAAATATCGGAAATAGTCATATAGGTAATCGTGTAAAAGTCGGATGATTAATATCGCCGATGATATTTCCATGATTTAGCGGCGGCGCGTATTAACGACGCCAATTCCCTGGGTAATGGTGTCACTGTCAGCTCGGAGTCGTAGCTAACGACAGCCATACAACCATTTCCCCAGTGTCTGTTCAAAATTACGAAATTGCCGGCAGGCCAAACTCTAGAAAAGACGACGAAACTGTTTGCGATCGTGTACCGTTCCGATCGCAATGCATTAACGTCAACCTTATCACCTCTACGCTCTCAGTCAGCGGTCGCGGCGAGACGCGTACGCCATTGTTATTACCTCCACGATTATCCTCGCCTTCACTTCCGCCATTAGCATGATCGACAGCATTATTATTCCCGGCGTGCATTTTTCCAGTGAGTTCCTTTCTCGTTTGCATAATTAGTATTGCGTAAAACGCGCGGACAGTTCGAAACCGACTTTCGCATGCAGTCGATGCCACAGCGAACGGATTCCTTGCGCAATCGACGTATTTTTTTTCTTTTTTCATTTCTTCGTCTCTCCTTTCTTCCCTCCTTCCCTCTCTCTCTCTCTCTCTCTCTCGCGCGCGCGCTATGCTGTTAGGTTTCACAGTTTGCAAAAGTCAATCGTCGCGTCAACGCAATAATGCAACGTCTTTGATATGAATGAAAGCTGGTAGACTGTGCGCCGGCGTTCAAGTTCTTTGGGTTTAGTTGGAGCATAGAAAATAGCGATTCGAAATGCTAATCTTCGTTGATTTAAAGTTGGAGTATTTCGTGACTGCTGTGGTATTGATTTAAATTAATGTAAATTCGTATGCATTGAATGGCACGCTACTCTTCTTTTTTCCTTTTTTTTTTTTTTTTTTTTTATAGAGTTGTAAAATTTTCAACTAGAGAATTGAATTCTAATGTTTCGAGTATTATACCTCGGAATTTGTGAAATCCGAGAGAAATAGAACTGGTAATTGATAATTTAGAATTGGAGAATGTTATAGCTCCTATAAATTTGTATGCGCGGATAAGTACGTTACGCCTTTTGACTTGGAAAATTAAAAAATGTAGGCGCTTCAAATATCATTGTGTGAGCTTTAGAATTTCCGGAGTTAGGAGACAAATAGGATTTTAATTGCTTAATCGATTACTATCCAAAGATTTCGATGCGTTGCGACTTGCAAAATTATACGGTTATTGAGTTATTAACGTTATTCGATCTGAATTATTCCGACGATGAAAATTTCTCTCCATTCTACTGTCCCGATATTAATCTCGGGGGCATTAAGAAAGGCTGGGATAAAACGTTTCGATCTCGAGTCGATTCGAGATCGAGCAGGCTGATCGATAAATTTCGTGCGCTTTCGACGGTTCCCGCTTTCGTTACGGGACCAACGTTATCGATGAATATTTATGAACGCAATTTGCAAAGTGGTACGTCGATACGCCCGTGATTATCATGAGTAATGTATTTTTTTTTTATTCTTTTTCCCTCTCTTTTTTCCTGCGTTTCATTTTTTTTTTTTTTTTTCGATCGCAGTTTTCCTTCCTCCGTTTTAATCGATACGAAATATTTATAGCAGTGTTATCTGTTGAGTGAAATTGAAAAGCTTCATCATGCGTGACAGTGGCAACGATGACTCGAAACCGCGATCTGGCTTTATATTTGTTATTATATACGCGAAATTAAATATCGCGCGTTCGATGCGGAACCCGTAAATCGAACAACGCCTTCCGTAATGGAACTCGTTTCGAAAATTTTTCTATGTAGCCGACCAATCAATTACCCACCAAGGAACGACTAAATTAAGCGAGCAAAATAACGATACTTTTATTACAACATATCGATGTAACAATCAACGAAGATAAAATAATAATTCTCGATCGTCTGGAAATAAAACGCGCGCTTTCGTTTCCGAACGATGCTCATCAAACGAGTAATTATTGCTCACACTGACACGTAATTTGCAGCGTCGAATATCTTTTTCCATTGCAGATGTAATCTACCTCTCGTTGGTGCATAAACAACGCTCGATGTTCGCAGATTCCGCCAGCCAGAGAGGGAGAAAAAAAAAGAACCGCGGTTAACTGTCGATTTGAGTCGGTTATTGACAGTTCATTAAATTAAACGTTACGCGGCTACGGAATCGGCATCGACGCCAATGTCAATAAAACGTGAAATAGATTCGACTTAAATTACGCAACAACCGTTTCTTACGCGCACTCTTTCCCACTCAATGGAAAATTGAAATCGATTATTTCGTCGCAGCGTGAAATGCGTCCCCGTTAAAATACACGTCTCTGTTACGCTTTTTAATCGGTTATGTCGACTTACCGTTCCGCTCTTAATTTCCTTATTCGCTATTAAATACTACGTTATACGGTTTATTACCAGACAGTTTAGAGAAACAGCTCGGCTCGCAATAATTTTATGTTAATGCATGATTATCGTTATCAGGCTCATGTGACGTCTTATCTACTGTTTTTCAGAGGATTATGTCGTTTATACAGCCGCGAACCTTCCATCAGCATAAAGAATGTATGAACCTACGCGTATAATTACGATCCAATAACCATCGCGTTCAATAGCGCATGAAAATTTATCGACCGGTCGTAAAAGAGTCGTTCGTTGAACGATTGCTTGCTAATGTTGAAGGTTTGTTAATATTTTTCTAATAAAACGAGTCGGTCGATAACACGAAAATGTATTATTCTTATGTATTTATATTAAGATTTGGTGGTGGAAATTATTTTTCGAAAGTCGAGACTGTCAGATAGTTAGATATTTAGACGTGCCGCGATCAACGTGTACGATTTGCGATCGACGAGAGTCGTGATCGAATAAGGTACATGGGAATATATTGTCCCGCGTGTATAACGTGGAACGGAAACGTCGAAATGATCGTAATGCCCTGATGATCGATGGATCCTCGACCCCGACGCTGTCACAGAGTTCGTGCGCGAGGTTTCTATCGCTAGACCACGATCGCTCGTGAACAGCTGTGACAGGTATAATTCTATGTAACTGTGCGATAAAAATGCAATAAAATAGGTTGTTCCCTGACATTTAAATACCACTTCGAAATCTTTACTATCGGCAGAATTACTTGTTTTGTCTCAAATTTTTATCGAACGTTATACATACTAAACAAGAAGAATTAACACGATATTATTTCAGATATTTGTATAATTTTTTTTACGGCTTCAAATTTGGAATGTTCAAGTATTAAGATTGTTTGGAGTCGATTCGTATAATTTAAAAATAATGATCCTTTATAGGAGAATATGTGGAATATTAGAGTATTAGAAAGTGCTACGATAATCTTTCATCGACAAGTAGTAAAGAGGATAATACATGAAACAAAACTAAGTTATTTTCTGATTACTCGACCATTGGGAAAAGATAAAAGAAATAAAGAAAGATGAATATGACGAATTCTCGAATTTTACAACGTAGACTTACGAATTGTCCTATTTCCAAATATTTAGACAATTATTCAATGAGAATAAATTCTTCCAAAATAAAGAAGCATTATGTTAAGACAGCACTCGAAAAATACTGTAATTTCGGAGCTGGTGCTTTTTATAATCCTAGGACAACAAACTTCGATGATAGACGGAAACGTAGAAATGAAGAAAACCTAACCCGGATCTAACAAACAACGAACTAAATAACTCCGAATCTCTAACAAACGTTGCTCACAGCAAATATCTCTGATCAAAGTACAACTTCTTCGCTATTACACGTGTACGTAAAATCGAGCTTGGCGAGTCTTATTAAACCTCTCCCTTCCTGGGAACCCAGTAGCCTTGTGTCTGTGTCACTCGAGGATGTTCTAAAACTATCCAAGACGCTTGGCTCCCTTGAAATAACGTCCCAGGGAGATCCGGAGCTCTTACGGGTTGGAGGATGGTTTCGAAGGAAGCGTGCGAGACGGGGATGCTGGCAAGCCGTGTAGAGGTAGAGGCATGGAATGTAATCACAGGATTCCCTAGCGATCCTTCGGGATGCAGGTGGCCATCTTGGATTCTTAGCCGGCTGTTCGCCGCCTTATATATATTGTTCATTAGGCGTTGACAGTGACAGCGCGGCGGCTTCTATTTCTGAGTGCTCACGTGGCTCGTACACCCGCGGTATAGTACCTTCCGGTAGTCTCTCTCGAAATCGCTTACTAGCCAAGACCATGAAAACGGCTGCGACCACGAAATAAGTGTGGCAGGGTGAAGAGGTTAAGGTAAGTTTCCTGTTACACGTGCCGGCTCGTATATGACCGAGCGTAAACTTGCATCGTGTTCCGTGCAGCCGACGCGGCCTGATATTTACTGGCCCTTAACCGTCTGCCGGACGTAGTCGGCTTTCGTCGCAAGGATTTTTCTCGATTTTTGTGGTCCCTTCGGCGTAACGAGTTTCTTCGGCCGCGGTTTCTTTCGTATCGATCTGCAACACCAGTGGCTCGCGCTCTTATGTACTTAGTGGCGTACTGGCTACCGCGGTATACCTGTCGAGACTGCGAAAAGATCGGGGCTCGAGAAAATTGATACTCTCACCGAGGCACGTGTATTTTGTTAATAAAAGAAAACACATTTCGTCCGGAGGAATTTGAACAAATAAAACAAGAGTCTTAATATTTCTCGACTAGTTTTATACGAGGTATTCGTTCCACTTTGCGCAACACCATCGTTTGAGAAATCGCATCGGCTTTGTCTCGATTACTCGCTCATTTTTCCACAAGCTTTCACCGTCGTACTGGGAACCGAAAAATCTAGGCACTAAGTCGTGGCAATTTCGTCGTACAACGCGCAACGAACTGCCTTATTTATTACGTACATAACAAACGTACGGTTCTAAATGCGAACATTAACGTCTACACGAACGCGATATAAAATTATATCGTAGGCTTGGAGCGGCTGTAGTTACCGATAGCCTGGAATACATCACGAATTCGCGAGACACCGGTTAATCCGTTTTTAATTAATCCCTGCCACGAAGGCCGGATTACGATACAAACGTGGATGGCCGGACGAAATTGTTTGTACCCTTGTTGGTTCTCGGTCTGTTTCAACTACCGCTCGATATCAAGCATTTTCAGCGGATCTACGTTTTTATTAATTAAAATGGAACGCGACCGGGCAATAAATTGGCGCGATTAAAAGGCAGTTTCGCGTGGTAACGATTCCCTCCTACTCGTGACCGGGTCGAAGAATAATCGTTCCTTCGGTAGCGAACAGATTTGTTTATCAGCTTATCGACCGTCCGTTTCTGCCGTCGTAAGTTATATTGTAAAGCGAAACCGGTTCGGAACGCAGCCCGGAATGCCCGGCTGCCAGCCAGCCACGATGAAGTTACATTCTCGGGTTCATCGATGCATAACGATCACGCTCAACTATCACGATCATCGTCGCCGTCGATCGAACGTCGCGTGAACCGTGAGGGATGCGGATCATCAGAGAGCTTGTTCGTTGATATACTACGTGTACTTTCAGGATCAAAGTCAGTAATTCATGGTGAACGACGTAGTTGAACGTGATTCCTGTTAATGGTATTCGTTATGGTCAATGTGCAGAATCAATCATCTCGAGTTGGCTCTTTCAGGTGATTAACCTCTCAGTACGCAAATTCTTACTCGGTTTAATAGCGAACACGATTAAGTGTCTTTGTAACAAAAGGCACGAAAATGTCCGCGTAATATATTTTTGTACGCATAATATATTGTAACCTGAATCCATGAGAACCAATGTCTGAAATAATTGAGTAAATTGAGAACAATCTATGCTCGCTCCTGTAACGCGTGTTAAGTGATTGTCATAATAATAGCAAAATTGTAGCAATATTAAATCGACCAGAAAAGTCGGCGTTAGAATATTTGATTAGATAAATATCTGACATTTTGAACAACACTTCGAACAATATTTTCATTCGCCTCTGTGAAATGTTTTACTTTTGTCAAATAACATAAACACTACTTGGTACGAAACATATTGTTTAATCTGGATGCTTGTAAATCTGAATATCAATTTTATAGAATTATACTTCGCAAAGTATAAATACTTCGAAAAAGTTTTAGAAAGAGGCTTCACCAAATATAAATAAATCCTTTACGATTGTCAAATATTCGCAGTCAATGTTTCAACTAATAATCATCACGTTTTACTATTCGCTCTCTGGTAAGATCCGCTACGATTAAAAGCATGAAAGGTAGAGCAAGGTACGTTTCTTGGCTACTGCAGTATCCCTTCCCGAATATCCAGCAAGACGATGACAGGGAGAAAAAATGTACCTCGTAAAGAACAGCGCAAATATGCATGGGAATTGCATGCGCGGGAGGAACGGCGGCGACCACGAGAAAGAGAGCGAATTCCGTAGAAAGAGGAGCGGCGTAAAATAGACAGGAGCAAAGAAAAAAAAAGGAGAAAGCAGACAGGGGTTAGAACAGAGGAGAGATGGAGAACAACCCTCTCGAGCTTCCACGAACGGCTAAAAACGAGCTGCATGCTTTGCACGTTAAAACGGCTCAGCCATAACTCCGAGGATTTTTGTCGCCGGCTTTAGTCGCAAACTTTATGAGGGTGCGACGAAGAGATTCGAAAAATTTCTCGCTTAACGAACACCCCCGGAGGGGATGATCAGTAGCTGACCTTACGGCCAGCGCGAAATTTTATTCGAGCATTAACTTGGTAAAAGGTGGTTCTTGATGGAACCCTCGAATCGAGTGGCAAAGCGAAAGAAGAAGGTGAGATCCACCCTCTGTTTCTCTCGTCTCTCGTTCTCCTCCGCCTCGAGCTAACATCTTTGCATCGAACACCAATCTATGAATATTTCAGCCGGATAAATTATTAACGCGATAATTGCCTGGCGTGAAGAAGCGGGTTTTTTTCGTTGCGTTAACGAACGTATTCCTGATGGCGTCCCGCGATTCATTACGACCTCGTATAATTAGGTAGCGTTGTGCGGATCCCCGTCTAGGAAAGCACCATCGACTTTGATCGTGATAACAGCGACCAAATTATTGCATATCCATTTCCACGTTACCACGAAAAAGAAACGAGAATCGCAACTTTCCCAGACAGGTTCGAGCGTTAATGCGAGAGTTTCTAAGGTTGGATGTAGGTTTCGAAGGAAGTAATCATTTCTCCAAAGTCCTTGATAAAGTATGCTTCACCTTTTTTTCACACCTGCGAACCACGGATGTTTTAATTCGCTACAAAAACCAGCTCTGACAAAGAGAGACAAGAAAGGAACAAGGACCAACCACGGAAACGATTCAACGTTCTCGACAATCGCGATCACGATGGACGTGCGGCTGTTGTGTCGGGTGTCAGCCATGATGTTCGTACTCCTGTTATCGCAGCTGCTTTTATCGGTGCAAGCAGAGCAGTGGGATATACGGCGCGAAATTGTGCAGTTCGCCGGCACGAGCGGTGGCCCGTATCTTTATTTAATTAGCGAATTACACGCGTTCAAAAGCAATGGAAACAGTCGTTTTTCGATCAGATAGCAGATATTTATACGAAACGGATGTGACTGGTCGAAGAATTACGAAACCTGACTGGCGAGCAATATACTTCCTCGTCTACGGTCACAAAACGGATAAATATTTAACGATAATACGAATGTATAACATATGCTTTATTGTTCGCCAGGCCTCCTTTCTATAGTTCTTCCTTAAAAACACAGTTTATAATACACTTGTATTAAATCGTTTCGTAGGTTCTCTTATTCTTTCATTTTAGATTTTTTATCAAGTATTTTCTAACTATCAAAATGACATTGTTTCCTAGTCGTATATTTCCTTATATATCCTTAGTTAATCGTTAATAAATGCAAGTTTCCAGAAGATCGTCAGTGTAACGAAAAATGGTAAACAAAGATCTGAATCAAGAATATTTAGGACCATTGTATGACTTTTTAACATGGTGAATTTTTTGAAAGGGTAACAGACATTAATGACTGAATTCATAACGCTCTTCAGAATCTTCCGCTAATTTCCTCAACTTCGTATCAAACTATTCATACAGGAAAACTTATCATCACAAATACCATCATTATTATAATCGTCAGAAAAATAACTACATATTTTACTATTAGCAAAAAATGATAGCGTTTAACTTGAAACTTGACGATGCTTCTCAACATGATCGTGGGATCGTTTCAGATTTATCCCATGGAAAAGGGAGCAAAACAATAGTTTCGTTAAACCGTGATTACGGGATAATTAGTGAAAGATCTTGAATGTTGTACTGAATGTTGAGAAACGGGAGCTTTCGTGTAATTCCCAACTTCAAGATGTACGACGTTCTTCTCCTTTCTTGTTTTACCTTTTTCAAAAACGCGACTGGTAATTAGGAGCAGAGGCAAAAGGAGGCAACTGATTAATTATTCCTCCCGTTTAACATCAGATACTACGCAACATCGTTAATGGATCACAATTTATGGAAATGAACTGCTGGCAATGCGTACCACTGTTCGAACGTCTGGAATCACTCGTTGCTATGAGTTCATGAATACCTTATTAACGTCCAAGAATTAGAACATTACAGATCTACATATTTTCACTATTAACAGAAGGAAGCGAGGCATGATGAAGCTAGCGTGTATTATACTTCGTTGCATTTGTATGAATGTATATACCATTATATTCATTCCTGTTCAAATTCCCATTTAAATACGCTGACTATTCTATTGTCTATGCTTCTATGTTTTGATGTTGCGTATGCCTAACATTGTGCTTTATAGGTTGTTAACTAACTACGTAATAAACTTATTTGTTTTTAACAAGATTGCAAATCTTTTTTCATTATGTCCTTCTTACAAACATATCAGAAGAGATAGGTATGCTCCTATTACGAATAATTGATCAGAACAAATTTTTCTCAAAGTCAAAAAATGTGGTTCTGAAGAGTTGTAAATAATCGACTTACTGCTCCATTTTACCATTCATTTCCTATCGTTTCCGTTTTACTTGAACTACGAAAAATTACGAAATTAAAAAACAGGAATCTATAAACTTACAACTTGTTACTTTACCGGTATTATTGCTAAATTAATTTATAAGAATATTATTAAAAATATCAGAAGAGGTAGGTATGTTCCTATTACGAATAATTGATAAAAACAAGTTTTTCTCAAAGTCAAAAGATGTTGTTCTGAAAGGTTGTAAATAGTCACTGCTTCATTTTACTTCATTTACAAATTACAAATTCTGTAATTATCTTATTCGACGAAAAATTATAAAATTCGTAGAGGGAAATCTAGAAACTTTTATAACTTGTCAGTTTACCAATATTATTACTTGGTAAATTATCGTGCAAGAGGATCGTACAGAAAGCGTTTCTAAACTACCAACATTAAATTCTCCAGTCACCTTCATTCACGTTGCTATGTATCATCTGCGTGATCATTTCTCTTAATTCGTAACTCGATTCGAGGAACACCTAGGATCCCTGGTGAGCGGAGACAGCGAGGAACCACGAAGGAAGACAAAAGGAAGAGGGCCCTGACGGAAGTAGGATAAGAAGGGAAGTGTAAACAATAAAAGCCGGACGGTAGGGTTGAGCTCGGCTAATCTTGTTACGGTTATGAATCGCCGTACTCAGGATAATGCTGTCTACTCAGGGACGCGGGTTAATTTTATTCTCGCCCCGTCCGACCAATGAAGTCTTTCCTCGTGCTTTAATACGCCTTGATATGCTTCGTCTCGCGAGGATCCGCTTGGAACTTGATAATTACCCTAGTAGAACGATTATCGCACTAGTTCCTTCGAATAAAAGCGTTGAGTGAACATTATTGTTTCTTCAATGACACAGTACCTTCGAGATAACAGGAGATCTCGATTGAAAAATCTCGTCGCGGTCGATACTCTAATTATAAGCGTAACGTGTTTATTTTTCCACTAATTGGATCGTCGAGGCGTGAGTCACGCCGCTGTCTGTTGCCTCTGATTATCTGAATCATGGGGAAATCATAAAGTAACCAGCAGGAAATTAAGTCTTATCTCAGTGAGTTTTTATACACAATGTAATATTCGTGATGTCATTGGCACGTTACCGTGTGGAACGACAAGGGTTCTTCAACATTCTAGTTCTCGATAAACGCACGAAACCACGCGTTCTGCGTAATTCACACCGACCTGCGATAATGGACGCATAGTTAGCGTTCTGACGAAATGCTCCACGGACCATGCTTTTCCGCGGAATCGTAAATGTTTTCTTAATACGTTGCGTTGAAACATTAACCAATTGTGACATGCAGACCACCAAGAAAGTTTGAAATTATCTCCAGATTAATTTGAATTAAATCAACATTCCATCTACATATCAAATATATTATAAGAGTATATAAATATCTCATTCGCGTGGATAAATCACTTCTTTCATTTTCATCTAGATATCAACTACGAACAAGAGAATCGGTTTCCATCGCGAGGACAATCTCTACATATCTCGAAGTATCCACGAACCGAAATAGAAAAAGGGCGAAGAAAGAGAAGCGAGAAAGTTCTGTCGCGGTTTCGACGGCTCGCCCTTGCTCCAACAGCGGCTCCTCTTGGGCCTAGCGTTAATTAGTTTCGCCTGAGTTAATGACTGTTTCCCCGCTAATCAGGTAATTCCGTATCTCTTTAAAATAATCTCGCCGCTCGTCCGCTAATGAAATTCTGAACTCGTTACTTACACCCTCGGCCGTTGTTTCCCTTTCTGTCGGCGGCCCCCATCTCTGCTTTCCTTGCGAGTTCCTCGAAACCGATAACGGACGTGGAACCCGCGAAGGAGGCCACCATATCCAGCGAGGCTCGTCGTGGAAGCATCTGCCCGAATTTTTCTTCCGCCTCGCGCGCATCCACCCTTCCCACGAAATTACAATGGCGGCGCGCTGATGAAAAAGCGGCGGATTTATGAAGCCGGCACCGTTACCTTCTTCGCACGCGCCACGATTATTCGTGAAACGCCGCTGCTAAAGTTCGTTTAATGGCCCCGCAGTAATTTCGCCCGGCGCTGATGGCCCAGGGATGGTTTGTCGGCCTGTTTTAATCGCTGTGCGATGTCGAAACTTTGGATCCTCGTATTCTCGGCTAGCCGCCGATATATTTGCCTTTTATGTTCGACTTCCGCCAGCGGTTGACGGTTCCAGTGTTTAAATTAATCAGCAGATCGTACGCCGTAAACGTTTTTATTATGCGAAGAGCGCACTAGAGGCGTAGATTTGGTTAGAAATAAAAGTTCGTGTAAATTAGGAATTTAAGTAGTATTCTGTGTACAGTCGATTGAAGAATAAGATACGTACGATGTAGAAAATGAAATTACAATTGACATTTAATCATTTGTACTGGAGAGGAGATTAAATCGTAACTATGTTTGGAAATCTCATTACGATAAAACTATCTTAAAAAGTAGCGAAAATACAAGTATTATTAGATTCCACTTCTCGTAGACATTTTTAAAAAAGAAAATTTCTACATCATTAAGAGAAACTTACACAAAGTTTACGTTGCTCTCGTATTACGTATATAGAAATATATACTATAGTTAAAAGACGTATTGATGTTATATAAATTCTGTATAATATCAATAAATATTTCAAGCGAACCCACGAAGTCCTTTCTGATAATAAAAATTCGATCGATGTACCGAAAGTTGACAACTCCTACTCGAGTTGCATCGGCGTGACGTTTTCCATATTTCCAGCGTCACTGACGACATTTCCCGAAAACCATTCCAGTGTTCGTTCCTATCCGGCCGCTGAATCGTTCCCATACATTCGAGCAACATCTAACTGGGACACCGCGATTCCTCGCAAATCGAGCGCGAACTTCAAAACGTACGCGTGGGTGTACCTGAGTTCCTCGAGTTGATCGTTCACATGGTCGAGGGTTTTCGAACGACCACCATAATGGTTGCAGATTACGGTAACAATTCGAGGCACGGTAACAACGCATTGGTTACGAAGGGCCCGCCACTTTTCTCGAGAACCCCACCCAACGTTCGCGTGACTATTCGCGTGATCGATGTGGGTCTCGCCATTCAAGTCGTTTTAAATGTGCTTCGAGGTTTCGTTGCAATTTGTTCGTCTGTCAAGGGCTGGGTGAGGTTTTATACTTTCGAGAGCACCGATACTCGCTCGATCGTCCGAGATTTTTTTACCCTGAATGTGAATAAAAATGGATAAGTTGTACTGGGAATACTATTTTATCGTGTCTTTACGATTTGTAGAGATTTAAAGGAAGAAATACAATAAGGCGATACGAAAGTAACGCGTCTAAATGTATAACAATACAAACTATGATAGACTTGAATTTAAAAAAATTGATTAATTGTACTTTTTCATATGTCGTTTCATTCATAACGAGATCCTATCTTTCAATGGGTTTTAACGATAAAAAAATTGTAGCAACCTAACAGCCTTCCTAAAAATTGCTTCAAAACATATTCTATCAGACTCATACGGGTTACTTCCCTCGCATGTATCAGAATTAAAAAATTTTTAAAGGTATTGCCTTTGGATCATCATAATTGTTTAGTCACTATCCCATCCGCAATAATGAAACAGCCAAAACACATTTAACAAAACATTAAAGATACGGAACTTGTAATTTATAATATCTGCCGAGTAAATCTACGTAGTTCAATTTGGTTTAACAACCGCTGGAATAGCAGAGAGACGCCGTTTAATTAACGTTCAAAGGACAGAGCACTTTCACACGTAACAACGATGAGAGATTATTATTCACGCGTTATTTTTCGCGTAACAAGACAGGTACACGGTCGCTATAATGAACACGCTCGTGGCACGAGAGGCCTGACGATCGCCATCTTGACCGAACTAACCGCGTGCATAGACGCAAACGATGGCCACGCAGGTGGTGTGCATTATCTGTCACTCACACAAACTGATATACAAATGGTGAATTCACCATGGCTTCCCATATGAGCCTGGTAACGAGCATACGATTGCTTTGGTTGGTCGACTCTCCTGAAACAATCGCCTCCAACCCCATTCCCATAGAAATAGTCGACACCCCTCTCGAGGTATAGCGAGGTGACGATTCTTTTAATACTCTTCCAATTAAAAACGCAGCCATGATTCTAAAAAGAATCGTTAAAACAAGTCTGCTTCAAAACGCGCGAAGATTTATTATTTGTGTTGATTCTCAGATTACAAGGTAACGTTCAGGTTTTACGAGATTTTCCAAAGCGTGAAAATAATACGGTGATAATGTTATCATAGTAGTATGTTTAGCTGACAGTTAAGTCGATAATTAATCGCCCTGTAGAATCATATGGCATGCCATTATTTCCGCAACTTGGTTTCACCAATCTTCAATCACAGAAATAATGAAACGCTCCATGCACTCAAGATACGGTTTTCTAACCATCGAACAGCGAAGGCTAAGTTAACAATCACGTTTGTTACTTTCTATGTATTACTTTATCAAACTACATTGCTGATTATATTTTCTAAAATAAAAAACATCTTCACTTGATTCTTGGCTTGATCACTATAGTAACGATCCAGTCTCGTTTGACGAGAGTTGATTTCCACTAAAACTATCAAATATTAAAAACATAAAATTTCCTTTGATTCTAATATTTTTACGCAACCGAATTCTTTCTACCATTCGAAGAAGCAAAAACTTCGTTGCCCTTCAGTAAAAAAATTCTTTTTAATATTCCTAAGATGTTATCTTATCAACATACAACCAACTTAAATTCCAGTGTAAATATTACCTTTATTCGAAGCGAAAACCACGGAAAACGGGAAAGACACGACGAACGCTTAATCACCGCGATAACAGGATCGTATCAGGCCGTGATTCCCCCTACGACGGGAACAGAATTTACGAGGATGCCGGGCGATAGATCGTGCGGGTCCGGAATAAATTCGCGGAACGTCTAGCGGGAGACGTTCGAATGGCAAAAAGGGGCGAGTTTTCCTCGGCTATGAAGATTCAACGTGCGCGACCGCGTACAACCGAACAGACTCGTCGTCCCGTCAATGTGAAACATCACCGTGCCACCCCACAAATAGAACCGACGGGATTTCGTTGCCGCGTGCTCGAAATACGCGTGTCAGCCGCGTCGACGTTTACAATTCTCCTAGCCAACGGCAACGGCGACATCTCAGACCTCTTTTTCCGTTTCCTGCACGTTATCCACGCGTAACCGTCAGCCTAAAATCTGCTCCTTTCTTCGGATAACACCGAATCAAAGATTATATTTCTGATACGAGTCAGGAATGATAATGTGATCTATCGCGTGAACACTGGTTACGTTCTTGAAAAAATCGGTTATTTATCGCTGACAGAGTTTGTTTACCACGTACTATACGTGTAAAATTTATCACTATAATTGTCAGATATCATGAAGATCATTGTCACCTATACGATATTGCATGTTATTCTCATTCCCTTCCAGTTTAGCTATCGTGGTTCCGATCGTCGTTATTATCAATTCCTGCATCGAGAAGTTGAAGAAGACAATCAGAAACGTATAAGACTCTGAATGAAATATGTTTCCATAAACGATATTCATGTAAATATATCGACAAATTCACATTTTGCTTTGTTAGCAAGGTTAGGGAGAAGAAAGTCATCGTAAGAAAACATTCGAACCTACAATTTTCAAATTGATAACGTCACTACCCAAAAGATAGCCATTCCAAAGAATTTCGATTATTTCATCTTTCTCTCATCTAAACTGGATCCCCTGTTCCCTGCAGTCTCTTTCCGAGATTCAATAACAAATCACCTCGAGTTGGACCTGCAAACTCATATTTTAATCATACTACAAACTCCGAACAAACGGCATTGAGGCGTCTTTCGCGTCATACTTAATCCCATCGCGCATGAAAAACATTCTGACTCGATCAATTCTTTAAGAAGAGTTCCTGCTCTTACCGTATGTTACAATACGTTTGCATCATAATCAGGAGGGAACAAACAAGAAACGTGGTACGAAGAAACTTCAAGATCTCTTCCAACAAACTTCCAAAGCCAGCGCTGCTGTTCAATTTTCTCCCACAATTAAAGTACCTTGATGTCCAGCCGAGACATCATAACTTCCGAAAATGATTCTCATCTCCTCTCATCTTTCTGACAGCAATCACGCGGAAACTCGACAAAGCAGGGACAGGGGGACGCCGTTTTACCGGTTTCGAGAGAAATAGAACCTTGCCGGAGAATTCTTCTTCCGAGTACGTCAGCATAGTTCCGTAACGCGAGGCGCGGACAAAAGAGAGAAGCGTCTTCCGTGGCGAAAGACGAACGAGTCCGGAACGCACGAGACGCTTGGCGGGGAATGGAATTTCGCCGACGAATTCCGGAATTCCAGCCAGCGTCTTCGGCGTCACACGAGGGATACGAAGTCTCTCTCTCTCTCTCTCTTCCTCTTTCTATACGCGGTAGATGCACGTACGAGGACGCGTCCCGAATAACCGTTTACCGTTCAGCTTAGGAATGTTACGAACCGTGGCTCGGAACCGCCATGGGCTTGCAAATTGTTCCCACGTTGCGCGGCAGCCGTTGTCAAGAAATTTCCCAGGGGTCCTCCACCGACGCGCACCGGCATACTGAGCGGCCAGATCCGACAACTTCCAACGATTCCGTTCTCCGTCCGGCTCACCATTGTGTTTCCGTTCCTGACGTCCTCCAGGATCATCGTTCGTCCATCGCCCGAAGCCTTAGAAAGTGTTTAACGGAATCGTTGAAGATTTCGGAACTTCGACCTTAGATTAATCGTAAGATCAAAGAATTTGAAGCTTTCGCGTTTGATCGTATGTTGTTAAGGCCAGTTCACGATTTAGCGTGTAAGACGTGTTTGTTAAGTACTGCAGGTTCTTCAGAAGGTCAACAGATATAGCGAAATTGTCATGTATCTGGTACCATTGTGTGTCACGAATCATTTTTTGGTCACAAGTCAGGTTAAGTGATCAGCTGACTAATTATAAGATATTGTGTTGTATGCTTGAATATATTATAGTTATTTTAGATTCTCATTATAGAAGCGCACAGTTTTCTACTGTTTCAATAAAAGTCATCGATCATCAAAGGCACCCTTCATCCACTAAGATTATATTATTTACATGTGAGAAATATTTTCGTATTTCATAGCATGTAGAACTTTCTACTCCTCCAACAAAAAATTTCTTGTCATCAATAGGATTCCTACAAGACTCTGTCAACTTCCCCCATCAACCTGCCATCGTCCACTGAAACCTTCGTCTCCTTCCACCGCGGAACCGTATAAACCACCCAGGAACACCAGGGAATTCAGAAATTACAAGCTGCGAGGACAAATCTATCCGCGGATCAATCAACGACAGAGAAGTAAACAGGGGAGACTGCCTTAACGAAGCGTGTGCAGAAAAACAGGCATCCATCGCTTGGTAAGGGGACGATGACGCGTCCTAGAGTCGAGGATCGCGTTCGTGTGCGAGGGATATAACGGATTGACCAGCCACGCAGAAGTTAGTGGTAGCTGTCCAAACGGTTGAGAAGCTTATATAGGCGGCGACCAGGGATCGCCATTCGGTCGTCCGCGGGGCCAGCTAATCGGGGGGGAATTAGATGAATATCTTACCTGGAAATCAGGAGAGGCCGACCGTGAACGCGGGATCGGTTGTCGGACAGAGACGGAAACGGTGGAAAGAGAAATGGACGGCGGAGGAGAGGAGTCTTTGGCCGGTAATATAGTGGCCGGGCTGATCGCAATAACTTACTTTGAATAAATGAAACGCCGCGCGCGGCCGTTTCGAACGCGAGTCAGGTTTCGCCGGACGAACGGCAGCAGTCCTTCAACGGGACAATGTTTTAAGCGTTCGCCAAAATAAACGACGACGCCCGCGAAACGACGCCGCGGCCCGATCCACCCGCCCTCCAGGCTTCCAGCCCTGTCAACGTCGTTCCCGATCTAGGATATCCCCTCTAACATCTCCGGCGACTGACCTGCGACCGGACACAACTCCTAGTGACACCAGTATCTGTCCGGATACGGCATAAAATAGCACCGATCCCAGATTTTTCTCCACGTGTCGTCTTCTTTCTTTCATTTATTCTCTTTCCTTTTTCTTTTGAGACGACTGCATTTTCCGTGGAATTGACCCGTTGACGATGGGACGCGCAATGAGTATCGAGTTTAGAAAAAAATAGGAGTAAAATAAAGATAAAAAGAAGATTTTGTGGATGTTCCGTTTAGGATGCAAATGTAATTTGGTTTTTAATCTTTGTTAGTCAGCTTAGAATGTTTTCTAAATCAGTAATTAATTAGAAACGATTAATGTTCCAAGATTCGTTTCTATACGATTGCTCTATGCTTGAAACGTATAACGCAAGTAGATTCGTACCTTCATACACGGACACGTGCGATGCTTAGTATACCATAAAAAAATGTTCCTTTCTAATTCTCCAAATGTTTCGGTTATAAACAAACGTATTATTATGAAACATACCATTTTCTTGCCCAACTAAATAATCCTATCCCAATCCACATTTCTTACGGTTTAAACTTTAAGCACACATAACTACTTTTCACTAATTTAATAATATTCTTGAAACAATTACTCCTCTAGAAGTAGCACGTACAGAAACATGATCTTAAACCATTTTTTAAGAATATAAGCTTAACAAAAGCATATCGAAACACAGTGAGGATACGGTATTTTTATAAAATTGAAATCAACAACCTTACACGAGTTCACTGATAGGAACGAACCTATTCAGACAACTTTTACTTGAATTAAAAATTTCCATTTTAATAATTCGTATCTCGACAAAGGCATTTATAGAGACTCTGCATACCAAACGTACCTTTCACCAACGTACAACGTACAATCACCTAGCAGAGTGTTGTTTCTCATTAGAAATACAAGGATGGCGACCAGAGGTAAAACAAAGAAACGCGATAATCGTGTCTGCTGCTTGCGTAATCGATTACTGTCGAACGGAGAGCCCTGTCGAAACATAATAGCGTCGAAGTTTGCAGCGCCAGATTTACGTATAGAGCCGCGCTGCCTGTCAAAGTAGAAACAGACCGTGCGGGTCTTTGGTGAATTTACGAGACAGCCGGGCCATCTTTTACAGAAGAGCAACGCTGCAGGATTTTCAGCCATTGTATCGGCCGAGGCCTGCTCTTTGATAAGTCGCTGGCTGACTAACGAAGCCTAAAGGGAGTTCGCCGCTTTTCACCCCTTTCCCTCTTCCCTTCGTTCACGACTCCACGTCCCCGATCGTTTCGCTGCTTCTTTTTCCTATCTCCTACGTGTAGCACCGCGGCGACTCTCGAATCGATTCCGATCGACAGACAGTGACGCGTCGACCATTCGCGTAAAAGAGTGTGCTTAATGAGTAATTAAGATCGAGTTAATGCGTGTTCAAATTTTCCAAGTGGAAAACGTGTTATTTTTAAAGAATCTGTAACTTTCTCCGAGAATTACGTTACACTCGTTTCGGCAATTATAGTAGTTATTGAATTAGTAGATTGGAGGAAAAAGAGTGGATAAATAGGTAGTTAAATATAGAAACTGCAATCCAACCCGTTTCTAGATCTTGAGCTGGAAATTAATAATTCAAGTATGGGCACATTTTCATAAATTGTTCTCTCCAAACGAAAAGAACGACAAAGCTAAATACGGTATCATTATGGATACAATCTTATATCTTCGCTCATCGACCACAACCATATTTAAAGGATTAATAAAAACCAATTTACTCACTTTCCTTAAATTAATTCCCTAAAATATTAGGAGACTCGGTATTAGAAAAGAACATGAAATGTTCTGGGAAACTTTCGCCTATCTTTACAACCACATGCGAAACTGGCGAGAGACGAAAACTAGAAAGAAATTTCCAGTACGATAGGTGCACTGAAAAATATAATGAACGAAAAGAAGCAGCATTCTCTAAATTCGCTATCCAACGCCACCTCGACACGAGTAAACTCTAGAGAGGAAACGAACATCGGAAACTAGTGCGCCGAAATTTCTTATTCTCCCTTCTTCTCTGCACTCGAAACGATTAGAAGGAAGCAACACGTGCCAGACTCTCGCCTTTCAAAGGGAAGAGAAGATTCCACAAGTCGGCTGTCGCCGTGTTTCAACCATTACGATCGGGCTCCAAGGACGCCTTCTTCGGTTATCGCGATCGCGGAGACTAGAACGGCGATATTAATTCGCGATTCCATTTAATTTTCTCGAGGCGGGCCCACCGCAGCGAGAGATCCCGTCATCGCCAATCAATATGCTAACGAGCGATTCCGTGGCTCGGAACGAGGTGAGACAGAACCAACGAGGTGGGGGTGACTTGGAATAACAGAGAGAAGAAGAACGAACAGAAGGAAGAGAGAATCTGATCGGTAATCGAAGTGGACTCGCCGTTGGGGAACCTTCCACCTTCCTCTTCTTAGTATCTCTTTTGAATGTGCGCCGGCCAATTAAAATAATTAGCGACGAAACGAACGAGACCGGGTTCACCGTGCGATTATAGATACAGATACAGCAAGGGAAAGAGATCGATGGGCGGATAGAGACGAGGGGGAAAAAGAGATGAAACGAGACGGTGGTCGAGCCCTGAGAATGGGAAAGGGAAAACGATGAAACGCGTTATTTACCGTGGATCTGATTTAATAACCGCTCGAGCGGAGTGTGTAGTTCGTTACGACGAGTGCAGAGGAAAGGCGACGCGACGGCACGCGCGGATCTTAATGAAAATCGCGTCGTTCTGCGTGGAGGCAGCTCGCTGATGAATGCTGGCAGCTTGTCGCGACGATCGTCCCTCGTTGCATGAATCTTCGTTCCGTTCCCGCGGATCCATTCCCAGACCAATCGCATGGTCTTCTTTTTCTTCTTCTTTTAGGTAAATTCTACATGGATATGTACCGTTGTAAACCGATGAAACGTTTTAAACTAGAAATTGCGGAGCTTCGAAGATAACATTATGGAATAACATACGGGGACACGTAAGTTAAGATTTAAAATCGATGAAAGGTTCGTGAACAGGAGCTTTATAGATTCGGTGAAGAGATAAATTATGGGGATAAAAGTTGAAGCGTTCTTTTGAAAGAGAATCGGCGATAGTTTCCAGCCAAGGTTGAGTTTTTTAAAACCGCAACTGGTCGGAAAGATCTCGGGACAGTGCCACGGAAGAAAGAAACGGGAGACGGATCACCATTATTAGTGGGCACGCCGGAGCAGTTTCATTTTCGTTATTACCGGGCAATTTTACAGTAGTAAAGTGAAATTAAACAGAAACGTGTTATTTGGACGGTCCTGACGGGCGCGCCGGGTACCGATCGCCCTAGGCGATCATACATAATCCTTTAATATTTCCTAGCAGCGTACGGTAGAAATGCTGAAAACCTGTGTGACTCGAAAATCCTAATATACTCCTAATGTTTTAAATAAACAATTCTTGTCCTGCTTTCAAAATCATAGCTTTACTTACTTTCGTTAGAAATCGAACGAACGAACAACGTTTTTCATTCTTTTCTTTTAACTATACATTTGAAGCTTCGATGCGTGTTTATTTCAGCTATATCTGTAGATGGGTTAAGCTAGAGCCTCCCACGAGAAAGGTAGAGAAAGGTTAGCTATGCAATCATCATTCCCATACTGGAGTTAAAATTTTATACTTTCTAAGTTTCTGAATAATTTCAATCTTTATGAGTCGTGAAGTTTGCACTATATATAAAATTTGTATTTTCATTTTCAGAATTGCATTTGCATTATAAATTATTTATGCCAACATGAGTAAGAGAGGTCGACAAATTACAGCAATTAGTTAATTGCAACGATAAATTCTCTAGTCACGTTATTATGAGTACCATAGCAATTGGTTCTTATTATAACAGTGTTGCAACTATGTTTTTTCTTTAATGATTTCGTAGAGATTATTCTAAAATCACGAAACAGTAGCAATATGAACGTTCGTAATCATTACTACTTTAAAATAAATCGTTACTACTTAATAACTCATAAAAGACCATAATTACGCCACGGGTCGGAAATTCTCTGTAATTCACTATTCTTCAACAAACAAATCCCTTGCTCCTAAAAACTATGGTCGGTCGTGCATCAAAATTTCGCTGTCGGCGATCAACGTCTCGCATCGATACCTTCAGCAAGATGGAGAGTCAGCGGACTGGTTCGATTACAAAGCGTTACAGGTGTACAGAAGCGATTCTTCGGCGAACGGATCCCGTACATATTTCACTATCATCGTCCAGTTACCGGCGGTGTCTCTGCTGCGCACACGGCGTAGCGGCCCTCCCCTGTATCTCGTCCAATCTCTTCGCGCAAACGTCTCAACTGGCGGCAGGCATAAATCTTAGTTCAGCCTCGGAGGAGCCAGTGTGCCTAAGAAGCAACGTGAACGACAACGACGACGACAACGCACAGCCAGTGCCACAAGACGAAGAAGAAGAAGAGACAGAAGAAGAGGACGAAAATAAAACACGAGAAGAAAAAGAAGAAGAGGAAAAGACGCTAAAAGAAACAAAGAAGCGACAGGCATGGAATTCGCATGAACGAACCACCAGCAGTAGCTGAATCGACGAGGAAAACAATCGACGATCACGTGCCTGACGGAAGACAATCTTTGCTTCGGAAGTTCGTTTCGAACGCGACCAATGCGAACCTAAGCGGCGAAACAAAGCACGAGCTCCGCCTACGTGCTCATCCTTTTCTTCGTTGTTGCTGTTGCTCCTGGCGTTGTTGCTGTTGCATCGTTGCCTCCTGGACAGCCACCACCCGTTGTTTTCGTCCCCTTCCAGCGTATCCTTTCTCTTACTACACGTCGATGAAGAGAACGGGGTCCCCTCGTTTCGCTAGCATTCGGGACCCTGTTCCTTCGCTCTTCCCTACCCCGCCTCCACCTCGTGTCAATTAATGTCCCTCCGTATGCAACATCGAGCGGCTACCTTCGCCGCATCGTGTCGCTTCCTTCTTCCAGTCGCCTCTCCCTTTGCCCCTTTTCCCTCGTTGCTACGGATTGATCGATGGCCGCGGTGGCCGCGATGAATTGGGCCCATTCGCCGCCGTATTTTTCGGCGGCCTCTTCCACTCCGCTCCCTACACACCCGACTCGTCGATGAAGGTTGTCCAAAGCGACGAGCTGGCGGCCGAACTTCCACCATCTCGCGCTCCACTTCATCGAGCGAACGATGCCTTGATAACTGTCAGTCGTTTCGCGTACAGCCTCGATGTCTCTACTTTGATAGATACTTCGGTCGATAATATTTATACCAACGATTAATTTTTTTGATACCAGGTGACAAATAATCGTTGAAAAATAATATCGGTAACACCGTGTTGTTATTTATGTGCAGAACAATATCGTCGTTACTTTTAGAAAAATATAATTCCCATTTTATCCTGTCGACTCTTGCCTAATTAATAGGATACTTTCGAATATCTGTCGATATTACTTAATTAAATTTACCGAAGATGCACATAATGGAAAGAACGTTTCCGACAATAGCTGTCAGGAAACTTTCCAACTGGAAATTTTTCAGCTTTCAATCATCCTCGGAAGCAATATCTTTTAAAAACATTTCCTTTATCCTCGTTATACTTGCTCCTCAAGAACACTAATCTATCTCTCAATAACTCGACTCGTCTTCATCTCTGTTGATTACGCGAAAGCAAACGATTGAGAACCAATGAAAAGAGAAGAATCGAGGAGAGTCGAGTGTCCGACCGGGCGTCTCAGAACGGTACGCCTTCGCGGGTAAACCGGGCTAATGAGGCAGTTTGGCTGCGTCAGGGAAGCCGGTTATATTTTTCTTTGACGCATCGAGCGCTTGTCCGACTGTCCGTCCATCCATCCGTCCGAGAGAGGCTTCGTGGCTTCAGCCTCTCTTTCTCTCGTGCTGTGGAGCCGCACGAAGACGAAGAAGGCGGACAACGTGGTGGAGCGTAGCGAGCTGGAGATTGACGTGGCACGCTGTCCCGCTTGACAAGAATGTGACAAGAACCAAACTGACTTCGCTGTCCCGCTCGTTTCGAGCACCGACGTAGGCGGCGGCCGTGGCGAAATTGCTCGTTCTTCTTATTCCCCCGGCGCCCATCGAAAAAAAGGGTAACACGGTGTGCGCCTCAGCCTGGCCACGGTATCCAGCGCCACGAATTATTCGCACGATCTTCGCAACGATCTCACCGAGAAATCCCTTCTGTGTCGCCGAGTTTCATTTCCAGGATTCGATAATCTTGCAGACACTGACATACGGTTTCGATTATAATCTTGAGATAATCAGCTTGTGAACACGAAGAACACGAGCTTGAATTCTTCGCAAGATTTATCAGCATTTTAATGTTCTAATCTGAGTTGTTGAATATAGAAAAATGTACAGGGTGTCTGTGATATGTAATAAAAGAAATATATTTTGCGATAAGGACAAATTTAATGTAGCTCTGTACGATGCAAATGGGTTAATTGTTAAGTGGGTTAAAAATGGAGAAAATTTCAAGAGTAAAGTACTTGTGATATTTAGAAGGTAAAATAAATTTCTGTCCAAGTTTAACTTTTTTGTACGACTGTCAGTGTTTTACGTTAAGGATAGGTAAAAGAGATGGAAAAAATCCACTAACATACTGAAATAAAAGAATCTACGTGCTTCTAAAGATTTTAAACACGTTACCTGTTTAGAAAATGTACCTACTTGATCCGCTTTTTCAATTTCTTCGATTTATTACCAACAAGTATCGATGACACGCGAAGTACGAAGCTACGAAACAAATTTACATAATAAGATAGTATCTCTCGTGTAAGTTTATCAGAAAACACGATATTAACATCGGGTTATTCAAACTACTGACGTATTGGAACACCTAAAAGCCTCCGTCTCTGAAACACGTATGTATCTAGCCACTTGAAATAGACAGAAAGAGAACTTAAAAACTATTTTATCTACAACGGTTCTCCGAAGAAAGAGCACGTTAATCTATCACGCGACGAGTCCATTGATCTCCATTTCGCATAACCGAAGAGTTATACCACCGCGAGTATAACTGTGAAAGGTGCCCAGAGAGCAAGAGACGTGGGCAGAGAAAATGGTCCTTGTCAGCGGCGAAAAACCATGTCGTTCGAGTGGTAACGCGTATTGTGACCACCTGGAGTGCTGCGTTGCGTCGATCGTTTCGCCGGTTTTTCTCGGTTATTAAGAAACCATCAATCTTGTCGGGCGATTGGATCGAGCGGCGTCGCGCCACGGGGTTCTGGTCGTGTTCCTCCTTCGTTCGTTGACCTTTCCTTCGCGGCGTTATGCTTACACGTACCAGGAACACTGTCGGAAGCTCGACGATTCGCTCTTTCGCGCTTTATCTTCGCCACCAGAGCCAGTTTTCGGTCTCGTTTCACCATCTCCTCACCCCTTCGACAGAGAAAACGACTCGACCATCGGATCTCTGACTTTTTTTTCTTCCCTCTTTCTCTTCGTCTTGATCTTCTGCTTCCTTTTTACTGACTGGGTCTTCATCCGATCGACGAGACCGATCCGATCACCAAAGACCGGTTAATCATTCGAGGGGGCAACCTTATGGCTTGTAAGCGAGGCTGACAGATCGACAACGGAACCGTAACGTCATCATTGTGACCGGCTTTTTGTCTCCTGTGTAAACATCCGCTTCCACCGTGTCCTGTTCGAGGATCAACCGGGATACTTGGTGGATCCCTGGACAGGAGGTGAACGATGTTCGAGCTGGAACCGCTAGGAACCTCGATCTTGATGATCGTCGAGGGCTTGTCAAAAGGAGCAAGGATTAGGGCGGAAGATTGGAGGGTGTGGAGACTTCTTGCATTACAAAAAATCTTTTAAATATGTCGTCTCGAATTAAGTATATTGCGCTCATTGAAATATAGCTGTGTGACCGAAGGAATAAAAATAACGCGTATTTATCATATTACTCAAATAAAATTATTGAGATATATGTAATTTTGTGTGCTATACTGGATTAGCCGCGTAGTAGTAACACACATATATGAGTATGAGTGTGTGTGGAAGTATATGTGTGCGCAGCGTCTCGTAGAACAGAAGAATGCAACTGTTCCGTACTCATGGTGGTAAAAAAGATGGTGAGACAAAAAGAATGCTGAGACACGTGCAATGTGTATCTACGAATATCTTGTAAATCACATATTAAATAAATATGAAACTATTTTAATATCGTTTCTAATGTGTGTAATGTGAGTATTATACATATATTTCGGCGACTAAGATCCACAATTCTCAATAAAAATAACTAGCGTTGTAGCGTAATAAATTGTACCGTAACGTGTAAAAAGAAGTTTTCCTTGTACGAATGAAAATATTGCATGTTACATTGATGTAGAACTTAAAGCGCAAGAACAGACCGAATGACCAAAAATGTCATTTCCCTCTCATTAAGTATCCAACGAAGTTTATCTAAACGAATTATAAGTATCGCAGCATACCAGGAAGATCATTTTCTAAATGTCACAGTGCCTAAAGCAGGAAAAGGAACATCGATTGGTCGTTCACCATGGAAGTCATAGATCGCACAAGCTGTTAGTCGTAAATCAACAATTCGCCAAGGAATTACATAAAAGATTATCGATAATAACGTCGTTTATAGCGGCACGTATACGCGCATCAGACGTATCAAGGGAATTTCACCGGAGACGTTTAGCGAACGAGCTACGTGACAGGAATCCATCATCCAAATCGGGCCTTGTTCCAACCAGCGGTCCCAAACAGATCGAAAAAAACAATCCCTACCGTTTCGTTTCTATCTCTTTCTCTTTTTGTCTGTGCGTGTCTGTACGTTTCCCTTTCCTTACGCGTGTTGCGTGAACGGGTATACGCGTGCACCAACAACGGGTGTCACTTCCAGTCGTGTCAGCTGTCAAACGTAGAACTTGTAGCATGAAATTAATCGATCTACGCTTAGATAACGTCACACCATGCAGAATCCCGGTTTCACCAGGAATTACGTTATTCTCAACGATTGGTGTGAACGTTACACCAATTTTCCTTCTTGGACACCTATGATCCAATGAATTAATCATATAAATACCTGAGAGATCGACATATAGATACGAATATACGAAGTGAGATTTCTTGTGCGACGTTTATTTGGAATACGTTCTCCGATGACGAAGCACTATTGCATGTCATTTGCGCTTATTCAATTCGCCGTTATCGCACGATCTTATTAGAGAATCCTCTTGTTCAAGTTCTACCTGATACATGCGGTGCATATATGCAATAATATGACAATTCTTTAAAATATCAAATACAATTGCGCAGTTTTGCACCGTTTTCATGCTTTCCAATATCTCGTATATCATCCGACCCCTACTACGTAGAGAGTAAACATAGTATCACAGAATTAGCTCTTATTATATCTCAAAAATGCATCAAGATAAATCACTTACTTCTCTAATTAAGAAAAGTATAAATCTACAATGAAAACATTCGATTGTAATTATTAAGACGTTTACATGCTGATCAATTAGATTCGAGTATATTAAATTTCAAATCATCTAGCATTATATATTTTCATACAACTACAAAAGTTTAATTTAATACTATGAAGGTGAAATGTTAAATGAAAAAACCATCATTGGAAAGTAACAGTATATAATACTCTTTGTAATATAACGTAATATAATATAACCTAATATAATATAACGTGATACATTATAACGTGATACAATATAACGTAATATAACATAACGTTATATTAAATAACGTTATACAATATAATGTAATATATAATAACGTAATAGAATATAATGTTCTGTATTATAACGTAATATAATATAACGCTGTATATTATAACGTTATTTAACATAACATAGTATAATATAACGCAATAGAATATAACGTAATATAAAGTGATATATTATAACGTGATATATTATAACCTGATACATTATAACGATATATAATATAACGTAATACAATATAACGTAATATAACATAACGTTATTTAATATAAGGTTGTATAATATAACGTT
Organism: Bombus vosnesenskii; assembly: GCF_011952255.1. Taxonomy (NCBI): domain Eukaryota; kingdom Metazoa; phylum Arthropoda; class Insecta; order Hymenoptera; family Apidae; genus Bombus; species Bombus vosnesenskii. Next base: position 2,460,284 of record NW_022882987.1, read on the forward strand.
ATATAATATAACGTTATATATTATAACGTAACAGAATATAACGTAATATAATATAACGTCGTATATTATAACGTTATTTAATATAATGTAGTATAATATAACGCAATATAATATAATGTAATATGATATAACGTGATATATTATAACGTAATACAATATAACGTAATACAACATAACGTAATACAACATAACGTAATACAACATAACGTAATACAATATAACGTAATACAATATAACGTAATACTTAATATAAAATACTCTCTGCAACCACTCTATATATAATTATAACTGTTCCTAAATAAGCATTGTCATTCATTTTATCAAAAATGCTCTCACGTTTTTACTAATAGTAAAAGAGAAAATGTAAAATGCACCACTTTGACGAGTTTGATGAGTTCCATCGTTGACCAAATACAAGAAGAAGAACCAACAGCGCCTAGCAGAAGCTTTCCACTGTGGCCGCGAGAGGATGGTACGCGTGACGGGAATCCATCATCCCCGACGGTCCCAAAATCGCATCTTGGTCCCCTGACGGGCGCGCCACGGACCCCGAGAGTGTCAGTTTCACGATGCACGATTCCTGTCTTACACAAGGCGGCTGTCAGTTCGAGTCATGTCAAACGTCAAACGACTTTCTCTGTCGCTCCAGCAGCTCGAGCTACTGTCGTTCGGCCCCTGGATTCCATTCATGGACCACGCCACGAAATTTCACCGGGGACCGCGCAAAAAAAGGGTCGAATACAGGCCTGCAACGCCGGACGAACCGATCTCGGCTCTCGTTCGAAACGAGAGCGCTGGAACGAATCCGTTCAGGGCCGACGACTCAATTCCGACGGGAGGATCCGCGAGGCCCGCGACGCGTATTAATTGCGGGCCACGGCGCGTGTAATTAGTTTCGTTGGACGATAATATCGGACGATGAGGGCCGATGCACGGGACCGATATCGAGCGTCGCGCGCTCGCCATCCCTGCCCTCTAATTATTGATATGTATGTAATTAAATACGAACGATGGGAATTCGAAAGGGACGAGAGCAACGTTCCTTCGTGATTTTGCCTTTTAATTGCCGGGGGATTGATAAACGTGTCGCTTTATTTGAGAAAGCTCGGCATTTCTGTAAGTAGAAAGATCATGACTAGCTGGAACCTCTTGCGCGATCTAAATAATGTCATTAGTGAAATTTGACGAGTCGCAAGATACGAGCTTTCAGTATTACATTCCCCTTGCACAATGATGACAGACTTATAAAGCGGAAACAAACTTTACAAGCTGCAAGTTATTTGGTTTAGATTATTGTATTTGACTTAACATTTTGGAAGACAAGAAGGATCACACTTACGTTTTCCCCTATGCTCTGCATATGCGAAGTTTTATAAGATAGAAATAGATAGGTGCCGTATGAAACTTATTTGTTAACATACAACATCGTAGGTGATGAAAATCGGATTCCTAGTAAATGTGTTGCTCCGAAACGGACACGATTAAGAAACGTATTTGTGTTTAAATGTCATACCATTTGGTGTGTAGAATTTATCGGGGAGAAAAATCTCTTGAACGAGAGTGTTAGAGAAATACTTTGTGTTGGAAAAATACGTTTCTCGAGTTGTGGGCTATTTTATAAAGAAAGTACGATGTGTAGCTTCAAGAAAGTTTCCTATTTCCTTTCTACGAAGAACCAATATGGATGGTGTACGATAGAATGTATATAGGGTTGGCAGGTTAACCTAACTGGTTTATCAATTAATACAATACAGCGAAGTAATATATAGCATAGGTGGTACGACATGGAATAAGAAACGAGTAACAAATGAACGTGTTACGTAATTTATAAGGAAGAATACACGGTCGCCCATCGTTGCTTTAATTATAGGAGGCATAAATACACGTCTCAATAAAATTGCCACCAGTTGGGAAAAAAATTAACAGATGCAGCGTTTCTGTGTTCGTAATTGAATCTTTCTGTATGCAAATATATGCGACGTACTTCGAGGAATTCTGTCCGAATCGAAATACTTTCCCCGCCCTTAACATCGAGGCAGAGGGTTAATTAAAAACAGGCCAGATATCGCATTAATACGCATCAGGCTTCTTAAATGATTAACATTCGCTTCTAAGGCTGTGGTTACAACGGATGCGTGTTCCAATGAACTGGCTTTATGAATTTATCAAAAATGTAAGTCTGTTCTGGCCTAAAGATGTAGCTAAAAATTAAACAAAGATTAAAAATAGCTGAGAAGTTGACGAAATTTTGTAGAAGTCAAAAGCATACTTATTAACATAAGCAACGTTTTAACGTCTCTGATATCTTAATTTTATGACAAACAATGTTTTAAAATTTTCGAAGAAACACGACGACATAACATTGAAAACGAACGAAATTTAAAAGCTGCTTCTCTGTAAAGAAAAATAGGAAATATGACTCATCGTATTTTTCCTCCGTAATCTTCGTATTTTATGGATAACACACGGATATCGAGTATGTCAGTCAAAATCTCGAAAATTCTCGCCTGGCACGATACAATCCCGCCCCGATCGAAAGAATCCCTCAATAAGTGACATCGCCTAATGAACGCAATTAGTTAACCGAACGAGCTGGTCGTTCAGAGATGCATAGCTCGGGTCCGCGGTGTAATCTTGGCACGCAGCTTCCATTGAGACATCGGAACTCTTAATTGCAACGGCGTACGTGGAATGAAGAAGAAGCCGAAACGGAACACACGGGGGTGCGTGGAAAGAGTGGAAGATCTTCTTCATCGACGGTGCAAAGACGTTGGGGGCAAAAGGCTCGTAAATCGTTGCAGCCCAATGGGACGTGGCGATGGTACCGTCTCGGGCTCACGATTGGCGGCACAGGGCAAAGCATCCGGTTCCAACCGGCTTATCCAATCCCAACGTGGAGCCTTGCAAGCGATTACCTACGTAGCCTCGGCCCGATCGCTCATGCTAATTTCATAACAACTACCCTTGCGCCAATGGGCGAGCCAGCTATAGAAAACAGCGAAAACGAAGGCTCGACTGGCCGCAAGGGACTGAACAAATAACAAAAAAAAAAGAAGCAGAAATAAGGGTAAAGGAGATCGGAGCGTTTGCGAGACTCGGTCCACCTCCATCCCGGTGAAGAGGCAACGAAAGCCGCCTATTTCGTTCAGCAACCGTGCGTCCGCGCATTCACCGTGGCCCCCAGTCGTAAAATGGAGAGCTCATCTTCGAGTTTGTAGCCGATAGAGGTTGAACGAGCCGCGGGTGATGCTGACGGCAGACTATCGGTAGGGAAAGGTTGGCGTACACCGCGTTGTCATCGCCGCTGGAAGTCGTGACCGTTTAAAATTAACTCGCGCACCGAGGATTTATCGGAGCGAGTGGTGGCACACCGTCACGCGAGGTTATATCACCGAGAAACGTTACTTACTTAGAACGACGTGCACGGTCGCCAAGCTGGCTCTGTACCTCGCCAGCCACGGTGTTCGACGATCCTGTACGCCGACTCCGAATTGACCCCTTTGATCCTTTCCTTCGGTTGCATATTCTTGGGTATCGTTGGGACAACGAACGTTTAATCATTACGATTGACATTGAGCAAACGAATGTTACAAATCGACTAACACATATAGCCCCCTTACAGTAGTAGTAGAAAGATGTGTTTCAAGTTGATTGTTAACGACTAGAGGATATTGCTTTTTAAGCAAGTATGTAGCTCATAATGTTTATTAAATTCTGTATTATATCGGATATAATGAATGATTCGTTATAATTGCGATATCGCGGTCGTCGAAGAAAGGTAAAAATGGAAGACTTCCGGGGGCAGAGAGTGGAAGACTCGGTGGAATTAGCGAAAGAGAGGAACGGCCGGCTATACGGCATTATCGACGGTTGGTCGGGGCAGAGAGAGCAGAGGCGGTCCCGGGCAATAATATTTCGCGTTCCGCAATTTTTTGCCCGGCCGTGAGTTCCATTCGAGGCTCATCGACGACTCGGGTGTTGCGCCACCGGCTCTCCCGGTTCCGCCGTGGGTATTAATTCCGGGAGAGAAGGAGAGGGCCAAACGGAAACAGAAGAGGGAACGACCGCTACGACGTGGAGAGGAACAGCGTGCCGAGGGTACGAACGGAACAAAACGATGCAGAAGACCATCTATGAGATGAGAAAATAATAATAAAGTGGAAATGAGCGAGCCGGTCCATAAATTGCTCCGCTCCTTGTTAATGGTCTGGGGGCCTGGGGCGACCTCAGCTAAACGTGGCCCGGTCTGACCCGGCTCTATCCTTCTTTATCCTATAGCCGTTCTCTTTTGCACTTTCTTATTTTCTGCCGGTTCGTTCTTTCCTACGATGGTCGGGGCCCCGACCAGAGGATCTGGTTCGACCCGTTCGTGGCGCTCTTGGAAGGCTCATTTCTGTATTTAATGGACGTCCAGAGATGGCCACCGAGTCCCTGGGCTCCCGAGAGTCAGAAAGAGGGACTTAAAAGGGTCCGGAGGACACAAAGGATCCACGTCGAAGCTCGGTACTGGCTGTGATTGGCGACCGGGCGTGGCCCTACCGACAGATATCCTGCTTCTTTTTAAACGCCGCTGGATTCGTGGACATATTCAGGATTTAGCTTGTTCTTTCTTTCTCTTTTCGTGTTCTTTTCTTTTTTCGCTGAGTTTAAAGAGTTTTGAAAACGCGGAGATTAACCGTGGGCAAATTTGTTGCATTTTTGTAGTATTCTTTCTTGAGAGATTTTGTGAATTGCGTGATAGACTATAGTAGTTGAAAGAATAGTGAAGTAATTGCTTGGATGTCTGCTTAGAATGAGGAGAATTGTCTGTTGAAATGGATGAAATGGAAGAATCTTTGGAACCAGCAGTTCGGAGTTAGAATATCACTTTCCATTATGGGAAACATGAATTTTATACAATAATTGAAATAATGGAATTAATGATGAATTTAAAAAATGTATGCTAAGTTTTATCGCCTGTTTTGTTTCTCTCAATTAAAAGTATTTAAAGATCTCCCGTATAGAGGGCAGAAGCAACCAGGAACTCTGTTACTGCCCTCTTATAAAATTTGTGAAAAACAGTGTGTCGATGTGCCTATTGTGAAGATGTACCAACAAACTCGTCTATAGTACCAACCTACTTTCTACCGTACCGACGAGTGCTATAATATGTATAAAGTTTGACAATTTCTTATTTTCGAAATGAATAAATTAAATAAGTTATTAATAAATAATGAAAAATCACAATAACTTACAATAATATAATATTGATAAATATTACCAATACTATTAATATAATAAAATGAATGATTAAAAAATAATGAAAACTAACACGCACAGAGATAAATTATTAATAATGGAGATACTATTAAGATCTTTTGTTATATAGATATAACAAAATTTATTAATTCCTAGTTTCAATTCGCCAATCGCCATACTTCTATACATCATCTGTGCTGCCCTGTATACCTAAGCCGGTTTCTAGTTCCCGGTTCCCTACTATATCGACCATCGACCTGGCCACAGTTTAACTTTACCGTTTTATATTCTGAACACATTGAAACTATATGCATTAAAATCGAAAATCATAACACAATATACATAAATAAACGCGTTTGTCTCACGAATGGCACAAAAATTAATTAATTTGTAACTGAGTTGCATTTCGCAATGGTACATGATAAATCGCTTATATAATGTTTTCTGTTTCTCTAGTCTCGCAATCACTATACTCATTAAAATTTTGTTCATCATAAAATCGTAAAATCTACATGATTTAACCAATCATCCGTACTGATTCGGACCTTTTATCGCACGTCGTGATTGAATGATCGGAGGAACAAAAATGTATGCGACTCACGATCAGATACGAAGAACGTTGCCTTCGGTGCTGCAATAGCCCAGGGACAAATATCGCGCAGACATTAAATTTTAGTTGAAAATTTGTGACAACTAAATTTTAGTGATAATAATAATGAAAATTGAAATCCTAATAATAATAAAATAGAATTAATTGAAGTACAATATTAAAAAATACTCACATCTTTGGATCTTGCAACACAAAGGTTGTCATCACAAAGGACTCATTGGCCCCATGATAGAAGTAGAAACTATACAAAATGTTTACTTTTAACTTTTTCAAAGTTTCGAACACATTTTATTTCTTCATTACTATATTGCTATTGTATATACAAAGATGCATACTATTTTTGGCTCCTGGAAAGATTAGGTCTTCTTGAGAGAAATACTGATTCTAATACCGAAAGCGAACATTTAAAAGAAATATTTATACAAATCGGCAAGCAAACACTGACTCTAATTTCGCGTATGAATTCTAATTGAATTTACAATGATTAAAATGTATTTAAAGAAATTATAAATTCTTTTAAAAAAATTATTAATTATATAATTTATGTAATTGAAAATATTATTACGCAGCAAACACTGATTCTACTGACCGCGCAAGATCACAAAAATTCTCTGAAAATAACAAGGACTTAGTAATTCAACGTTTATTTAGAGAAGTATTGCTATTTTTTCTAAATCTATCAGAACTGACTATTATTTATTTTACGAACTAACGTAACCAATGTTACAGACACGAATTACGCATTTAAAATAGATATAAATAGATGTAAAATATTATTTGTAAATGTTATAAAATATCTTTGTATAGTGTCAAATATATAAGAACAGCATAAAGATAACATAACTGATTGTAAAAATTATACTGCACCTTGTTATCAAAGTTTTTAGCGAAACATGTTTTTCAGAAATAAGCTATGTGATATTCTATAAATATTCGACAATATTTGTGTCTGAGCATTTAAAAGGTTTGTTGATAAAGTATCAGTGGCGTGGTTACACTAAAGAATTTACGTGTGAAACGGAACAAAATAAAAATGTTATATCGTTTTCGTGTTGTAAAGTAGCAAAATCCATAATATATAAAAATCTACTGTATTAAACTATTCACAATTTTACTTTACAATATAGATTGGAGCAAAGAAATAATTTAAAATAAAGAAATGATTCAATATTTCAGAACTATAAAAATGATTTCTTTAACCGTTTCCACTTTCATCTTAACGTTTTGAATGAAATATAAAATTATTTATAATTTAATTATATTATATATGAATTATGTGTTATGAAGAGCATATTTGGTATATATGTACATATATCAATTGTATATAAAATATATTACGCGTTTGTTCATTAAAAATAATTATTAATTAAATAGAAGTAATTCGTATACGTTATATCTCTTATCTTTATTACGATAAATCATGGCGTCAGCAAATCTGTATTCAAAATCACCGAATTGACTGATAATTGTCAGGGCGCCCTCTGCATCTTCGAAATAATTTCTGAAATCATCTAATGGGAAAGAAAATCAAAGATTTAAAACAAATGTATAAGAGCGAAATTAATTACACCAAAAAAAAAAAAAAGAAAAAGTAAACGAACTCAAATTCTGTCTCAAAACCATATGACAGAAGTTATTGGAAAATAAAAGTATGAAATACATGCTTAAGGGAAAAGGAACAAGAAACTATACATATACATGTATAACTTCGTGATAACAATATCCAAGAAACTATTATATAAACACGTACTTATGAAACAAGGGTAATAATAAACAATAAACAGTAATAGAATATCCAGAAAAATACTATGTAGTCGAAATTACTTCAAACAGAATAATACATATTGACACATAAATTTTCGTGAGCAGAGTGATTGTCCGCGTTAGAGCTTCGCCTAGACGATCCCTTATTGGATGGATGGTACGCGACTGCTTTCGCGCAACCGCGCGAAAAATTGAAATATTAACGTCATAAATATTCTCCTAGTCAACGAATTATGAAGTCTGGGACTAGGAGCAATAACAAATTTTCAATATTTCCCTTTTTCCTCCTTAGAAGATGCATATACGTACATGAGTAAAGCATTTCCTGAAAAAGATCAGAAATATATCCAATATTTTCGTAGTGCATTGTTTAAAATTCAAACAAATGAAATTGAATAATGAACAGAGAAGATAATTAAAGACGATATTCTTTTTGATACGAAATAAAATTATTTATTAGTAGGAAATTGTAATAGTACTTTATACATATGTTTATATTATTTTTTTGTTGCAATAAGATGCAGTATCCAGCAATTTTCTCTCCAACGATACAACCTAATAGTTAAATATAGCATAAAAGATAACAAGAGAATCTTTCTTTACATTTTTACCAGTTTAATTTACCAATTTCGTACTACTCTACGAATTACCGCTAGATGACGCGCGTAGTTTGTTCCGGCCAGTTCTAATTTTTAGAATAATATTGGAAACGTTGGCCAACCTGGTTACTTAAAGTTCAATAAGCGGTATTTTCTTGAAAATTGTTAAATTTATTTTACATTATAATAATATTAAGACAAAAAATTTAAATTAAAAATTATAAAAATATTAATTTTACCTCTGTTATTGTTAAAAGTTAATTTCCCGCGATATTTGTGTACAATAAAAGTTTGTTGTATAAAGTATACGTAATTTGTGTGCTTCTTTTTATGTTTTTCTTAATATAATTTATAATTAATAATTTTCCCCAGCATCTTTTTGTTTTAATTTTATTTGTAAAAACAAAATTCTATAAGCCAAACAGAAAATACACGCAGATACCAGCGTCTCCTTGCGGAAGATTCTAGAAGTAAAATCAGCTGACCCTGTCTTCCAAGCGTCAAATGCGTATTTATAAATAGTGTACCGAGTTCATCGGAAGCCGAAGTTACTTTTCAATAACCAAACATCAAAATGGTTGATATGAAAAGTAATGTGAATTTTGCGTGTCAACGATGTCTACAACCTCTCAGACTAGATCCAAGTTTTTATCATCTCGGAGAACACACGCTAGCCGAACTTTCACGTAGGTAATTTCTATTTCGAACTATATGACTTTATAAGTTTCATTGCTTATTTTATCTCTATTATGAAGAAAAATGAGATAACATTTTTCCCCGTAATAGTACTTTTAAATTATGCTATTCTACGACTTTTTATGATTTATTTATATCTTAAGAGTGATTATATTCACCATCAATATTTCATTTATATTAATTTATATTAATTTAATTTTATTAATATAGTTCCCATTCAACAACATGTGGTGGGTGAGCTAGAGCCCCAAAGTGGAAGTATGGAACATCTAGTGCCACCATTCAAATTAACTGAATCTGCAAATGGAACAAATGGATTCATGTTAGTTGGGGACTCTGGGGAAACAGAAAGTTTAAGTCATCATTTAAAGGTATTTAAAATTTATACTACTTAGTTACGAGAAATATTAATGGAATTTATTTGTTGAAGGTACGGGCAACATTGTTTGATATCCTTAGTAGTAGTAGTTGTGCTGATCATCCACTCTGTGATGAATGTACGGATAGTCTTTTATTATTAATGGATCAACAACTGAGAATGACTGAAGGGGAATGGTCAGATTATAATGAGTACTTAAAGAAATTAGAAATAGAGCAACAACATCAGGGTCATGAAGATATAGAAATGGAAACTCTCACAAAAGAATTGCAAGATGTAAAATCTGAAGAAGAAAGAATGATAAGCGAATTAGAAGCATTGAGAAAGGAAGAAATTGCTACCAAAAATGCCATAGCTCAACAAGAAAGGGAAAGGGAAAGGTTACAAAGCGAAGAAGAAAGGTATTGGAAGGAATATTCAAAACACAAAAGAGATCTCATATTAGCAGAAGATGAATACCGTAGGTAATAATGACAAGTTGTTGCATTAAATATACCTTTCATATTTCTGTTTCATTAACAGTAATAATTTTATTTAGCTTGGAGTGTCAGTTAGCTTATGCTGCTTCACAACTAGAGAGACTGAAGAAAACAAACGTTTTCAATGCTACATTTCATATTTGGCACTCAGGACACTTTGGAACTATAAATTCCTTCCGGTTAGGTAGATTACCAAGTGCACCAGTAGATTGGAGTGAAATAAACGCTGCTTGGGGACAGACCACTTTGCTATTAACAGCTCTTGCTAGAAAAATGAATCTCACATTTAAACGTTTTCGTTTAGTGCCATTTGGTAATCACAGTTACATTGAAGCTTTAGATCAACACAGAGAACTACCATTATATGGAAGTGGAGGATTTAAATTTCTATGGGATACAAAATTTGATGCAGCAATGGTGGCGTTTCTTGATTGCTTGCAACAATTTAAAGAACAAGTGGAAAAAGGAGACAGTGGATTCTGTCTTCCATATAGAATGGATCGTGGAAAGATAGAAGATTCTGCAACAGGAAACTCTTACTCCATCAAGTAACTATTGTTTATATCAGTATGATTTTTCCAATTATATCTATTTGATGAATGTCTTGCGTTTCAGAATACAATTTAATTCAGAAGAACAATGGACCAAGGCATTGAAATTTTTGTTAACGAATTTAAAATGGGGCCTTGCTTGGGTTAGTTCCCAATTCACAAAAGATGAGGCTGAACATTAGCTTCATGTTAATTTATGCAAATTCATCCAATCTTGATACATCTCTCTTACACTCATTTATGTACATACACGTTATTTGTAAATAAACTCAGTTAAAGGATAATCCTTTTATTTAGAGTCCAATCAGTAATACTTATTTTGAACAAGTTTGAAAGATATTTGATTCTAAGTTAAGAACAATGTTGAGATTTATTAGCTAAAAACCAGGTGACACCATATAATAAACAAGGTGGACTTTGAACTTCCTTAGAATTGATGTATTCTTTTACTTCTGGGATGCTTAGTTCCACCACTTCGATCAGTTCACCTTCAGATGCAGCACCCCCTCCTTTAATTTGACGAATTACTCAAACTTATAAGGATAAAAGACATAAGATTTTTTCAAAAACATTTTATTGAACATTATAAATTTATTTAAAGCTTGTATCGTTATTTCTAATATAATTTTAGAAATAAAGGAATATTGAAAACAAATATATTTATAATTAAGCTTACCAGGATGTGTATGCATCTCATCTGTAACTTCCACGTAAAACAGTGTATGTTTGCAGACTGAAGTGGAAACATACCTATAATCAACCCACAATAAAATAAATAACTAAATATAACAAATTACAAATGACATATTTATTGTTATTATTATTATTATTTTTAATAAAACATTTTCTACATATGGACAGAATAAAAAGGTACAGCACATGCGCGTATACAGACACTATGACATTTCACTTATTATTTCTTACATCACGAAATAAAATATTGACAACTCTTTACTCTACAACTTACTCAACAAAATTTTAAAATTTCAATAAATGCTTGCCATTAACACACCTGAAAGTAATGACATATTTAAAGGCTTCTGTTGGCACTTCGTATCCACATTCCTCTCTTACTTCATCTTTCGCAATCTCGACAAGTGGTTTATCTTTATCCACAATACCGGCGCAAAGTTCCAAAGTTAAACCCAGTGACGGTGGATATTGTTTAAGATCTACCGGGCCTTGTTTCTCCGGAAGAAACGTATAAAAGAACGCTGGGCGATATTGTCGAACAAACACTAGTTTCTTTCGGCTGATGTTGAAGATAATTATACTCACACCATCATGTGCTCTTACCACATCCCAATCTTTCTGTTCGCCATCTTGTTGGTAATGTATCCGAACGGGTCTGATCCACGGTGAATCCGACGGACATTCTGCTATACGTAATTGTTGCACATCGAGTATTCTTCGACGTATATTTTTATTTTGCTTCTCTTGTGCCTTTATATCCATTTCTTATGCGCTATAGAAACTGATTATTCGATTTAATTCAACCGTTTAACTCCCGTCGGTAATATTTCGATATACATGCGCGCTGAAGACCTGCAGATGCCGCACTCAATACCAAACTGAAATGCGCAGTCTCAAACTTGCATTAGAATAGTTTCAAGTTCAAGTAACATTCATAAATCATTCCATTATCTGTGTTAGGTAAGATAAGAATATATCAAACGGTATTAATGTATTCTTTCCAACACTCTGTACCATTGTTCAAAAAGTTTCTATCTATTCTATGCTGTAATCATATCGTACGTTTCAAATTTCACTATTCAATGTTCGGTTTTAGACGAATTCTTTTTAACTCTTTTATGACTCTTTTTTCAACTTCTTTTCCCTCCTAGGTCCTCTTCTGGCCTTTCTCCTAAACTCTTCCGCTTTGTACGCGTCTATAATTTCCTGCTGACGAACCTGGGTATCAACGTGAACAACATCAGGCTTTTTACGATACCTGGTTACAGCTGCGGGAGGAGAGAATTCAATTTCCATATCAGATGCCGTCGAGCTAGACGTGATAGAAGCATCGTCCTTGTTCTTCACGATTTTAAACTGCAGCGGTTTCATTGGCTCGGACAAACGAGGCTCGGCAGATGTCTCTTGCCTAATGGGATACATCGTTACATAGTAAGTGCCATCTTTCCTGTGAATATGTAAAGTCGGTGGAGATCCCGATCCTTCATCTTCTCCCTCCATCTTCGATTGCTTCTGCATCGACTGGTAACTCATAGTTCTTCCGGCTCTCTGTCTTCTTGTGCCACTCTTTGGCCGCGAAGGTGCTGATCTCGCGCGTTCTATTATTCTGGTGCGATCAGTTTTTCCACGATCGATTTTTACGCGATCGAGTCTTCCACGATCGGTTCTGCCACGATCGGCTCTTCCACGATCGACTTTTCCTCGATCGGCTCGAGCACGATCAGTTCTTTCTATTCCTGCTTTTTCTTCTTCTATTTCATCCATAGAGACATCCTTCGCATCTTGCAGCATTTCGTACAAATAGCGGCCAATGGCACCCGGCCTCCAACCAATGCGCGGCTTCAATTTTCCCGCCTTGTCCATCGTGTTCCATAACCAACCCATGTTAGCCGGGACTCTCATGGGTATGTCGATACAGTCTCTGTGACCGAAGTGAATCCCAGGATAATAATCACCAACGAAGTAGACGTATCGCATTACTCGTCTGCTGATTGGAAATGCCTGTTGTGAGGTCATAATACCTGATCCAGCTACATAGCGATCACCACCAGGTCCTAGAGATCTTTCCCTTGCACTTCGTCGAATCACCGTCTTAGCATCATGGTGCTGATCGTGTATCGATGCGTGTACCGTCAGATTGTCCTGCTTCGAGTGCGGACTACGGCGCTTCAAGTCCCGTTTGGATCCTTTCTTCGTTTTACGACGGGCTTTTGGCGCGGTAGCGGCGGCACGCTTTACACCGGTCCGCGTCTTAGAAAAGACATGAGTGCTACTCTGGGTCGCGCTACCATTATCTGGTGGCTTCTTTTTCCTCGATTTGCATCTCGGTTCACCGCAAGGACCCACCTCCGAGTCCATCAGCGCGGACGACGTGGCTTCGAGCTCCTTCTGTTTGTCCGTTTTCTCGTCCTTCTTCTCCTCCTTCTTCCTATGTTTTACAGGCGCGGTTGGTAAACCGGCCTCTGGTAAAACAGGTATAGCCTCGCGGACGATTCCCAACCGAGGCGGCACGATTCCTCGTGCAATCGAAGGCGAGTAAGCAACAACGTGAGGACGCATATCGTCCATAGGTTTGATGCTACAGGGAGCGGTGCAAGTAGGAGTCGTTGTCGCTACTGCTGGTTGCGAAGTCCCATGTGGTATCTTCCTCTTCGATGCTAGTCGATCTGGAGGCACGTAGTCTTTGCTGATATCTCTACCAAAATAAGGACTCTCTGATGGATCCATTAAACCGAGTCCTGGCAATCCTGGTACTTTCCCAATGGAATCTACAAAGTCTTGTGCATCTTTGAAAGCTCGAATCAAGCAATCTATCCCCAAACACGGTGATTTCATACATTTAGCAGTTCCTCTAGGAAATTTGACATCTTTTCCAGGACAAATGCAACCAGGAGTCGTCCCAGTCGACGTTATACGAGGCGTGCAAGCATCGAAGATGGGAATTACGTCGTTATCTCGGGAAGTTGCTTGTGCCGAAACCATAACCGGGCCACCGGAACAACTGCAGCTGGACATATCTCTATCCTCGCCGCCACCTTCTAGTCGACTTTCCATATTATGCTTTTCATTGTACCAGGGATGATCAGTATCGTAATTGATCCATCTGAAACTAGACGGATCCAGATAAATCTGCTCTACTTCTCCGCCGCCTTTCAATCTAGTTGGTTTACTAGACGAAGAATCCTGTTTCAGAACGTACAACGCAGGCAGGGTATTGTCAACGCAGTAAGTATTGGCTAATGGATCCTCCACGCGTTTGTTCTCGTCCTTGAGTAGTACATCGGGATTTCTTAATTTCATGCAGCAAGGATAAGTACAGCCTGATGGACATATCATAGGATGTATCGAACGATCCTTGGGCAAGCAGCTACACGTCGGCTCATCTGGATAGGCTTTGTATATCAGTTCTCGATATTTGGGATCGTTGAGCTTTTCGGCCATTGTTAGAGTCTTAAAAGCGGGATGATCCATTGGAATACGTGGAGAAGAGTCTGGTCGCTTCAGTAATGATTTATCCAAACCACTTTCATCTTTCGGATCTTTTTCAACCTTTGAACTTTCTGGAAGAATATAAGGACATAGAAATTTTTGAAGTGGTGAGTCCTCCAGCATAAAAGATTTGCCGCTCAGAGAAAATTGCTCGATGATACTGCTTCCAAAACACGATAATCTTAAAACTACGGCTATGTTACCAGACGTTTTCCCACTAGAATCGGTTACATCGAACGAATTTTTTACTGTACATGGCGTAGATAAACCGTTAGTGTCATTTTGTGAAGCAATCACATGCTTACACATACAAGTAGGCAAAGACACTTTTGCGGTTCCCAAAAAAGCACCATTTTTGTTTGAGCAAGCAACGTCTTTACGATACAGGTCTAAATACATAGGTGACCATCTTAGAGCTCTAATCAGGGAATTAGGAGTCTTGGCGAACAAACACGATTTTCCAAATTTAGAATCTCCAGGTGATTTATTATTATCATTTTCTTTACTTTGAGGGACACTTATCTCATACTCTGGCAGATCGACGAATCTCACGCATACGAGTAAATTATCCTTATTAATGTCTATAATTTCGGGACTTAAAGTCACTTGATCGGCGAACACTTCGAGCATATAGAGCTGTTCCTCTTTCGATTTCACAATTTTCCTTTTCAGAGCCATTTTCCGTTTTGTCTTGCTCGATGTTCGTTGCACACGGGAATTTAGAAAAGAATCGCGGGTACTTCTGGAGAGACTAGCCGAAACGCGCCATTAATTTTGCGGTCGTTTTATGGCCAATAAATTTATATACCTAACCACGCCAATCGGTCAGTTTTGTATTTAATGTGCCTCTTATGATTACCATGGCAACCCATATTAACAGAATTCCTATATCAGGTGATCATCTTATAAATAATTCCCTTGACGCTCTTAATGCTTAATAACGCTCTTAAAAGCTGTTATCTGGCTCGCCTTCCACCCTCTCCACCTTTTCCCTTTCCTTTTCCTTTCTTCTTTTTTGATGGTTGTTCTTTTGCCTTTCCTTTCAGTTCATCAAGAGTCGTTCTATCCGGATACTCCGAAATATTCTTAGCAACGCCTTCCTGATAACTAGATGGTACTAAGCGTCTAACGCAGAACTCTCTTTCCCGGTCCTTATTCCTGAAGGCGAAGAACTTAGGATGTAGTTCATAGTGAGTCATGATCGAGCTACCGAAACACGACATCCTCATTTCCATTTCCAATGTTCCTGAGGGATTTTCGCCAGGATCCAGCAGATTGAAACTACCTTTTACCTTGAACGGTTTTGGCAGATTTTCTGGATCGTTTTGAGCCATTGCTACTTGATCACATAAACAACCAGGTAACGTTATTTCGGTTTCAGCAATGGGATATGTGTCCCCAAGGCGAAACACACCGACTTTCATCGCAGTTGATTGTAATTCTGCTACCAGGTGTTTCGGTTGCTTGATAAACAGACAACTTCTGCCTATCATGAAGTATAAGGTGCCATCCTCGGTTGGTGGTGGTGGTTTCACCGAGTAAAAGTCGTGCTGCGTAATCTCAAATGTGGGGAAATCAAGAAACGAGACCTTCACTGTAACTGGATATTCACCGATGTCCTTGATTTTACTCTTTGTCAACGTCAACTTGTGAATCAGGATTTCGACCATGTAGATTTGATCGTCGCTACCACCGAAACAGGACATTTTGGAATTGGATGGTGTTGAAAATGATTAGCATCGACAGAAGATCCAGAAGAAGGTAGGATGATATTTTACATGTATGTAATAATTTTCATACCGGGAATTTTTGGAGGTTCAGTACGTCGAGAGTGAATGACAGATCGAATGCGTAACAATCGAATCGCGAGTACGATGTATGATTGATGACATCGGTGAATTTATACATGTATCTATTTATTCCTACAAATTCTCAGCATCATCGAGTTAGCGCGTCGATGGATTATCTCTTACGACAATTTTCTCCAAGGGGAATCTAAACACCGATACACCAATGACTCTCTTCCTATACTTCGCTTCCGTGTCTATAGATATCCCATCATCAGTCTACCGATAAAAATCGCGTCGACGTATAGTCACGTATATCCCATCTAGCATACGCGACCGTACAGCGTCTCTAATTCCATTGGCAGTTATTACTTAGCTCCCACAGTGGTGTATACTTAATCTTGCGCCGTGAAACAGCTTGCCAGAACCGTTACGAAAATCTAAAGGGAAGCCTCGTCGCAAAACCGCCACTTTTTTTGCTAGCCGCGTGATAATCCCGCTACTCGGTGTCGTCGAGTGTATCCGAAACACCGCGTAATCCCAGGTAGCTCTACACCTTTTACATCCCTATTCTTTCTCATCAGCCCGTGATAATCCGTAATCGCCGCCTGTTCGCGAACAAGCTGACCATTTGCGTCCGTTGCAACCTGCAGTCATAGGAACCGCGCGATAGTTTCCTTTCTCCTCGGAAGCTAAGACTTTCAGAAGATGCCGAAATGTGAAACAACAACCTTGGAACAATTCGTTCCATTCCGTGGCCGCGGTTTCTGTTCTGGACTCTGGCCACCGAAAGCGACCGACTGGGCCAACGTTAGGACCAGCCGAACACCGAGGGCCGAAGTATGCGCTAATTGGTACGGGTGCACGCACGCACACACGTGAAAGAAGACTCGAATCCTACGTAAAGATCGAGGCAGCCGGAAAGGGGCGACCCAGTCGTATGGTCGAGGAAGGCTTGTAAAGCGAGAACGGAGAGAGAAGAGATATCGTGAATGCGCCGTGGCCTCTGGTTCGGAAGACGCTCTGGAAGCCGACCAGGCAGAAGTAAAATTCCGGACCGGGCGACACGGCGGCTCGTTAAAATGCTTCTGGGGGTTTCGGGCGCGGGACGCTTCAGGTAATTGGCGATTAGCGATTAAAACGAACGAACATCTCTTTCTCTCTTTCTACACCGTTCAAAACGCGTCGTCTTCTTGTCGCTGCCCTTTTCTTCACTGTCCCCAACCGCGTGGACAGAGTAACGTTCGTATAAAGCGCCTTTTATCGACTCACCTTAGAAAAGGAGAAAAAGAAAGGGGGAAAGAGGTCTCTGTGTAGATTGGCCGATTTTATCTTCTACCTGGCAACGATGACACTCGACCAGGCCGTTTTTGAAGCTTCTTTTCTCTGGTCGCGAGACCAGGGAGACGGAGAATGGCGTCCTTAATCGTGCGACTCGAGGCAACGATGATCACTTTCCGGACGGGATTGGGAGACATTTCTTGCTCGCTTGCCTGGGAATCCAAGCGGGCCGCAATCCGCGCGAACGGTTACCGGCATCCGGATGACCGGAAATAAATACCGAACTGGCTGGCCACTAATTTGATCGTATTTAGCCTCAAAAGGGGGCTTGTTAAGCCGAAAATTGGTCGCCAGACGTCCACTGTTTTTAATTGCGTTTTATGGCCACGGTTATTAATTTTCATGCTGCTTTTTAGAACGGTACTAAAATTCTCATGGTATCGGTTCTGCTATCAGCTTGTGTCCAAAAAAAATAATAGTATTTATTTTTGCATCGGTACAGCAGGTATATGGAGTGTTAAAAAAAGGGTGCTTCGGGTAATATTCTGTCTGTAATATATAAGAGAGCTTGTACAGTATATAAATTGAAGAGTTAATTGGTTCGAAGTAAAAACACATTTTACGCTTCGATAATACAAGTTGCCGAAGTCTTGTTAGGGATTATATAAGATACTGGTTTTCTCTCTTTATAATCTTAAACTTGTGCACGATTTTAAATACGATGCCAGGAAAGATTTCAGCGTTTGTTCCGTAATAAATAGCACCATGCCTTTATAAAATTTACACAGAAAGTTCTGCAACACATCGTAAAACAGGATCATAACTTCATATATCCAACAACTTTAAAAACGATAAGTAACAGTTTCCGCAACCATACTATTCGAATTCCTTGACACATTTTAGTCTGTTTCGGAGTCTATAAAGAAATTACACATGATCGCTGTCCTGGTTATAATGTTGACTGCGATTAAATCGTGGTAGAAACCGGAGGACGTGCACGCCTGCTATTTACTCAAGATTCTCGCGGGATTGCTTTTGTTCGCGGCTCGGTATCAACGATCAGAATTATATAGCAAAAACGGCGAGCTCGAGTGAAATTAAATGCCGTGCGGCCACTTAAGGATCGACCATTGTGATTTGCGATTTTTTCCACGGTAGCGGTCTCGAATCCAGTCAGGTTAATTTGCCTTCTCGCCGATAACCGTTATTTCGGTATTGCTCGAAAGCGGTTACCCTTGTCCCGACGTCCGGTATTGGGATTAGTCATCTTGCTAATCCATGATGAGCCTGTACACGCAAACGATTTGCTCATTTATACATACATGGATAATATACATAGATGATGTTGATCATTATCCTCAAACATATCGATTTTCGATCTGAACACTGTAGGTATGATTTGTACATTCAATACATGTTTATGATTGGTAAGCCAACATTATTTGATTAACATATTGCTACTAATTTTAACATGGAGGATATAGTATTATATTAGGGTATTTCAGAAAATATTGCACGCTGCGGAATGTTGCTGTAGCGTCTATAGGTAGTTATTTACATGAAGCATATGTAGTTTCTTACATTAATAGAAATTTTTCTTTCTGTTTATATTTCCACTTTTCAGTTAGGAGAATTTTATATATCTAGTATTTTATCATATTTTCTTACAGAATCTTTATTACATTGCAATGCAGTTAGCAACAGCTTAAACATTTTTGCCTCGATAGTTATTCACGTTCGTTTATTCAATTTATATTTTATAATCTATCGAATCATTTGTCGTCCGATATCCAGCGGTGCATTCATTTATTCAGCATCCAGAGGGACGCGTGGCCTCGAAGCAACTCGTTGAAACCTTGATAGCGCGCGAAACAATCCCACGACATTATTTCCTCTGCAGAGCTCCCCGTTTCCAGTTGTTCTTGGGCTTGCTCGCGCGCGCGCGCCCACCGCTTCTACGTACTTGTTACTGTGCTCGCCGCGGAATACTGTTCCAACTGGCGGGTTCATCGGCAATTTGAATAATTCTCTCTCGAAAGGAACGGTTTCTCATCTCGAATTCGCCTAACGTCCGATGTTTTTGTTGCACCGGTCGGCTCGCTTGCTATTTACCTCGGAATGCGAGTGCTTCTGCTCCACGCCACTTCGTAAATGTTCCATTCCCACGGAGAAAAGTCCGCGAAGCGACTCCCTGATTCTGCCATCCGATTTCCGTTTTCCAAGTAAAAGTCTGTGAGTGTCCCCATTCAGGGTCCAACTTTCATTAAGACCAACGAACATTTACTTCCTTTGTGTAACATCCGTAAATTGACCTAATAGAAGAGTTGTCTACAGAACAATGTAGTGTCTCCTAAAATATCCCAGACAAATGGGGGGAGAAGAACAAAAGGACAGAAGCAAACTATCGACTCTCCGAATCTGTTTGGCGATCGAAATATCGCGTGCACAAGAGAGTTTCAAGGGAGTCTCTTTGGTTAAATCGATCTACTACGTTGATCTTCAGCGTGAAGAGCCAGGTTCGCGAAACCAGAGAGACCCTCTTCTCCGATTTTCGATGATCTAGATCTGGGTAGCACCAGGAAGCCAGGACCGAAGGCAAAATTACCGGTGCCAGTGGAAGGAGGCCTCGTTCGCTCGCCTCCAGAGGTCAGAGGGCGATAGCGGTACCTTCTTCAGAGCCAAGGAAGGCCTCATCCTCCACGTCCTACCACCTATCGTGCTAGTATGCATTGCACGCTCCAGTACGAACGTTCCTCGAGCTCGTGCTCGCGCGCATCCATATACACATGTACATGCAGATTCTTCTGCACACAAGTACAGACGGAACACACGGACCTGTTCATAGAGCAGGAGAAAAGTGGTCGTGCAACGAATGCTAAAGGATGGCCGGCGGCGGCGAACCAACTGTGCTGGAACAGAGGGCATGGAAGAAGGAGCGAGGGGGATGGGAGATGCCGGAGAACAAGGAAGAATCAACCGGGAGGATATTAGAAGGCACTCTCCCGCGGCGCTAGACGAAATTTGTCAAACAACCCAGCGGACCCCAATTTGTTCTGCTGCGTGTCTTTACCACGATGAAAGAGCCGTAGGTGGTTCTCTGAGATCCTTTCGCTGCACGATCGGTGGATGGTCGTTATCGTTGCTACCAATGATCTTATTAGGTTATTAAAAGCTCGAGAATTAATATCGTGTCTCTAGCTCGTTCGATACATTTATAAATCTTCCGATACCGATTGGTTCCTTTGTTCTGTACAAAAAGATACGTGCTACCGTGAAACGAATTAAGAATCAACGTTGAAGTCCACGTCATGTACCTATTTTTATCGCACACCGTTTAATCAAGATCCGAGTAGCTCGATTAAAATCATGACGTTATCAGGCGTAATTAGGCGACGAAAATAATGTTAATCAAGAGAATATCATACATACGGACGTATACATATACATACAAAGGAAGATACGGAGGGCGTAACACGCCATGTTATTTCAATTTGCATGGTGGCGAGTAATCGCGTTCCCAGAACTAATTTAGCCGTATCGGACGGGGGACACGGTCTGTGATCGTAAGCCAGATAACGTTGCAGATGATTATCGGACGGCGCAATTTCTTGCTCGCCGGAAACCGTAAGTAAACGCGCTAAGCCGCGCGTCAGATGGCCGCTACAAATTAACAGCCAGTTATTTACCGCTTGACACTGTTCAACGTCATAAACTTCAGCCCGCTACCATTCTAGACGTTCCCCGGTTTACTTCATTGTATGGTAATCCTTCACGAAATATGGAGAGGAAAAAGAAGAGTAAAAAAAGTGAGAGAAATCGTTATGCAATTCTCACCGAGTTGTTTTCTCTGACTGTTGGATCCATTCATATACAGTAGTCGTAGAAAGAGCAACGCTACGACGTGTGTAGGATATATCCATCTGGAGATAACATTTCCAGATTCTCATTCGATTGCGTCACAAATTAACAGAATTAATGAGCAAAGCCGCGACCGTGACTCGTGACAGCAGTCACCACAGTATTCGAGAGATGAAAGGATGATCACGTTAACCCCGACGTTTGTTTTACGACGATCTCTCGTGACCGGTTAACTTGGACGTGTAACAATCATTTTCGTCGGAACGCTCCAAAAATGTTATCGGCGAAATGAATTGGGCAGTTTTTATCTCAAGGTCAATTCGTTCAGCCTCGCCTCTAAAGGGAAATTTTGGTCGGTCGCTAAAGACACGGAGGTGAACGAACTCCATAGGTTTCCTGATATTTTTCTAGAAATTTTAATTGGACTATCAGCTATAGTGAAAGAAATGTACGGGGAAAAATCGAACAATCTTGCCAAGAAATCATTGCAATCGCTGTAACATGCTGTCAAGTACGATTGTTTAGGACAGAGAATGGTATTGGAATAACTGTTCAATCCAAAGAAAGGCGGATAGAAAATGTTTGAATTTCTTTTAGGCGGTTTGGCGTCATTCGATACCACAAATCCGTTTTTACCACGGCGATCCAATTGATTCCTGGAAGGTAACTGTTATGATTTCCACTCGTTGTTACCGTGCTTCTTCAGCAGAGAAGCGTCGCGTTTCTTTTCGTACCTTCGAAAGAATATCGAGAAGATGATTATTTGCTTCACCAACGATGGCTAGTGTCAATTCTTTCGACTTTGAGCTTCCTTGCTTTGAGCTTCCTCGTATTGAGAAACCTTTCAATCCTCGACAGCCAACGAGATTTCAAGGATCTCGTAATGAAATTAACACTTTTTGCATACGAACACTTTTTCCAGAAACCAAGGACTTCCGTTCAACGATCGTTTGAGTTTCTCGCGTAAATATAATACGTTCTAGAAATTATGCGGCCTCACCGGGCCGTGTATGCACGTGCAGCTCGCGTTTAAATCGTGTAACCTATCGGAAAAGATCGTTACCAGGAACCATAAGAGCTCCAGCCACGTCGGCACGAGACACGGGATGAATCTTCAAGAACCGGGTTAGCAACGACCGTTGAGCGGCCGGTGAAGTGCAAGCCGGGATCCAGAGACGAGAGGCAGTTTGCCAGAGAAAACGGCCGAGCACCCACTTCGAGAACCTCTAAAACACTTTAAAGGGGAATGAAACTAGTCGTAAGGGAATATAGACTATCGTTGCCAGCGTAACCACAATGGTGCAAGTCTTGGAAACGGCACCACCGACTGGGCCTCAGCCATGGAATACCTTATCCATTAGACTATTATTTAGACAATGTCTTAAAGGCCGGTGCCTCGAACGGCCACAGCCTGTAACTTCGCCTGCGGGCAACTTGTAATTTGAAAATTACCGCGGTACCCTTCAGCCGCGTGAAATTAATATATCCGATGCGTTCGGATTATTTGAAGAAATTGCGGTCGGGCTGGCTACAGACGAAGCGTATTCTCGCGCGTTTTCAAGCTCGTTACGCAACGATAACGGAGCTCGTCGATGGATACGTACATTCGTCGATGACACGACGTATTCCTACGGAGATACAGTTAGGAAGTAGTAGCGGAGCTGATGACAAAAATCGTATCGCGCAGCGTCATGAATTCCTCTGTCCGCGGCTGGCAGAAAGTTAATTACAGCCGCAAGTGTTTCCCCTAACGAGGCAACAGCGACGAAGCACAAGTAAAGTTGAAGTACGGTGCCGGTAGCTAAGAAATTCACGTAATCCTGTGCGTTCGTCGATGAACGCGCGATTAAATTCCGGTTACTGAATAGAAGTGGAACGTAGGTTAATCGTAGTCGGGAGAAATTAAGTGGCTTGACCGGGTACCTGATTCCTATGGTGGAACGATCGATTCTTCTCTCTCCGCGGAGTTATACCACTCGTCGCGTAGGACTCTACACGTTCCCGCATGATTAAGCTCTTCCGATCGCGGAGGTCGTGATCACGAGCCGCTCGATCTATGTATGCGCTCGCCTCGAAAATCAGGGCAAGCTACTTCTTCTCGCGGGAACGTCGCGGGAACTTACGTCGACATCTACCTCACGAACAGTATATCGTCCTCCTCTCTTATATTCCCAAGAACCCGTTCTTTGCCGCGATGTCAACCTCCGATCCGAACCTCCTAACCACCGATAACCCAAATCTATCCTGATAGCCGCGAGAGATGCATCTATCCAGCGGGTGAAGTTAAACCGTCGGGAACTCCCATTGGTCATCGTCTTGGCTTTTACTAACGAGAATGACTAAGAATAGACGACTACGAAGGATCCTGGACAGTTGAGATGAGACGCGAGGAGAGGCAACGAGACGCCGCCGCGCCGCCGGAGTGAAGCCGAAGTGAAGCCGGAGAAGAGCGAGTAGGCAAAGGGAGCCGGGTTAGGTAAAGCACAAAGGTAAGAGAGAAGGGAGGTAAAAATGTTTGGAGAAAAAGAAAAAGCGGGAAGATAGGAAAGAGAGAAAGACGGAGAAAGATGAAGTGAGGTGAAGGAGGCGAAGGAGGCAAGAGGAGAACGAACAGGGGGCGGGAAGGGAAGAGGGAGTGGACCACGTTGAGGTCGCGACCCGTAGCCCGCAGGCCTCAGTGAAAGGCCCAACGGCGATCCGCATCCGCGGGGCCCTGAGCAATCGAGACAGGCAACCTCACGAGAGACCAAGCGAAACCGAGACGAACGGCGAGCCCTGTGCCGAGGCACCGTGAGCCGTTTCTTAAGATCGCGTTCTTCTTAGCGAGCCCACTGCCATTATGGCGCACTTAAAGTGGCAATCGTGTGGAAGGCAGCACCGCCGCGCAATGGCCACGAGTTGCGCAACCTTCGGTGACCCCACCCTGTGAAACCACATCGTGAATCGAGTCCTATGAAGAAGCAAGTGGTTCTATGTTCGATAACTAATAAATTGCTGATAACTGGATGGCGACGAGTGGCTGGCTACGTTGTACAGGAGATTTGTAATAGGGACGATGTGGATGATTAATGTATTTGAGAAAAGAGGGAGAGTTGTTTGTAAATTTAGTACCAGCGATTGTTAGTAGCAGAATTATTTTTCAGCAGTTTTTAACTACAAGGGAACAGATATGATCAGTGGTATTACTATAACATCTAATTTATGTAATTGTGCTTCAACTTAAGTAAGCTTCTATTTCCTGTCTTCATTGTAGTAATTATACAGCGAAAAATATAGAAGATAGTAACAAAGTAGTATAACCAACTAGAGAAAGACTAATTTATTTCCGAAATATAGCGTTTCGTTATTTAACATAAGTATTTTAAAAAATGTTTCGATATTATTTTATATATAATGTAAAGTTTTGTAGGATAAGTATCTCAGCAACGAAATACTAATTTATTTTTTAAACGTAGAATCTATATTTTATCACCTAAGGTTAAAGTTCCCATAAAAATAATAGCATTCTCCAACGTCGTTTTGCATAGAGTGTTCATTTCTTGCACAGACAACCCTAGTTCTTCATAGCAGTCAAGTCTCTCCCGGTGGCTGAGGGTCCGAACAATCACGAATACAGCTCTGATCGAACGATAATTGGATAGATTACGCGGAACCTCCTCCAACTCCGATAGCATCTCGTTTATGCGCCCGTTTTATGTGTTATACAGCCCGTGGTCCTCCGCACCGTGTACTTGACTACAATACGTTTACAGGATCAGTGTCTACAAACACGGTACGGTGATCGGTGTGAGAACATTTTTGCTTGTTGCTAATGCTTAAGAACCATAGAGAATGATCGCATTGCCTCCTTAACTTCCGACTCAGTCCGCTGCTGTATTTGGCACTTCTACTTTCTCATTCACTTTTGAACATTCTTGATTCATTATATATTCTTTAACAACAAAAATAGCTCGATATTCTATATTAATTTTCTCAAAAATAACTAGGTCGCCTTTTGTGCAACACGCAAGTTTCATTAAAAAGTTTCGAGTGAAAGATTTTCTTAGAATTAATTACTTCCTCGGATATTTTCTTTATCTCGTTTGATATGAACTGCAATATTTTTAAACTAATATGCACATTACCATTATATCATTATTATTAAGTTTGTAAAAAGTGGCACTTCAGTGTAAGATATGCCTGAAACATGGTTAAAAATAGTTGGAACGAGATTCTTCAAGTAACTCGCGCGAAATGGTAATTCTAATAGCGATAAGGAAGCCAGCAGTTTCGCTGCATCCAAGTCAGGACTCGTGAAAACGTGGAGGAGGCGTGATCACGCGATCGCATAAAATTTCAGACGCCGTATCCTACGATTTAGACGCGGCTGTCTACCACGGCCATGGATCTTCGTGGAACTCTAGAAACCTTATCGTTCCTATTTTCACAGTCGACGTATCCCCGATCAGTACGCGTTTCTAAAACCATGACAGAAAAGAGAAAGAAGTTTGAAGTACGAGTCAACTATTCCAGGACGATATGATCAAGGTGGACTTACATAATCTGAAACAGACCGTTCTTTCTCGTTCGAGTAAGCTATTTATTTCCACGCGTCTACGATAAAATCAAGGTGGCGCGGACTCGATCATGCGGACGAATGAATGCGTGCAAGAAAAGCAGATCTCAGTGAAAAAGCAGGGATTATTTGCCAGAGGCTCGATAACAACGCGACCACTGATTCTCGATCGATTTTTATCTATCGATCCCATGTACAACGATTCTCTATATCTTTAATTATACGATATCAACGACAATAATTAGAACATGTAAAGTGATAATTATAGGGTATCTGACGTTTGACAGACTGTGCATACTAGAGAAGAGATGGAAGTTTGCTACCGGACGTTCGATAGATTGGTATAATCGATTCTCACCTTTGGATCTAATTCTTGGTTGTTCGAAGTGTGATACGATTTAATCGGTGGTTTCAATTACACGACGGCGTTAGCTTTTAATTAGTGCCGCTGAAGATGTGGAGTGAAAGATAGCGTAAGGTACTGGTAGCTCTATTATAGCTACATAATTCGATCAGTACTGTTGGAGTAGCTTTGAATCAAAACAACGTTTGGTCTGGAATATACACCCATGTATAGGATACAGAAAAGATATAGGATGACAGAGAAAGAATTTAGCGGGGCAGCATTTAGTAGGGATCATACGGAACATATAACTGGTTATGTCTTGCTCGCTGCAACTAGAGCATCGATCGGACGGTTTAATATCGAATCGTTCAAAAACACCTCAACTTGCGAAATGTTTATCTCTACTTGGCTTGAGTTATAGTTCGACACGCGAGGCGATCGATCAAGCAACCGTATCGTCGATTTGCTAGAAGAATAACATAACTAATTGTAAGAAAAATAAACTTACAGGGAAACTGGGTTGGAATATAAAGTTTGTTAAATATTCAACTATTTAGCAATTAAAAAATTTTTTTTAACAGTGTAGCTAATAGTGGCTGAATTTTGCTATTAAAGAAAGAGTTAAATCCACTCTATTTTAGGTTATAACATTGTTCTTATTAAAGAACATAATTTTATTAGGAAAACACGAGTATCATTGTTGTACTAATACATAGCTCAGTTTTACAATTTTTTGCTGATATCATAAAATTGACTTTGCGTGTCTTCTAACAAGCCGAGAATATAACTTTTGGATCGTTCAAGGAAACTTCTTTTCCCGATCATTCTTTCTTTCTTAGTAAGCAGTAGTGTTTCGGTGGTTTGCCGCGAAATCGTGTAAAGTGGAACGATCGACGGTCGTAGACACACGTAAGAGAAAAAGGAGCAACGGACGAAAAAGCGATAAGAACCGCCACGATTCTAGCCGAGCGAGGAGCCAGCGTGCTGACTGTGGGAAAACGATCGACTCCGGCAAAAGAAGGTCCGTAGACGTCGTAAAAAGCGTTAAACTCGTGATTAGGCGCGGATTCGCGCATGCCCTTGCCCGCGATTCTTCTTTGTATCCCGATATTCTGCAGCCCGTAGTTTCTTTTTCTCTCCGTTTTTGGCGATCGCCCCCGAGATAGTTGATACACTCGATCCTACCCTAGCACGTGTACGATCAACGTTGTCGCCGTGAAAAAGAAGCTGAGGTTAAGAAACGATTTTCGAGCCGTTCATCTCGATCCGCAAACCGTGACGATCTTTAAGAGGTTTTGATTTAACGCTTCTTTCATACAGACGATCAGCTTTGAGCGTGATTTCTGCCAGCAATTTCCCATTCCCATTAGTCGACGTCGTGTCCGCATCTTTCGTTCAAATAATTTCGCGACCAGTTAACGCGATCTTTTAAACGAAATAAAGATAAGACGATTTAAAGATCGAGTGGTCAAGAATAACTACCGTAGGTTAAAGGCACTGTGTTTAGCAGCCGTGTCGCTATTAACGCATTAAATATTGCGCTCCACAGAAGGCTGAAGCGATATCGAGAGTGTTCTGGATGAAAGAGTTCGGTTGATCGTTGTTACAAATGTTCATGGATACAGGGAATGTTACAGAGGCAAATTAGAGCCGCTTTTGCAACGTCTTTCGTTTGAAACTAGCTTTAAATGTCGGATTAATAGGAACGGTCTCCTGTTTATTATCTGTGATTGTAATTTAGTATCCACCAGCGGAAGACACGACTGGAGCACACTCCAAGAGAACTGTTAATTGCTGGTCAAAAGTAGGAAATGGAATCGTGTCTGGACGATTCCACGGGTCATTAAGTGCGATGTGTGTCGTGTAGATATTCAACATCCTTCCCATGATCCTTGTATGTCTTCAGCTTCCACAAATTAGTTTCGCAAGTAGCTACATGTTTTACTTTTCAGGAAAGGTACGACGGATGGTGTCTTCTGTTAAGTAATTCGATAAGGATGATACGTATTAGAAATGCTTAGAAGCTGTTGAAGTACAGATCGACGCACTAATAACTAAGCAAGGAAAGTATCACAGAGTATAAAAAAGACGTTTTGGTCGCTCGTGATAGCAAATAAATCACTTTCCCTTTATCTTTAAGAAATATTTGGAATTTAGTATTAAATAAACTGATTTAATGTGAGTTCGACATAAAGATTTTGTCTTATCTGTAACTAATCTTAATGAGTGCAAGAATATTTTTTGTAGCATTATGATTGTAAATACTTTGTTCAGGTAGTAAGAAATTGTTCAGTAAAAAGAAAGTAATGATGAAAGAGCCAGAGTTTCTTCGCGCGGTTCGCGGCAGTCTTTAATCGAACTCGTTCCAATCTCACAGTTTCATGGATGAGCTTGAGCTTAGTATTTTCCACGGGTACGGTAAAAAGCAACTGTATTTGAGAAATTTATCGCACGTGCTCGCGGTGGGTAGTCGAGGTGAGAAAAGAGGGATCGTAGAGAGCTACGAAGAAAAAAGACGGAACAAGTAGTTTGAAGCACGTAGCGTGACCCAAACCCGTGACAAATTCATCGTGTCACGCTGTCTCACGTGTTCCGGGGACTGTGGACCACCGACGGGACGATAGAACGCAACGCAATCGTGACTCTCGTCGTTGATATAATTTTGAAGTAGAAGAACCGTGGCCATTAACGAGTCATTAATGGCTCTGATCATGCGTGACTCCCTCCAGAGGTTTAAAGAAAGAGGTTAAAGAACCGTCTTTTGAAGAACATGAACCATGTAGATCATTGTTCTAAATGATACGTCACAGTTAACCTTTTTTGATTAATTTTTATTTTTACCTCTTTTGCAATTCTCCAATTATCCCTTCAGCTTCCAAACATTTCGATACTGCCAGTTAACGAGAATTAACTGACGCGAATACATTGTCATGATATGAGAAACCTAATTCACACGTTTCTATTTTTATATAAGAATAAATGATATTTCTTGCGATCGCTAGAAAGTTAGTCAGATATCACTTATACAACACAAGCTCGTATGTGTCAAAGAGCACTAGAAGGTAACTTATTGAGATTTCTTCTAACATAGATCCTAACATGCGATATTATTCTTTACAACTTCAAATTTGTTCCTCGTTCACTTAAGTTTCTTTAAACGTCGCGAATTCCCTCATTCGTTTTCCTCGTTAATCATGCAACATCCCTGAATGGTGGTCAGGACCGTTGCACGCGCAACCAGACCGTCATACCAGTTTTATCTGGCTTCGATATCATCGGTCGCGTCACCCATCGATCAGTCAATCTCTCATCGGATCTGTGAGTCCCATAAATGGTAGTCCCGGACGTTTGTCGTTGACCCGCTTCCAAATTCCAGATTCGTCTTGGGACTCTCTGTTAGACGATTCTGGAACAGGTACCGGTGGTGTCGGTGTCGCTGTTCCATCAGCAACCGGCCAATGAATTTAAGCGAACTGAAACGATTCGTGGTGAAGCAAATACCGATGGGGTTGAGACAGGGGCATATAGGATCGATACATCATGGGGCCACAGCGGGGGTCGTTAGATAGCATCTTAGTTAGCGTCCTCGAATAGACGCGTACGTAGCTCACTCAAACGAACCAGCCTCGTCATTATATCCATATCTACTTATCTGTAGCAGCCTAATATTCACGAAGCTTTACTCGAGCTTTTGAAATTATACAGAGATTATCGGCTTCTCGTTTAAAGATCGCTTTGTTCCTGTATTTGCGCTGTAATGGGGTTAACGAGAAGCTTACGCCTGTTTGTGATGGAACGTGTTACGGGATGATCGTGATCGCCACTAAATTCTGATGTATGTACGTTCGAGAACAGTTTGGATGATGGGATAAAAGGAAAACGTTTCGTTAAAGGGTGAAGGTAAGGAGATATTCTGGTATCTGAGAGAATATCAGGGATGAATTTGATGAAACGATTAGATGGAAATATGAGCAGGGTCCTTTTATTAGCTGCTATTCCTGCATGGGTTATTATGAACAAAATTTTATGACAATATATTTATGTACATGAGTATCTTGCTGGTTGCCTTCTTATATCTTCTTAATTCCAACATCTTCGGGAATGGTATATGGATTAAGTATCAGTTATTTCGTACAAGATCCCAGAACATCGCGAAAGTAACTAACGTCTTACACGTTTTCTACTTTCATGAAGACCGCTCTCCTTCTTATCTTACTTCCTGTAGTTGCCACTATTTATGTCCAACACATTTATTAAATCTTGGGAATTAATCGCGAAGAAAATACGCAAATCTGAAAAGACGGAAACTGACTAGGCGCATCCGTTGCGCCACCCATTTTAAACTCTCTACAAGGAGAACTGTGTGGGTACTTTATGTTCCTTGAAATGTCCCGCCATTGTCTTCGGACCCGGTTATTAAGGTTTGTTTACATAGTTAGGCAGTAAATCCTATAAAAACTACCTAACTAAAAGTTTTCTCTGACTATCTTCCGATCAGCTTCTTCAATTCTAATTAGAAATTTGAAAAATTCATAAGACACCTTATACAGATACAGTATATGATGGGTACGTGATTCTACAATTCTCCTATCTAAATAAACTCTCACGATTCTACATAATATTTAGCATCATACATTTGATCTTCAGTGTCTTTTTAACAGTGAATCATTTTAATTAAAATGTGCCGATCTTTACACAAACCCGACTGTGTAAACGCAGCCTTAAGAATCCACGTTCACCGTCGAGGTAGTTGACGTACGCTTTATCTCATTGTGACGTCTCGTGGCACGTATTACAGGACTTACGAAACACTTCCGCGCGTTCGACAAGTTTGCTAATGTTGCTCCCATTTTTCTTCGTTTTAGCAACGATACGATGTGATACGATTCTTTCCTACGAACGATCGATTTCTTACCAAAGAACCGATATATTCTTGATCAATGTTTCACAAGACGAAGATTCACAACGGGCGCAGGGAATCGCACGGTTGAATCAATTTCGTCATCGGGCCAAGTCCGGCGTCTGCTGGCTGGAAAAGTTGCAACAACCGTCAGAGCATTCCGCGTCCCAGACAATTACGGGCACCGATCGGCTCGGTTACGCCTACGATCGTTCTGGTTACAAAATCATCGGTCAGCGAGATTAACAAAGGGTTCGGAAACTGTTTTATCTGTTCTCGATCTGAAGGCAATAAAAGCCCATCGGGGGCCCCTGAGAGATAGTGCAGAAAATCTTTGCGATACCCTTTCTTACATCTGTAAGTCGTCGTGTTGCTCGATATAAAACGATCGTCGATCGAAAATTAACGGAACGATCCGGCACGGCCACGCTCTCGATCCGGTAATCGGCTCGTTACGTAAAAATACTTTCCTTTCTCTTCTTCTTCTCCTTCTGCTTCTCCATCTTCTTCTTTTTCTTCTTCCTCTTCTTCTTCTTCTTCTTCTTCTTCTTCTTCTTCTTCTTCTTCTTCTTCTTCCTCTTCTTCTTCTTCTTCGAAGCGGTGCCTCGAAAACGGTATCGTTGTATATAAATTACGGATATCTTCACGTAACTATAATACTCATAATTGCCGGATCATAATAAGCATGTAAGTTATAGGTACAAATCATTATTACCTGGTTATTAGGAATCGTATGGCTTTCTACATGGTAATGAACTCTTGTTATGCCTATTGTACAGATATCGTCGCGATTTTCACTTCCTAATTAGTTTAATATCTGTGTGGGATAAGCGGGCATGAATAAACGCGTTAGATTTTCGCAATAAACTTTATTAACAACAGATATATCATCATTATATGTTAAAGTAGACTTTCTTCAAAGAATTTTATGAACATTCTAAAATCTATTCTTTAAATGCGTTTCGTAACGTGCACTTATTGCTAGTACAAATAATGACATTGTCAATCATAGGACAGTCGTAAGTACAGCTTAAATTGTTACCTTCTCTTCTGACTGTTTCAAGGATATTCACTATTCCATCATAAACCAATCTTTCCAACAACTCGCTGTTGCTTTAAAAATTATATACGTTTACATCGATCGAACCTTGTCTTGGCCCGAACCATAATACTATGAACTTAAAACTATATAGTGCTACGTAGTTAAAATACTATCTATCACCTCCAAGTAATTTCGAAGATAAAATCAAGCACAAAGTTGGCTTAATTTCCCATTTCAAATGGAGAAGCTTTTCTGTTTTTCACATTTTTCGTTATATTCGAACAAGACAAATTTAGGTGTCCCGCTTCTCAGCAAGCTTGTACATTCCACTAGACGCGTACCAATGACTAAAGGTAAAGGAAGGAGCCATCAAGCTGCGATCGTGGTTCGCGGAATCGAATCTGCCGGACGTTCGCGTCGATTCGCGATGATAACGCCAGGCGTCTGAAGAGTCGAGCGAAAACGTATCCGGACGCGCTCGTTCCTAACACGGTGGCAAGAACCCACATCACCGGCTCATTTATTCAGCCGGTCGACGTGGAAGTCGCCTACCAACGTGGCCCCGTTCCACCCTCTTGTTCGGTCGTCTCCGCCTCGAAAACCCTTTACGTCGAGAGGAGACTCAGGACAGCGAGACGTGGCTCATTACGCGGTACGGTCCTCTTTTATTGTTCATTACGGTAATGAGCGGCCCTGCCTGTTGCATTTCGGATTAGCCGGCGATCAATTAGTAGCCGGCCACGACAAGGAGGAGTAGGTAACCCGAAACTGGAAAATAAATAAAAGCCTGAAGGGTGAGAGGGGGACATCTTACCGGAGAAGAGAAACATCGGTGGACTGAAGTTAGGAACCTTGGGTATATAATCGGCACCGAATTCGAGAGAATGCGAGACACGTGTATTAATTTCACGGGACGGCTCGTAAAACTCGTGCCTTTACGATTCTAGCGCAGATACCGGCGTACGTTGGCTCTCGGCTGAACGTCGGCCAGTCAGACAGGTAGGTACAGGTTGGTACAGGCAAAGGTGTATCCGATACGCTGCCCCGAACGTTTATTTAAAACACCTTTTCCAGCGGAGCTCCGTGAGTAATATTACTACGTAGATACTTTCGAAGATCTTCGTTCAACTGCATTTTTTTTCGTCTTTCTTTTCGTTCCCGGGTTCTTTTTCTTTTGGTTTTTCGGCGAGATTTGTAAGAGGCGGAGAAAATGTAATGAGCGAAGGCGTGTAATTCGCCATGTACGGATTGTTCACTTTTTTCGTATGATTCTTTCGAACAAATTTGTGTATTTGTATAAAAGTAATGTAATGGGAGATAAGTAACTTCTAAAAAATTCTTTTCGAATCTGGGAATGGAATTTTCTTGTACTAGTTAGACATCCATTACGTAGTCTTAAAAATTGCTTAATTTGTACTTGGTGAATGGGCCTCATTATTGTTTTTACACGGTGTTCCACCTAACTTCCTTACTTTCAATCACAGAGTAAGACGTCAGAGGAAGAGACAAATACGATAAGCAAACAAATTTTCCCAAGCTCGTACTTTTCAACATTTCATTGTCATTGTTATTTCCTTAAATAAGGCTACATGCTGTGACCATCGCGAAATAGATAAGTCTTAGATCATTTTAATGATCTATAATACCATATCCTTCACACATTTGCAAAATTCGGATATGTATAGGTATAAAAGTACATCCCAAAACCGAGAAGTTCATTCAGAAAAAATTTGTTTGAACCAATTGCAAACTACTCGATATACATAGAAACAATTACATAGAAATAGTCTTAGACTATTGCTCGACTCGATTAAACTTGAAGCAATCTATCATTCGACAAAAAACCAGATCCTTTTTTCGTTCTCTTCACTTCTTCCTTCAACATCCAGCGGAAATTACGATTTTGTCTGTTCGATTTTGAAAACAGTTATAATTCTCCGGGTACGTTCTTGCCGCATTGTTTTACGCCCGTTCCGATCGTTCCTCCGTATCGACGTGCCTGCAGCGTCCGTCAAAATGGCCTCAGTCTCGTGAGAACTTGATCGAAATCCGGGCCGTTTCTTCCTGCCGGCTAATCCGCGAATGACGAGGACGACGCGTTGTCGCGCCGCACAAGTGATCTCGCTGTTTTATCACAAAACTCTCAACCGTCCGCTGGGAGAATTCTTTTTCATGGCGCGTTTCGCGCGCCTTCTTTACAGCGCCAATTACTCGGTCGTCGATGGAACGGTTGCGGAGTATTGACGAGTTGGTTCCCGTTATTTCGAGGGGCAATCTTCCAGTACAGGCTGTCGATTTGCCCTCGAAATCGAATCGAAAGCCGCCTCGACTTCTCGTGCTTGTTCGTCTGTTATGTCAATAACAGTAACCACGAATGGAACCGGCGAAAGGGTCTACCTTGCACAAACGATCAACAGCTTGCTTTATTTCGCGGTTAAATCGCCATTTCTTTTTATTTTATCTCTTGTCGGAATTTATCTGCTGGTTTTGTTTTTTGGGTAATTAAATAAAGAATGTGGACGTTAATGAAAGCCGAAAACGATCACTGGAACTCGTACTGGTTTGACTGATAGCAATTATTATTTGCATGGAGTACATACTAGGCTCGTGTAATTAAAATTGAAGAAAATTCGGCATACTACATGTGTTATTGAACTAGTAGCGATTTTTAGGAGTTAATTCTCGTACTATAAATTTTGAAGTATTCATTCACACAGTGTTCTTATGTTAATTTTTGTAGTAAGTTCTAGTCTTTATCTCGTTTAGTATACATATCTATTATATTATTCTCTTAATAAATATATCTTCATAAACCGTGGGATAGTGTATAAAGTTGCGAAAAAACTTACTTTAACGAATCGAATTTAGATGTCAAGTCATGATCATTACTTCGTTTATAAGATTGTAGCATTCAGAGATCCGTCGAATAATTTCACATGCCAATTATGAATATGTTTGTATTTGTGTATTAAAAACAATTACTGCAAATATAATATTCATAGCGTGAAATAGCGGTTACGTAAATTTGTATTTCTTACACATTTGCTGGTGAGCCCTATAAAGGCCTCCTAGTAAATATAAGATAGGAAATCCATCGTCAAGGAGTTTTACCCGAAGGTCGGTTAACACATATTTTAAAACTTTCTTTTACAACAAATATCCCATGGTCTCAATCCCAAGGATTTATAAATATGGAAACAAAATCGTTACGTCTGAACGCGCTTTGGTTTCCCCATGCTAGCGCCATTCGATGCATTCCCATTACCATTCCGTACGATTAACGCGTTTCCTATCCTCTGTAGCATTCCCGAGAGGTTCGATCGTCGGTTAATCGGATGCAGAGCGTAATGAAGAGAAACTCGAAGATCAATCTCGGCGTTCACCCGTTGAAACCCGTTTTATCCCCTCCAACCCGCCATTGTCTAATTTATTCGAATGATCGTGTAAAGACTATCTCGTATAAGGTGCACCTGTAAACGCGAAACACCGACCGCAGGGAGGGCCCAACTCAAGGAACACAGGTACCACAAAGCGTCCTACTAATAACGCCGCGATCGGACTCGTAAAAGCTGCCGAACGAAAACCGGGTCCAACCGATTCGAGGCCTCGAGATACTCCTTTTTCTCTTTCTCCGACGTCTTTTTCTTTTCCTCCTGACTCGACCTACGCCGACCTCCTCGACGTTTCATCCTCGTGGACCCACGCTTCGAGAGTGATCTTTCGATCGCCGGCTCCAATAAATGCAATTAATGATCTGTCACGTTTGATCCTGGCCCACCGATCGTTTCAGGGTCCTGTTTCAGCGGTGCCAAGGTTGTATAGAGATTCCGATATACCGTGGGCTGACGGTTTTATGAGATCGGAAACGATGAATTTTGTTTGAGAACAAGCTCGAACAAGATTTTTAAAACTATGCGGAGTTTGGAGCAAGAGGAAGAAGGACAGAGCTCGGTGTGGTCTTTTTGCACTACAAAGAGATTCTCCAGGTCGTGTTTCGCGATTCGTCATCGCGATGCTTCGTGGATCCTCCGGATCCTCGATATCAGTTCGATCTAATCGACGCCTCATTAAGGATCTACTAACGTCCCTGGTTAACGTCCCAACGCGCAGTGTTGGGAGCAGTGGTTCTCAGTTTGACTCTTTTGTCGTTATAAGATAAGGAAATATAGGAGATATGTATTTTTGATAATGAGTAGTAGTGTTTCTGTGTATTATCGGTGACAAACGAAAGATACAACTATCGTCAGTTAAGGAAATAGATATATTCTTCCATACAGGGTACTCCAGTTAGATTTTTAAAGAAGATTAGAGACATAGTAATTGATGTGATCTTAAAAGAAATGTTTTAGTACTGCTAAAATGTTTAATATCAAATTTTTTACATACAAATCAATGTTCTTAATATATAGTAACTTTCAACTATTATTGTTGAATCCTAGGTGATCACAAGCGCTTGGATTAGACTTAACTTACTTCATTTTGGATTTATATTTCAATATTATTTGTATTCTATATCATATTCAATTGTCACATGAAATGCAGAATGCAAATTAAAATAAAGTGCTCTAAAATTGAACAACTTGTTCAGAACTCTTGTAGATTACCATCTATCTACAAAATCGATCAGTTTCAGAAAGAATTTATCAAGATTCTTAACCTGTCTACGACACGTAACATTAAAAGTAATAAGCCTGATTATACAAAACATATAGTTTACCTCTTCTCGCACAATTCACGCTATTTTTTTCTCCTTGATCGTGCCTGGAGCATCGATATTTCAGTTCAGTTTACTCTCGATCGACTGACGATCGTCGTCACGCGTAAATCCGGGAAGACAATCGGCACTTTTGGCGCACGTAATCGTGCGACAGAGTTTCAACGTCTCCTCGTAATTACCACGAAGTCGGCTAAAGATAGACAACATGTAGCTGTCGAGCGAAAACTACGGAACGAACGGTCACGTAGCAACTGAAGAAGGTGGGAATCGAAGACGATTGCGAAAGATCCGATCAAGGGGGTGGAAGGAAGAAAAAATTCGCAGGCAAAGAAAAGCAGAAATCACAAAGTGGAAAAAGTTGGTCTCGAAATAGACGAGACGAGTCGATCGAAACGATCAATGGGTAATTACGAGTCCATGAGTGACTTGTTCTCTTGATTCCCTCTTTGTTGCATTCACCTTTGCAGCCGTTTCTTGTTTCCCTCGTTGCAACCAATAACCATGCCATCCATCCTGATGAATTCCGGCCAGCACATGCGAAACCTGCACGCTCACAGGACAATAGTCCGCATTATTTTTCCCCTCGACTCTTCGGGGTCATTCCCTCTGTTTTATTTGTCTGGATGTAAATTGCGATTTTTGTCAGCGATATTTAAAGTTTTGTATAGGCACGTACTACAAATTTGACACGATGACGTATTAGGCAAGTGGTTTTAATATGTCGGGAAAGTCCAACGACATTTACACGATAACACCGCCCACCTGTATCGGAGTTAAAGTTTCAGAAGGTGAACAAATCGAACTATGAAACGTGTTTATCGTTCTTGTCTTTCTTACTTATTGTATATCTGTCGTCAATAGACTACCACTTTTTTAAGTATTTGTACGACGTCTGACAGTAGAAGATCTTTTATAGTACAGGCAAACTTGTAAACATTTTTAAGAAATTTCTAAATCTGAAAATTCTGAAATCTTACATTTTTGTATTATTGGAACAAGAAAGGGGGCTTGTATATTGTTGGTAGAAATATATGTGTATAAATTGTGATATACTCAAAGCTCTAATAATAGTGACCTAAGCAGGGACATTATTTAAATGCTCAAAATTGATTTTACGCTGTGCATGAAATTTGATAGACGTATACATATATTTATGTATATATACGTATATATATACGATGTATATATATATGCAAATCTGTGAGAAGTATCAAGTATTTGCAGTTTTTAACTGTCGCCTATCAAATATATACACATACATACATACACACACACATATATATGCGATCCAACAACAATTTCTGATATTTTTCCTACATACGAATACGGCCCGCTTAAAACCTGTAAAAACGACTCTTAAGCAAATCAACGACCACTTGGCTCTAAGCTATCTTAGTCACAGCCGTGTTATAACATGTTGCAAAACGTCCTGTTGCAAAATCAGATAAAACTGACTCAGCGAGCTTGGCGCCCGTCAAAATGCAATATTTTCATATTAAAACGACGGCACCTGAGCGTCTGCCATGAAACAGCCGAGCTCAGTCCTCGTTTCAGTTTCCCATATCCCATCGTCTAGTTTTCCCCTTTTTTCTCTTCTTTTCTCGTGCCGCCACGACAGCCAATAATCGTAACATCTCTGTGAGGAATTTCAAAGATCCGTGCGACTAGCCTCGTCTCTAATGAGAAAGCTGTCCACTAGCCGCTTCCACGCTAGCTCGAAAGCCGGCCACCTTTCCTCGTCCTTCCGACGAGTGTGAACGCTCGGCCACCTACCAGATGATTCATGCTCATGCCCATCCACGTGGAAAACGAGCCGAGGAGATCCGGCGCGATCGCCGCACGCGGGTACACGCGTGTATAATGCTTGTGACACGGATCCGATCCAGTCGATGTAACCGCCTTTTTCCCTCGGGCTCATCACGATCGACCATCAGAGAACTTTGAAAAAACATGTCCTAGACGGGGTGGTTAGGGTCGAGGTTGGAACGTTATGGAGACTTCATACAGGCAAGTCTTTCTACCAATTAATACGATGAGCAATTGGAGACAGTGACGTTAAGTTTTGTTATTATCAGAAGGTATAATGCGCTAGATTACACAGTGGTAGCTAACTGCGGGATTTTATTTGTCCCTATGATTATTAGACTGCGAATGTTTATGCACGTTCATACTTTCATGAATATAAATAAAAAGACGGAATTTAGATAGAAGATTATTTTAACTAGGTACTAAATAATAGAAAATACTATAGTTATGTATTTTTGTATATTACGCATATTTTGTGCATTTTTCGATAAAGTGTTAAAATTTTTCTTCTTTATTTTTGTAGAGATCTTTAATATTCTAGAGTATCTTTAATATCGTTATTTATTTAATATTATTTATTTTTAATTATGATATTCCTGTTAAATGTTACATATCGATTTTAGTAGAATTCCTTATATAACCCCTAGATGTAGACAGATTGTCTCCAAATTTGGGAAACTCTACACAAAACATAATTTCCTCTGATCATTCAAAATTTCCATCTTGTATCATTTTTTGTTCCTTGCGACAACCAATAAACATCTTCCTCGTGATTTCCTTCGTTTTGGTTGAAATGAAGCGAATCAAACCTTCCTCGAGAGGGAAGGTCGAATTAAATGAACTTTTCCTAGAAGTGAACGTTCAATACTCTGTCTCGTTTCTTCGAACTCGCCCCTTTCTTTGCGTTAACGATAGCTTTCACATTCAATGTCCGAGCGGCAAACTGCCAGTGTCCGCTTACAGTACGGATCCATGGGTTTTTTGCGTTAAAAATAGTAATACCAGGACTTGGACCGGTCTCGATTACCGAGATTGTGTTCACAAACGATGCAGACTGATACCGTGTATGTACAAGGATCGAAATTTCGCTGCGGCGCGCCTGGGCCTAATTTTCGTCCATTCGAGAGAGGCGCCCGATAAGAATTATCGTATTAGCAACGGAGCAGTCGTTCAATCGAGATAAACACGGGGGACAAACGAATGGAATAAATACCAATCGACGGGACTCTCTGATCCGATAATCTGTCGCTCGTTTCGCTCGTCGAAACATCTGTCGCGACGCTTTGTCAAATAATTCTAGCTGAAGCCTTCAATTAACTTCCAAAACAATTATACTCGTATTGTTCTTATCCAATGGTGACTTAATAGTTCTTTTTTGTAACTATTCTTCTATGTTTATAAGAGCTTGATTGTTTCGATTTAGCGATGACTTCAACGGTTAAGTGCCGACAAAATGGTGCGAAACAGGGTCGAGGACATAGCCGCGGGACAAGCAACGTTCGATTCTTTCAGAGGCGAGCGCATCGCTGGGATTCCTGTTGAATGGAATTCCTCGATGCATCCCGCGAGGTCGGGTTTTGTTACCAAGTTACGAATACCAAGGTCGTCACTTCTCGTTGAGAGGATATGCGTGCATATAAGATCTTACTCAATTGTCCTAACGAAGGATAATCGATTTATATTTACCAACGATATCCGTTCGATTAGAGTGTAATTTCCAATAATATCTCGTTTCAACAGATATATAAATGCGTATTGTAAAAATTTGACATTCTATATAAATCCTTCCACATGTATTTAAAAAATTAATTAACTTGCGAAACCTTCACGGGATATATCCACTTCTTTTTTCTATCTTTGCCAATAAAAATCTCACAGAAAGGAACAAGTTTCTAAAATACTCTTTACTAGGGTTTGCGAATATCGATACGATTGTTGGAATTTCAATAGCAGCGTTAATAATGTCCTATAATTGTTAAAATTTCAACAGCCGCATTTCTAGTCTTACCATATCCTTTGCTCCACCATTCGATTCTTCCCATGAATCTACAAAATTCATTCGTACGTAATACCTAAACAAACAATACAAATGAAGCTAATATAACCACCCATCTGATAACACCTCGGCAAGCTTATTCTCAAGCAACGAAACCATCTCTGTACAGTGAGGAGGAACACTCCATCCAAACCAGTGGTCGTTTCACGTCGAATTACACGAAAACATAGCGACAGGCTCTCCTCCTGGCCATACACCAGCCAGGCAGGGATCGACGATCGTCTCTGGTCGTCTTTTTGATCGGCGCGTTGCGTCCAGCGTCCCAGGGGCGGTCGTGTCTCGTCAACGGGCCACCGGGATGGTCGGTCGAGAGGTAACGACCCACGGGGTCACAAGAAGGATCCTCCCGAGCCCAAGTATTCGCGACGAGGCACGTCGAGGGGGAAAGCTCGCGCACGCCAGAGTCGCGCCTCGAAGATCGTGGATCGGCACGAAGCAAGATTCGGCGGACGATCGACGCGAAGGGAGGGAAAAGGAGATGTTCGACTGAGATTCGATCGGTGGTCCCGCTCTTCCGTCTGTCCGTACCGAGGGATCGTCGCGACGAAGAAGCTCGACCAGGATCACCCTCGTGTGTTGCACGTACCCCTCTCTGGTACTCTTTCTCGGCGCGCTGCGTACCCGATGGTAGTCGAGTGGTTGTGTGTTGGTAGTCGAGGAGAAGTTCCGTGTACCGTGGCTTACCTTGGGTGGAAGGGAAGATGCTGCAAAGAAGAGGAAAGGAGTATCGTGATCGATCGAGGTAGGAGAGAGAGGGGACGAGGGTTGTGAGAAGACGGAAGAAGAAAAAAACGAACGTGGACGCGATGGAGGGAGGAGGATGATGTTCAAAAAGGATAGACGAGCAACGACGTTGAAAGGGGAAAGAAAGAAGGGGCGATCGGAATACGAAAAGGAAGATGGGTAAAGAAGGAGATACCTGAAGAGGGGGAGCTCTCGAGAAGATGCCAGAGCTTTTTCTCCGTCTTTCAAGCAGAGTGAAGAAGGAGAACGAAACTGGCAAACCTCGATGGACCACCTACCGTTCCTGATCTGATCTTCGTAACGCTCGTACGTCTGTCCGTCTCGCGCGTGGGGTACTTTGCTTTGCTCTCGGTCACCCCGACCCCGCTGTTCCCATCAATAACGCTTATAATGTCTAATTAATCACAAATTATCTAGATCCCCGGACCGAAAATCGGAGAAAGCAAACCGCACTGATCCGTGGTCTCGAGGACTGCCATTCGGTCCGCGGATGTGTCAATAGAGGTTACAAAGTGGAAGGTAACTGGCAAG
This sequence comes from Bombus vosnesenskii, assembly GCF_011952255.1. NCBI lineage: Eukaryota > Metazoa > Arthropoda > Insecta > Hymenoptera > Apidae > Bombus > Bombus vosnesenskii. The sequence goes on from NW_022882987.1 coordinate 2,502,405, forward strand.
AAATTCGTGTACTATTTGTCAAGCCCGCCGGCTAGGATGATGAAATTGTCGGCGAGAGAGACAGCCGGCCACTTTCCAGCCGCGTTATGTAAGCGATTAATTAATCGTCTCGTTAAGCGACCAAGACGCGTTGGATACCGTGCCGGGATTATCTCCTTGGATCATTAATTTTCCTGTATTTAAACGCGCCTCGTTTCGTGGATTACCTGCTTTTTCCAGGCCGGCCACGCGAATGATTTATGAACGTCTCCGCCGAGCGAAGTCGATTGAATCCAATTCGAGTGGCCGATGAACACGTATCTAACTATGGAGACCCGAGGAATCATTGTTCGATCGTACGCCTCCGCCGCTGTACACCATCCACTTTCGATGGGTATTCACGAGCTGTACGACTACGTGCTGGCCGAGTCGGTGTGTAACAATAAGCGCCACTGCGTGCCGCGTTTGTAGCAAACAAGCCTGTTCACCGTGGCCAATTCCCACTGAATGATAACACGTAGGAGGATGCCTACGCGTTATACACACGGCTCTCTTAGACGTTCACCAGACGACAGGCTAATCCCCGAGGGGAGAAGGACTGGCAGTGGATTTCTACAAACAAAAGGGACGGAAATTCGAAGTTGTATTCCCGTCGCGATTGCTTTTGTTCGGCCGGTTCCAAGGTATTATGTTGGCGTTTAATTGAATTCGCCTTACCGTTGACGCAACGTAGGATAATACCGGCGTTTTATTGATTAATTAAGGCGTATTGTAGACGAAACACGGAAACGCGCACTGCTCCGGCGTTCCTGATAAATTCTTGCTCTATTAAGGACATTATTCCATGACTTTCAATATTGCACACGCAGCTCTAGAATTCTTAGAAAGTAAGCGCGAGAAATGAGGTGATTTATGAGGGATGCTTGCTAAAAATTCAGATTGCTTTTTCTTGTTCCTTTAGGATCAGAGTTTCCTAGAATCGTATTAATCGTTTAAAAGTTATTAAGCTCTAACATCGAGAAAATAGAAAGTCGCCTCAGTAAGCAGTGCGCGTATGTTTGACAATGAAAGAAGTTAAATGTTAGTTTGCATGATGTACTGGAAGACTGTTTTTCATTCCCTGTCATTAGAAGAGAACATAAGTAAACAACATTTTAACTCCATAATAAGGAGTAAGTAATAGGAAAAGCTCTCATCGCGTGTTTCAAAGATGTTAAGAAATCCAAGTATTTCAATCCTACAGAATATTAATTGAAAATAAGAGACTTTTAACAAGTTCCCTCGATTTTCTTCGATCGATATCTCCGCTTCTCGAGTCCAGTTATACCTGTCTCGTCAATCCGCAGATAAAACCTATCGAACCACAAGATTCGTCGTCTCGAGTGGAAAGAAAAGAATCCAAAGCGTTCAACCGTCGGAAAACGTGCTAAAAGTTCCCAGGGATCACCGTCGGCATGGCATTGACGGGCAGAAACGCGACGAACAGAGAATAAAACCGGCCAGGTATCCGGCGGTCCAATTAAATCTGTAGCATGTATCACGGTTATAGAGAGTGCTTTTTTGTGGGCATTCGGGATCACGCTAGGCGGTCCAAGAAGGCCGTTCCCGTGCCTAACACCGTGGAATCGACGCAACACGAAAGGCGGATTGCTTGGGCTGCTCTCCGGACTGCTCTCCGGGCTGTTCTCCGTTGGCTGTGTCTTATGTTCAGCGAACGGGAGGTGACGATAAAAAGGGAGCAACGAGAGGAAGAGAACAAACGGGAAGAAAAAGGGGAGGAGAACAAAATCATGGAAGAAAAAGATGGGTCGAGAGACGATGTTGGAAAAAAATCGAAAAAAGTCAGAAGGAGGTATGAAAGTTAATAGAATAAATGACACGGTCGTGGTGGGTATGCAGGATCAATGTCGATCGCGATGCGTGTCGAATCGTTTCGAGAATTAAATTCGTTCTTTCGTAGCGTGCTCGACCGTGTTGACTCGTGGTACCGTTTATTTTTACGCTCTCTCTCTTCTTCTCTTGTACACCTGTACATTTTCTCCTTCCGTTCTCAGGAAGGCTCGTAAAGTCGATCGAAGGCAGAGGCTGAGAGCTGTTGACGTTCCTCACTAATTTCTCTCTGCTCGAATATGAGAGTTTTATTGAAGCCGCTTGATCGTCGAACGCGGCGAGATATCTGGTTGTAATTGGTCCCGGCCGGACGGTGTCGCTTTTCATTTTATCGCGAGGAACCGGTTGTCACCGATGGTGAATCTCGCAGATCCACCGGTCGGTGGCCTCCTTTCAACAAACGAATACGCGCGTTACAGGAAATTAATCGCGGGAGGAGTGCGTAAGATTTGGAGCGAGTCTACTTTGGAGCCTTTTTAATCAGAGCGTTGCGCTTAATTAATTGACCTGTCTTGCGTTCGATCTCAATTCACACCGTGCACCATCCAATGAGAATATCACACTCTTTTTCTCCTTTCTTGCTCTTGCTCTTCCTTCTTTTCGTCGAATCTGCACAGCGACGATAATCCGGATAAAAATAATTTCATCAAGAGCCTGTTTCACGTTCCCTCGTTCCATCCTCGTTTTTCGATTGGCCCGGAACAAGAGGAGCAGCGGATGTCTGCTTGCAGGATAAACCTTTTTACGATCAAGATGATCGCAAGAAAAAGAGGATCGCCGCGAAAAAGGAAAGGGAAGCGTAAAAAATCACCGGTTACAGGATTCAGGGAAACAAGACGGGCATATGTATGAGGCGGGAAGCGAGGGCAGAGCGGTGTTACAAGATTGAAGAGCAGTTGTCGGCCCGAGGCCGATATAGTGTTTGTACTACTACATCGTCTATAAATCCAAAGCACCGCCTAACACCTACCCCCTATTATAAAAGTTGCAGCCATAAAAGCTTGCTCTTGCTCACCTAACATGTCCACCATTATTATTTAATAGTCCCATTATTGTAATTGATAAGTAGTCGCCCGGCCCCGTTCGGCCTGTTACGGCAAACACGTTTTATTACGTCGAGTGTTAGGAGAGGGAAACCGAGCTGCTCTTTTACTTGCAGTCCCCTTAATGAACAAAACTGCTTAACGCCAACTCGATAAGAAGTCAAATTATCTTCAGCCGCTTAGATGTAATCGCCCCCATTAACGTTCGTTTCGTTAACCCTTTTGCACGTACGTAAGGCCACATAAGTACGTATGGTCCACCACGAGCTCGTTATAAATACCCGTTTAATTATGTTGATCTTTAACGGTCCCAGTTTTATCGGCGTCCCTCCCATGAACAGGCCCTGAAACTCGGGAACGGGAATCACGTTGATTTTACATGCGCGGATATATACCATTAAGCCGGAAATTATCACTGATTACGTTATTAGAGGCATTACCTCGCGCCTTCGACACCCGTTATCGGGTTGCTTCTTTTACAACGCACCTGATACACGGTTCGCTATCCTGATCCCCTGTAATTGGTTTATTGGTTATTGTAATTACGAACGCGTATAGGCGTGCCGTTGGTTATTGCTTCTCTCTTTCTCTCTCGTATTACGTGAAAATTGTCGCGTGCCTGGAATTAAGTTATCCAACTACCAGTTTTCCCTGGGAATGATCGGCCACCAGTGAAACTTTAATTTATGAAATTACTCGTCGAGTGAAAGAACGCGACATAAAACGTGTTCTTGTTGCGTTATTTAATAATTACCGCGGCTGTTAGTATACTTTATGCTTTTCTCGTATTTTAGTCCGGGCTTGAGTAATAGTAATTAATCAAAATAAGTAATTACAAATGAGTCGTTTATGTCCTTCGGAGAATAAATTTCAACTCCAAAGAGAAACATAAACCAATTTAATACCCTTCAATAGATTCCAAAAATAAAGTTTATCGGCTCGTGAACTTTGGCCCTTATGTAATTACCAAAACCTTTTTCCAAATTCTTATGTTACTATACTGTCGTCCTAATCGTCAGTGGTTGCATAATGTTAATATTCTTTCAAAAATCTGAGAAACTCTACAATCTAATCTAAATCTTTCCCTAACTCAAACTATCTTCTCGGTTTTCCTACGGTATCAACTCCTGTTCGCGTTTTAAAAATATTTTCTCTTTTGCTTCTTCGCTCATCGAATAATCGAAAAGAATGTAACGCATTTTTAATTTCTGAAACCTTCAAATTCTATAAACAAAAAAATACTTCTACCTCTTGAACTGCTATTCAAGAACGTCGCTAAAACAAAGATTCGCAGCCCGAGGTCGGCTGGATCGGAAATTAAATTCGATTTAATAGGAACCGCTTCCGATCAAGTCGATCTCATGTTCACCGGAGACCGGTGTACGGTTGGTTGGAAATATTAGCAGAAATTTCGCGAAGGATGTCGGCTGTCCGCGCGCTGGTTGAAGCAAAGGGAGACCGGGAACGCGGCGATCCATCCGCGATGCCCCTTATGCGCTTGTATATACTAGCGTAATGATGGTTTATGGTCGATGGAGGCGCAGACCCCGTGGCGGTCGTGTTGGACATGCGGTAAACCGCAGAACGCAGCCGCGGCAAAACCTACGGTGGAATACCGCGGACAGGAATCGCCGGTGGCTTGCAAGACGATGCGCGTTAAGCTTAATTACCTCGTCCCCTGCCTTTCATCTTGGATGGTCCGCAACCACCGCGGGCAGGCTGATGTCATCGTAAAATTCGTCAGCCCTCGACGAATTTTTACATTAAATGGAAAGCCTGGTTTTCCATGAAGAAATGCAATTTCGAATTTATCGACGACTAGATATCAAAAGAGGTAGGTATATATTTGCTTTTGTTATTGAATCTCTGACATCTGCTTGGAGATGGTCATAAAATGGTAGTTCGCATATTTTTGGGTTAGAGGTGGCGAGAAATTATGCGGAAGTAGTTAGGGAGATGAGAGAAATTAATGTACTAATATGGTGAATGATAAAATTTGAATTTGTTAAGATCAGGAGTTGGTAGGGAATTACTGGATGTAAATTTAATATTCCTGCTTATGCTGGCTGTCTTTTTTTTTTTTTTTTAGAAGATTTTAATTTCTTTGAGTTATTTATGTTCTGTAAGATATAAATACATGATACCTTCTACTTTGTGGTTCAAAACTAGTATACGCTGCCGGCTATAAGTATCGGTACTGCTCGTTACACTTATTGGGAAACATTGATAAATTTGACTTTATTTAGGGTTTTACATTATAAAGCATACGTGATACGAATAAAGCAACAAAATAATTAAACAACTAGAAAATAAGGATAGTGAAAGCATTCAATTTGTACTACGGTAGGTTTCTAATAACTATAGCTTACCGCGCATATTCATATAGACACCATTTTTTATTTAGAATAATCTCTTAAAAACCTACCTTTTCAAACTTGACAACTATTGACAAAGTTTCGACATTACTATTTAAAATCTTACTCGCATTAAATACACGTGTATTATTCCCAATTTCTTCTTCTCCTTCTTCTTCTTCTCCACCAATTTACAACAAAGAAGAATAAAATTCACCAGATAACATCATCGAATTTCAACTGCAAACAGAAACATTTCATCAACTCGCAAGTGTCCAAAGACGCTCCATTAACAGGCAGTCCGGACACAAAGGCGCGGAATCAGCGTGAAAAACATTTCGCCGTGGAGAAATCCGTCGATTTATCGTGACGCAGATATCACGGCACGTAAGCTCGCTCCGTGGTCCGGGGTTCCATTCGTTTGATCGAGCGCCGCAGTGATTGCCCCGGCCGATATCTGCTCCCGCATCTCCGGCTAATGATTATTAGCCGTGAGCCCTCTTTACCTTATTTTTCTACCCCCGTCTGTGAACTCCCTTCGTGCACCGGCCTCATATTCATAGGCGCGCGATCCGCTCGCGGATCGTATTCTGCGAGCGATCGAGTCATCCAGGTAGGCCTCCAGGCAGATGGACCTTCCACGCGCTGATATCGGCCCCGGGGATCGTGACTTTTGGTTTGCGGTGTAAATCGAACGATGTTGTGTGTGTAATAAAGATCGATTGCGAACGGCCCAACCATGAGGATGCATCGTCGGCTTTTTAATCCACGAAACTCGTGCGCGAGAGCTTGTTTGTAATAACGTGATACGTTGTAGTGGAACATGATTGTGCGATGGCTACGAACGGTGAAGAAGGTAGATTTGTTAAGGAGGATGGCTATGTAGTAGCTTTGTGTTCTTCATTTGAATCGAACTCGAATATCGAATTTTATTACACTAACTATTAGCTTTTATTCATCTGATTGTGTAAATTGATTTTCATTGAGAGTCGAATATTTTGTGACATAATTGTGATTTTTAGTATTGTTGATTTGTTGTAGTAAAATGGTGATTTAATGGTATTTTTAATAATAAGATGGTTTTCTTTTATTATTAATTATTATTATTTATTATCAGTTTTATTTTATTAGTTTCTAATTTCGAATATCATACGATATAATTGTGAATTTTAGTATTAGGGTGTAACGATGCTTCTATGAGTACGATATTTTATCGAAATAAATCCTTCGGGATATCCTTTTCGTATCCCGCTCGCATTATTCCCGTGGACACCCGGCAAGACCGAATGAATTATGTCGAGAAGAAACACGAGGTCGCGCTGACTGGTTGTCAAGCGCAATTTATAAACTTGTATCTGCATTAACGTGAATTATGGATCATTTATTACCATTATTTCGGTCGGTTTCAACGTGATTCCGTTTGACGTAATCTCTTTTATCGGAATCATCGCTGATCAACTCGGAATAATTAACGATCTCTTATTCGCGATTCCAAGGATCTCTGTCGTAACTCCTTTGTTTTTATCGTATCACCATGTCGAATTAACCGAAGATCAAATCGAAGTGGAATCGAATTAAGAGGTCAATGAAATCAATAAAATGGATCATTATGAGAAATTGTTAAGATGCGACAGAACCAGGAGAAGGATCGCGATGAAAGACAGCTTCTCGGCGAGCTTCGTAAGAGGAGACTAATACACGTGCAAACTTACGCCTCGTTCGAGGTTAGGGTAATTAATAATTCGATACCCGCATATCGACAGTGCCCCGTCGATTCTAAATGATCTCACGTTCTGCATTAGACTTTCAGCTTGCCGTTCCTGTCGTTTCGAGGAACATAAGCACGAGATAGCGATTGCGTAATACGCGTGTCCACGCACACCATTAACCATCGAAACATTAATAGGATCAATCCGTTTTAAACGGTAATTTTATCTTTCGCCGATCTTTTTTTCCTCTTCGAATTCTCTCCGAGAGAATTGATCGCTGCTATTAAGATACAGGAATTATGCGTGGCAGTTGGCAGACTCGGTTCAAACAACCAATTTTTGATACGCGTTATTGCCTCGCTAAAATAGCGGTCGACGTATTGTAATTGGTTTATCATTAGAATGGGTTTTATTGACACATTACATTTAATTGCCGTATTAATAAGGCGATTGGAAACCTTGTTGTACATTTTTTATTTTTTAATATTTTAATATTTTAGAAATCTTCTATCCTTCTTATATTATTATGTATATTAGTAAACATCGAATAAATACAACATTAAAGTAGTAAAGAAGCATGAAAGTACCTACAGTTTCATACAAATAAACAAGTCCAATATGAAAAAAAAGCGAACGTCGGAAATATAGATAAACAATCTGAACGAACCCAGAAGATAAATAATCAAACTGAAGATGTAATCGGTAATGACAGCCTAGTGATATGTATCGATATTATCAGTCGAATGTAGAACATTGCCAACTACTCTAAAAGAAAATCCAAGCCAGGAATAAATTGCGATCAACTTAAACAATAAAACAGCCTCTCACAAGTAGTAAGATCGACACCATATCGAAGAGAGCAAATGCAACGTTAGATGCATCACCGTTCGACACCGCATTTAGTCCAACGGCGAACGATTCATCGACGTCTATCCGAGCATCGAGGTGAAATCGCGGCTGCTATCTTTCTGATAGTAATTAATAACCTTGTAGCAGTCAGCACTCGCGATTCCATCGGAATTCAACCGATCGATCAGTCTTCAGCCATCCGTCTGCTTAGACGTATCCAACTCGAGCCTAAGTTCCAAGCAATATCATCATTACCAACAGCAACACGAGCACTCCGGGGCTCCGCGTAAAATCGCATGAAATCTCCACGTGCGTCTGCAGCCATAGATCTCGAATCTTATGCCGGTGAAGACCGAGCTAGATGAGAATTAATGATCGCGAATCGTGGGTTACGCCGATCACAGCCAATCTGGATTACGCCGTATCGATCAACGGTTCCGTTACGCACCGCGCATGATCGTTTTTCCGCGACTACCTCTCTCTCGTTCTTCTCTCCTTCCACCCTTTTTTTTCTTCCCTTCGATCGCTTTGCCATTCGTTGGAAACGATTCCCCACGCTGGTCCGAACTTTGTTACGCTGCCTGGAGGCGAACATTGCGGAAGCAATCTGTTATGCCTCGGAATAAACAGGACCTGCAACTTTCAGATTCGGTTGGTTGGTGTTTTTGCCAAGAACAGGTATCTTCGGTTTATTGGTATCGCGTTCGGCGATGGGATCTGTAATTTGGGAAGGTTTTTTGATTTACTCGAAGTGGATGGTGCCTTGCCCGTGGTTGGATAAATGAAGGGAATGCAAATCTAATTGGTTTTTGATGTAATAGGAGTATATTTTGAGATACAATCTTGAAAACAGGACATGCGCACTTTTGTTACTTGTACAAATGACCATATGTAGAAATTGGTTAGTTATGTCCACTTCTCTTAGTTTACTTCTCATTAGTGTACTTTCCTGCAGATATTACATATAGCACATACGTTTTCGCGCGATTACTATTATAAAAATATGACATGTTCGTCTAGAACAGTCTGCATATATTGTGGGTAAGCTATAGACTACATGCAATATAATATAATACAACATATGTAAGGTACAAGTTGAGAAGCAAATATTAATTTACCATTAAAATGGAAAATAAGGAACAGTATCTGTGGACTATTAGGCTTATATATATGGATAGAAATTATCTATACTCTTCAATAATTTATTTTTCCTATCTTTTACTCAGTAATGGTCTACTTCATTAACGCGAAATCAGAGATATATGCAATAAAATAAAAAGGCGATATTGAGCAATACGACAGATAGATTTCAGTAGAATAAGTACAGTCGTTAGTCAGACACAAGTATGCCTCTAATAGAGTGCACTCTATCGCTTTACCAATTTTCACCCTCAATAAAATGACACAATAAAACTTCCTCGTTTCGTTAGAGCTTCGTCGCTCGAGTACGTGACATGAAAGTCGTGAAATATGACGCTAAACCATCGATCAACCCCAAGAGATGTTCATGATGCTGCATCAGTTTATATATGACGAAGGGTACGCGATCAATCGACGACAGGATGTGGAAAAGAGCCGTCTGTCGCCATTGGGAAGACAACAAGTGTCCTCAACATCCTTTCACCCGTGTGTCACTCCATTTTAACTAAACTGTCTCGTGGCATCCCTCGTCAACGTCTCCCTCGTTGCACCTGGCTATCGAGATCATCTCGTGAAAACATTATACAAAATCTTAACGGTAAATTATCTGATTTTGATACGTCGACAGTAAGACAGTAAGAGACAGTAAGGCCTAGCTGTTCACAAGTGAAATTCTTTTTTTTTTTTGGTAGTCTAGGGGTATAAGGTTTGAATAGAATTTTCGTGAAAGATAATATAAGATACATAGATACTACTTATTGATATTTGTACGGCGGCAGCTGCGGCAACATAGAGAAAATGAAGCAAAGAATTACGCTTAAGTACTGAATATGAGATAAAATAATATTAATATCTAAGCACCTACATATTACATCGATGTGATTCGCTATGTATCCACCATTACTAAACAGCGGATGTTTACGCAGATTCATGTATTTACGAATATAATTAAAGAAATGAAATTTAAGTAGAGAACTGTTTTACCTGTTGAATATTATAACGAGTATTTTACCTTGACTATTTTATATATCCTTGCGCATCATACAACTTCAGGTTCTCCACAAAAGCATAAAAATGAGCAGCCTAATCGTTACCGCAATTCTTCATACGTCGAAACTTAGGCTAGCGTTATGCTTTATCGTTTTACACCTTCTACTATTTTCTCTTGAAACACGCAACACAACTGCAACCTTAACATCCGCATCTCCATTTCCATTTCTTCGCACTACGTCAGTTGCAACGTCATCGTCATCGATTCGTCGAGAGACCGTAACTCAAGTTGCCAACTGGATACCAACGTAACACAACGTTTGAAAGATTAACCCGTTCGTGGCGTTCCACATAAGCAGATACGTATCGCGCACGCGTAGTGGTGGTTCGTTTAAGCGGCTCCACGGTTTCGTCTTACGTTTTGGCGCCGCTGGTGTTAGCCTCGCGGCCTAAACGAAAAAAACGAACGAAGAAGGGTGGAAAGGGAAGCTAGCCGATGGGGGTTCGGAAACAAGAGAGCCACAGGATAAAAAGAAGCGGCGAACGAACGCGCAAACGCTCCCGTTCTCGAATTACGAGCTGTCCTAAGCTGTCGCACGTGGATTCTGCCCGTGCACAGACACCAAGCGCGTGCGGGATCACGCGTGAACACGAAATTCGTCAAAGCTGCGACGCCAAACCTCCGACCATTGGCGTCGACATAGGTGCTTCTTGAATCGCCAAACCTGATTCGAAATAGGTTCCTTAATTTAAGGGACAGAAGATTCGAAAGCGTGTCAGGTTTGTTCTATGAGTATAAAGTTTGTGGTTACTTGGTTATATGATACGTTCAATTTGTTTTTATAATTGTGGATAATTGTTTTAGGATTATTTAGAATGGTAATAAGTGTTTCTAGCAAGTATTGGAAAAATCATTTAATCTTGGACAAGATGATTAATATATTTGAGACACGCTTATGTGTTAACCTTCAGTTGCAAAATGAAAGAAATGTTCAAATGCCTGTCAGAGGATATAATACGTAGAATATAATAGAAGAAGAAATACAGTAATTAATATAACAATATCGAGCACAGTACTTAATATGCAACGCAATCAAAACGTGTATATATTCTGCAACCATCATACATTAAGACACTCGAACATAAACGAGTTACCGAGAGCAACATTGGCTCGTGCAATACTCGTACGAACAAACTATTCCAATTACCATTTCAATATACATTTTACGCTATCCCTGAAAACCCAGCGCCTCGACTGCTGCAGGATAAAACAACAATACTATCCATTAAAAATTTTAAACGCTCCCCAAACTTAAACCGCATGCACAACAGCCCACGTAAATAATAGCAGGCTTAATAAAATCATGATTCCGAAAAGCGGCGCCAATGGTCGTAAAGCTGAAAGCGGAAGTACGTTGAAAGGAGAGGAGGCGCGTGGATAGAAGGGTCGGCGACTAAACGCGTAGCCCCATTTAAATCGCCTATGGCCTGCTGACAATGCCGCGGTGATTGCGACAGATGCGTGGTCGCGCGTGTCCCTTTAAAAGGACGTTTTCGCAGCCCTCGTGCAGGGCTCCTCGTTCACCGATGGCCCCAACGGCGAGGGCGCTCATTCACCGCTGAAAAACGAACACAGGTGCGTGCCACCGGGGTTCCCCATTGACGCAGGCGACCCGTCTCTTTCTCTTTCTCCCTCGTCTCCCTTCCTTTCACGGTCTCCTCTCTACACCAGTCCAGATGCGTCGGCGGCGTAACGCTCCCGCGGGCGCAAAACACGGGGGCGCCCCGTTCTCGTCGAGCACCGGCGTCCCGTCGCCGCATCTGCGGCCCCGACACGGCCCACGGCGATTCGTAACCGGATCGAAGGTAAACTTAGTATTCTCGTGGCGTACCGCTCGAGTGCCTGGGATTCCAGGCTTCCAGCTCTGGCCGTGCGGATCGGCCAATTTACGAGATCTCGCGCGCGGCTCGTTTTCTGCCTCGTCTCGTATCACGTAGCGATACCTACACAGCTATTAAAAACGCGGTCGCCGCTGCTTTCACTTCTTCTAATTCTACGCCGATTGAATATTTACGAAATAAAGGGAATTTCATAGGGCGAGAGAGTGACGTAACGATATGGTTTTGGGTATACTGTCGAGGCTCGAATTTTTTGTTACATGTAGTATCGGGTACCGAGCTGAGGAATAAATGTTAGGAAATAAAAGAAATAGTAGAATTGCTTTTGAAATAACATAGTTGCTCATCTATGATTCTTCGTACAATCCTCTGCTTTGTCAGAGCTCTTCCTTTAAATTGCCAGGAAAAAGTGACAATAGCCATCTTGAACCAAATATGATATACTTTTTAATGTGCCGTAGAATTTTAGCAATTAGTTTATATCAGCTGTGAAATGAAAAATGTTGAAAATCAATATATTATATGCTACAATGAACGAACACAAATTATTTAGCTTGACTCAAATAACTCTACTTTACCCTACATATTGTAGCGGTTCAGGAAGTCAGCTCTGTTTTGGACTGGTTGTTCTTTTAGCGCTGGAATGTCGAGGATGTTGGTATCCGAGAGACAGAAGTACGCGTTAGAGGTGTGGCTGAGGAGGTTTCGTTGGATACTAATGAGATGAGATATTCTAACGAGAGGAAAGTCCAGAGACAAAATGAAAGAGAAAGGTAGGACGAGTCTCCGTAGCAAGGAGAATGACAATTATTTCAGCATCCCTGGAAACTCGCAGATACCAAAGAAATTCCAGAGTATCTTCTGCGCGCTCTTGTACGCTTGCTTCTACGCACTTTAAACACGCTGCTGCATTTCTAAACTAGTACTTAAGAATCTAAGATATTCTTGAGAAGGCCGCGCTCGTCGAAGAACCTTCAGATCAAGATCAAGAAAGTCCTTCGAGATATATTTTTGATAAACCTGTTCTACTTTTTATTGATGAAATCTTTTTTCTGTCTGTTACTGCAATTTTTTTAATGTCCTTGCATTGCTATTTTAGTACTGAGACTCATTTTTTGCGCTGCTCTTTTTCTAACCATGGCTTCCTCTTAAATATTCTTGTGTTACTCTTTATACCTGGAACTCTCTCTCCACAGTCCTCACGTCATTTTTTATTTCTGGAATTTCTCATATGTTTTTTTCTTATTTCTACGACACTACATTCTCTTTAAAATACTAAGTGATTAATCAGTGGCCTTGGCATTAAAATTAATATGTACATCTCTCAAACAAACAAAAAAATGAATTCTTGGAGTTTGGCAAAATCCTGTAAGGTATACCTTATCTTTAAACAAAGATTCAATCACTATTGAGAAAGGTAGATAATATTACGCTTATAGTATTATAATTCGAGTCCTACTTTATATCTACACCGAGTCCTACCACATACAAAATTACACATTGCCTCCGGCTAGCTGAATCTAACGTCTAACATCCATTACAATGAAAAGGCGCGTAACGAGCCCCGCCTGTGTGCAATCGAAGCGCGGGATAAAGATATATGTAGTTCGCGTAGATCGTAGTCGTAGATCGATCGAAGGGGGCGTGCGAGGAATCAATGGCAGCCGCGTAACTTAATCCATTTTGACGCGGCGAGGCCTGAAGCGCAATCTGTCGGATCTCTCGATCGGAACCGGGCATTTGACGGCCTTCGATATTGGGTCCCGATTGGAAACTCGATCGAGGATGGCTACTCGAAGCTCGCGACTTGCAAACAGAACATCGGAAACGCGGGCTTAGGAAGAGGGGCCCCGGTAATATCTGGCGGGTCGATCTGTGATCGTATCGGCCGCGGTGGTACGATCCAGCTTGGCAAACAGGAATCGCGATACCCGGGGGCCGGCGTCGCGGCACAAAGCTCAAAACCGCGATTTATATTTATCGTATATATCCAAGCTTGTAGAATCCGTCGTGAATTTTATCGCCGGCTCATCGCCGCCGGTGAGTTCGATAAATTTTCCACGAGGCTCTACGTGACTGCTGTCTTCGATCGTTATTCCCTCCGCGATCGAGCAATTTCGATTATTAAGTCCGGCTACTATTTAAGGTCATAGAACAGGTAGCCCTGTAAAGGAAGTAGATCCCGTTGCCTGATCATGAACGTGTAGTTTGTACTTCGGATAATTGTACCGAATATTCCTGCAAGAGTTATCTTTCCACATGTTAACAATGTTGCTGTTGATTGCTTCTCGTTACACACGTTTTATGCGTACGAATAATTTTTGGAAAAAATCTATCATGTATAAAGAACATAGGGGTAGATAGGTAGGTACAAGTAGTTTCTTGTAGGAGAGCTATTTTAAAATATAATTTTGTTGATACGATACCGAGACCAAATGTAGGATAATCAGCTGCTAGAAGTGCTAGTTGATGGTATAAAACCGGCTTCACTCCTATCTTGTATGCTACTTATTATATCAAAATTAGTTGTATCTACTTACAAGCTATTTGAATACTTTCACGCATATGTTTTTATTAACAAAAGCTGCTGCGAAAAGATTAATATAAATACTAACCAATTTTACGTTAGCAGAACTACCTTCTTACTTTATCTTCCTCGTGAATGTTTTAAAAAATATCTATTCCAATCTACAATTTACGTCTTTCAATTTACAGGCTTCTTCTCTCCTTTAGTTGTGTTATATTAAAACATTTACTCCTTTTTATTAGCTTTTTTTAGTTTAGAACTCCTTCCGAGCATCTTCATGTTAGTATGATAAAATCAACCACGAATCAATGGTAGTTAATTTAATTGTGTCGTATTAGAACACTTTCCTTTTTATTAATTTATTTCGGCTTAGAACTATTTTCGAGCATCTTCATATTAGTACGGTGAACTCCACCAAAAATCAACGGTAGATAGTACCGCTGACTCGGTGGTATCTGGCGACTCGATCCGCGATCGTATCGAGACACGAAGCATTCCGTATGGCAAACGGGAGCCGTGATATCAAGCGTTGCTCGAAAGCACACGGCGAACCTCTGTTATTACACCGCAGCCAACAGCGCCGGCGAATGTTTGCCTTAAGGCGTCCGCTGCTTTTCCTCCTTTTTACGTCATTCTCTCGAGCCGTTGAGAATCCGCTCGATCTTAACTCGATGATACTTACAAAGTGCCCTTCGGTGCTACGTGCACCTGTATAAATTAGCAATTAATTCGGATATTGATTTATTTCGTTCAGTTTGTAGAAGCTTAACAAAAGTTCGAAAACAGCGAGAGATAACTTCCACACATTTATCAATATCGCGTCTCCGGTTCTTTCCAACGAACCTATATCATACGTGAATAACAGTGGTTATTTATAATAAAGTCTATTCTGAATATTTTGTAAATTTTTATAGGCCAGTATCACTCATGTGTGGCACGTTATATAATTCATATATTCGGTTTGTCTATTTACTACGTTTCATGCATACAGGTAGGCATGCAACAGACAGAAAGTAATTTTTCATTTTGAAAGCAAGATAAAATCAATTTCATTAAATCAAAACTTTCTGTATCTGTAAGATACATATACAGATTTTAGATCGTATAGATTCGATCAAAAGACTCTAGATCTATCGAATCGAGAATTTAATATGCGTAATGGAACAACAAAAAAATATTTAATAACGAAACGAAAAAAAGGTTAGTACATTGATTTATGTGATTTTATTCCGTTCAAACGATTATGCATTTCTAAGACTAGTGATTAGTCCTATTAAGCAAAACGTTTCGATTCTACTCCCGTATCTTAGCCTTTCCTAAACAGCAATAATATCCTACAAACGAGTGAAAATTAAATGACTATCAGGCAATAGTCTTCCTTTTAGCAATTCTCACGCGTGCTCACCAGGAGAACAGTTGCTCGTTTGTGCTCGTACTGTCGGACACGCATAACAGCGTGCAGTTACCGGTGCATGGGCGTAGGTTGACGGGTAAACCGATAATCAGCACATCCAACGAACGACTGGTGCACCTATTAAGACTCAATAACGACAGGTAATAGCTCAGGTGTTACGAAGGATGAGCCGATGGCTTCTCCACGTGGAGAAAACGATCGACGACGACCGACGGCTCGAACAGTGTGGGAAGCAAATTCAGATACAGTAGTGAATTTCGTTGCATGACTGGCGTGACTAAGCTTCGTCTTTCAGCCGCGACCGCGCGCCGAGTTCTATCATCGGCGAGAAAACGGAAATCCGTGTGTGTGGCCTCCGTCGTCCCGGAATTTCACGGTACTCCGGACTTAAAACGATCACGACCCACCGCCGCCGTTCTTTCCATCTTGTCGTCTGTTAGATACCTGGCTTCGTTAGAACGTCGTTTGCAGAAACTTCAATTAAACGAGGTGACGAGGGAAAAAGTTTTCCAGAATGTTTGTTTTCTGTTTAAATCAGTGGTAGTTGAGTTTGTTGATTTGTAGAGTGGCCAGGCTATAAGTAGATTCCTCCCTCGTATTTTCTGCTGCTGCTGCGTTCACGAGCTCACAAAAATATTCGAATACCTGTACATATTTTTTGTGAACATGTTATGTGTGTTGTGTGAAACATTTTGATATTCAGCTCTGTTATGGGACTATATTACCGTGATTATATTGTTAAGTTTAAAAGAAGTCTAAAGGGGTATGTTAAAATTACAAATATATCTATTTTATTTTCAACTTTGTTAATTCTTCTCTGAAATACTCATTGCCAAAACTGTTTTGCAATTTTTTTCCATTTATCTTTAACAGTTTCTCTTTAACAAATCTCTTCCCTGTGATTCACATACCTTTTCCGCTTAAAATATCATCCACATTCATCTCAACTAACACGCTGGAACAATTCTCATCGAAGCTCACACTGCACGATGTCACGCAGCCGAAAAATACAATATTCATGTCTTCCACGAAAGCTGCAGCGTTCCGCCGTTCTATAACAGTAGAAAATGAAGAGATCGACGCCTACGTTTCAACACATCCCACGTCCCTGTCGTAACGTATATACGACCTACCTTCCTGCTCCCGTAACGAGGCAGGGTGTCCCATAGCGATGTCACCGAAGAATATTCCTTATCCCTGCAAAGCCGTCCCGTTATTATTTCTACGATCTCTCGAAGAACCTCCTCGCACTCGTTTGCTCTCTCGCGGGGCGGTTCAGTGCGGGTCAATCGTCGCTGGTAACGAGCGACAGCAATACAATTAACGCGCGTGCACAAGCGTAAAGGAAGGAGCCGGTTTCGCCCGTTGCCGTTAATTATCACGGCGTCGCTTATCAGCGTGCATTGCCGCGTTATCGCGGATCGCGATCGGTGACTCGTATGTTCGCTCTGTTTACTGCGTCCGCCTGGTGTCCGCTTTCCCGCGCGATTCCACCCCGCCACTAACGGGGCGATGCCGCACGTTTGTAATCTCCTGGACGCTCACGCCTCTCCCTACGCCGCGATGCCAGAGCGAGGAAGCTGGAAAACCGCGCCTTTTCAAGCCATGCGTAATTAGAGATTCGTGTCGCTCCTTTGTGAAACCCGCTCTGCTTTGTAATTACCAGCGTTGTACAGGGTATTGAGGGGGTAGGAGGAGGCGCACGAAAACCACAACTATTCGCGACATGAGCGGAGACACTGTATGCCGGAGAGTAATTAGAGAATTCTGCTGGATTCTAGGGTTGAATGAGTAACTGTATTCGCTTGATTCGCCGTGGAATTGCTGGGAAATGGGAATATCGGAATTTTACTCTATACGGGAGAAAATTAAAGAAATCAACACTATTTATTAATTTCTTAATTTCTTTACGTAATATACGTGAGTATAATATTCAATTTTGAAGAACGCATAACAAAAAGATGATTTCTGCATGTTCGTTAGTTCCAAGAAAGGTGGCTAAGTAATGGGGAAAAAAGACAGTTTCGATTAATCCATATGACTTTTGTAGAATTTAATTGTAGTGTAAGTAATGCGGTGACGATTGTTGAAACAGTTTAAAAATGTAGTTTAATCCTGGTACATCGATTGCGTCGTTTTCGACCCAGTATTCTTGCATCAATAGAAAATTACGAATTAAAACAAGAAATTACGAATTATATTTTTACTTTTTAGTTTTTGTGCTACAGTTTTTTCTTAGAATGCTATACAGAAATTTTTTTTGTATAAACGAGAGGATAATTGAGATACAAAAATTCGAAAAAATTGTTCCTTCGTAGAGAGATAATCTTAAATCATGAGATAATGTATACACAAGCAGTCTGACCTTTCCTCCAAAGATTTCTTGGAAAGACATTTTACAGAAAGTAGAACATTACGATTATATTCGGGCTAAAAAAGGAGTAAGTAGCAACGTAGCTAACGATAATTTAGCAGAAATTAAAGACAAGGTTTAGAAAATCCTCGTAAGAAGAATCCTTAGGTTTCTACTTGGTCATCTCTCAGTCCTTTCTTCGAACGGAAGTAATCAACGTCGCGAGATCACTCATAATCAGCCCGATTTTTCCTCGAAAGGTGACATTTCTTCGAATATTAACATCACATCCAGAATGATAATGCAACTATGTAAGTGTAATGCGAGGGAAGTCAAAGATAAAATTTAAAGATCCTCATAAGAATCTTCTCTTATACTCGATCGTCTGTGCATCTTTCTCCGAACGGAAGTAATCAACGACGCGAGATCACTCAACATGATTTTTCTTCGCGCTTGTTACGATCACGCCATAAAGAATTCGCAGATTGAAGTAGAGTCCGAATAGCCAGTCGAAAAGTTCCTAGTCACCCATCTAAGCTTCAACCATGCCCAATGCGGCCCAGCTTCAGCGATCATCCGAGAATTCATGCGTTTTCTGCATGTTAGAGCCGGCGGCGAATCGAGAAAATGATCGTCGCCGGTCGAGGGAACACTCTCACGAGTTCAACGGGAAGGGAAAGTGAAACCTTAACAGCTACTACAATCAAAGCCGAGAGGAAGCCTTTTTAAACATAGAAAACTTCATCTGTAACACCCGAAAGTCGCTTTCTCGCACCCTCTCACTATAATGATCGGTTAAATCGCTGCTTGCTTTGCACGACTCTCACGAAACTCGTGCCACGAGCGATTCGCATACTTTTGATATCTTCTATATCTACCTTCTATTTACCATAGGAAAATTAAAATCATCTTAATAGATCCTATAATATCTTCTGTACTTACCTTCTTGTATACCGTATGAAAATTAAAATCATCTTAAAGAAGTGTATAACTCACATTATTCGCAAACAAATAGCGATGGATTTGATTTAACTTCAATAAAATAATAATCAAGTATCAATGATAAAAAATTAACAATAAACTTCGAACCTCTTTTATCATTTCGCATTCTACTAACTCTTTGATAATATAATAATAGGGAAGATTTCTTATATATATAGCACCAAATGTGAGAGATACGTATCTTCATTTTTTTACAGAAAATATGAATGATTCCATTACGTACGATGATACAAAATTTATAGTGCGCTATATTTAAAACTTGCCTCCTCGTGCTACGTAATACGATGGGATTAAATAAATGAATCAAAATATCATCTTTGTTTGCTCTTCATAACCCAACATATTTCTACTAATAGCTCCTATCTTACCAGTAGTTGAACCCGGAAGCCAACAAGCATAGAGCGCCAGTTTATCGCAGAAACTCACCCCGTTTCTCAATCTACCCCCCGTAGATACGCAGTTTCGTTTCAGTAGAAAAATGCAGGTTAACTGAGAGGTTCTCTCGCGTGGTTGACGGTAACGCAAAGCAGGTGTTAAAAATAACTTAATTAATGTTTGGTAGATACCGATACGATAATTGGGCGGCACTGGTGGAAGGTAGAGAAACTATGATTAACTCGGCATCCAATTAGTTCGTATTAGGTGCAATGTCGACGATCGGCGTCTCTGTGTCCGTGTACACGGTCTCTTTTGCTCCTTTTTCTATTTAACCGGTACGTTACATGTGCACGGTAGTACAACCGGCGTCTCGACGTTAGATCGGAATTATCGGCAGATTGTTCGCGGTCCGCGAATATCCCGATAATAGCGACTCGCCATTACGTATGTATGACGGGATATCGTTCGTTCGATTTCTTGCATTCGGAAAGGCTCGCTGTGTCGGGACGCAGCCTCATTACCGTGCCACCGCGTCCCTCCGTTCCAATACGTTCGCTTTCTTGCACCTTTCCCATCGAGCGGTTTTTAAGCGTCGATTTGTCCGCCGTTCCTTCGAAATCGACTTTGTTCCGCTTCGAACATGTTTGATGACATTTGAAGATGGAGAGGGGAATGTGGATATAGGTATGGATTTAAGAAACAGGGAGGTATGTTGATTATGGTCGATGAACGCTCAGGTTCTTCTTTTCAGGCTGTATTTATCAAGGAAGAGTTCTTTCAGCTATGTATTTGGTTTGAAGAGGAGAGTAAAGTACCATGTTGGTTTATGACATTTTTAAACTAAAGTTCAATATGTTTCTTTTTATTTGAAAAAGAAGCGTTTGGAAAATAATAATGTATATAAAATAACAGTGCCATTCTGTGTTCTACGACCAACTTTCACTGACAAAGGAACAAGATATTCAAAGTGGTTCAAAAATGCTTTGGAAAGAGAAATGAAAAAAATTAGAAATTTCATTGTAATAAAATCTAAGGAATAAAGAAGTTGAACTCCAATAACAAAATAGACATTCGTATAAGGTAAAAATCCAAGTTAACAAACGCATCGCAACAAATGTGTGCAATTAATTATATAATTAAAAAAGTAAAGAAACTCCATCAAAGTGTATATATAAATAAAAAAGCCTAGTTTAAACCTATACGAAGACATATCGAAAATGTACCCTTCTCTTTCTTTAATTATTTCTAATAAAAGAGGTAAAAAGCATTGTAATAATGTATATAAAAAGAATGAAAGGAAACAGTCGGCATTTCAATAGAGTGTTTATTAGCTTCTGTTTTAATTATCACTATATTACGCGATCGGAGGAACCGGTAGTCGCTGGACTTACATATGCAACAGATATTACTATTGCTCGTTCCACGGTGTTCAAGTAAAACGTAGCCGTACAGATCCCGCATAATTGTGCAATAAATTGTTGCTTAATTGAGCGGCGAGCGTCTCTGATTTACATCGAGCTTTCACCTCTTTCATAAATCGGCCAGATACGTTGCGAAGTTGGAAAACTATCGGTGATGTTCTTGCTTCCTTTTCATGTTCCGGAAGTTGTACTGTGTCGACTCTCCGGTAATATGTGCTTTGTATTGTTGTTTAATCACGGGTGCGGCCGTAACTTTCGAGAAGCCGATATTCTTTATAAATTCCGAAGAAATGCAAGTTATACACCGTTGAAACTATCTTGGATAGTAGGTACTTATTACACATAGTACACATTACATTGAGATATTATTATACAAAAAAATTCGTGCACTCTTCGCTTCTGTAAAGAGTCAGTCGGTTGATTTGAGAAAGATCTTTTGAGATTATATTTAAGAAATTCTTTGAACTTCTTTCTTAAATTATTTTTATTCCTCGTTGCAAAATTAAATCAGCATCAAAATTTCTTTACGTCCTACTGCAAACATACACCATTTATTAACCTATCTCTGCCAAAATGAATTTTTAAACTCGTACGGACTCATACAGATATCGGTCTTTACTACTTGCGTTTAACTGACTGCACAGTTACTCGAATAGAGGTCTTCGATACTGCAAAAAGTCAAAGAATGAAACATACGAAGCTTTACAAACAACGTAACATAATTCAATGCCAAAGTATGTACTCAGAAGCATCCAAGATTGATAAAAAAAAGACAGGATCGTAGAAGGTCTGCGTGACAATGAAGGATATAGCTGAAAAATGAACAGAAAACGTTGGCGAAGGTTTCGCTAAGAGGAGCTCGACAGGCAGCTGCACTGCGTGGCAAACCGTGGCGCTCTTTCCGTGACTTTTTCTTCCCGTGACACGCGGGCTGACCCCTTTAAGAATGTTGCTCACCGGGCCCTGGCTCTCTCGGCCTTACCCGTCACGGTTATTACTTATTGCCGATCTCAAGGAGATTCGCCGTGTGCATTGTTTTATGGTGCAACGAGAGATTGGCCGGCGCGATGAAGCGATCGTGAAACGCTTGTCGCGAGAGAGCGACGTCTGCCGTGGCGAGAGGATCCCGATGACGAAGTAACTCCGACGCTCGATTGGAAACTCGTCTATTTTTGCCACGATGGAAATAATGATGACGAGAGTGCCTCGGGCGAAGTTAGCGTGGTAACTAGCTGCGGGCCACTCGAGAGCAGGCCGACAGTTGCCGCAAGGATTATTTTCGTTGCACGATCGTTCGAGAATTATCGCATTAGCGGATGGCTGATCGGTAATTGCCAGACGACGATCCCCTTGCTCGTCCATGTTAATCGGTATGGTGGCGAAGAATCGGGAGCACGATTACGAGGATGAAAATTAATCGGAGAGCTTTGTGGGAGGAGGGATATTTGAAAAATTAATTATGTTTTAGACTTCTGCACAGGGGAACTTTTTATGTAGCTTTGATACGTCTTTGTGCGTTATGATTATAAGAGAATTAGTTTAGAGAGAGATTTTCTTAAAGCTTATATTTGAAAATCTGTATACTTTCGAAAAGTCTTCGTTTCGTTGCTAGCCACATAATCCTTTCAACAAATTTTCACTTTTAAGATTTACCTCAGATGACGAGTTTTTGTGTGGATTTATAAACATTTAATGAATGCATGTATCGAGTACTTTATATACACTTACACTCAAGTAACAAGCCGCGAAATGCTTTCATACCTCGTCAGCAACGTTCTATTCGCAAAAAGATACCGCCTGGCATTTAAGAGGCATTTAATAATTGTCATTTACCACTGTCGCGTTTTCATCGCAACACAGACTGTAATTTTCCCGTGTACCAATGCCCGCGAAACCTGAAGCAATCACGAACTCTGTTCACGTTCGCTCCCGATGTGTCGTCCCGATGTTCCATTATCTCCTTTCCCGAAGCAACCGCAAGCAATGAAATAACACTGGCTCCGACTTCTCGATTCTGTACCATTCTCCAATTACATACATCTTTCTGTCTGTTTCTCTTTCTTTCTCTTCCCAAGCCACGTTCTAACGAATATTTTCCAAACTCTCATTTCGAACAAACATTTCTTTAAAAAAAAAAAAAACCAGGCAACCAAGAAGAAAAATCCAACGAAACCAGCTATAACTCCCTGTTTACGTCAAAAAACAGCTTCTCCCTAACTAAAAAACAAAATAAAACGCGGTTCCATCAGCTCTGCTACTACTCGTTACCATTGTTTTCCAAAAACTAATAGCAACGAAGGATCGAACGATCGGTCCATCTGACAAATCATACGTTCCTGGTTCCCTCGAGGCAGTAGCAGATTCGTGAATGAAACCTGACGAGTTTCAACGTTGAACGAACCCTGGCCGAACCACGAATGTTCTGTTTTTGGCACGTGAGATGGCCCTGGCTTCCCGTGCATCGACCTGTTCGCCATCGAGGCAAGTTGTTCGCCAATCCAATGGAACATAAGGAACGAAAAATTCAGTTCATGGCAGGAACATCGCGTCATGCTCCTCGTCTTCTACGTAGACGTCGCCATCGTCGTCATCTTTGTGGACGTCGTTATCGTCCTCGTTTTCTGCGTCGAAGTCGTCATCGCCCTCGTCTTCTACAAACACATCATCGTGGTAGACGTCATCATCGTCCTCATCTTTTACTTTAACGTCGTCGTGATTCTCGTCTTCTACGTCGACGTCGTCCTTGTTCCGTCAAGTATCCGGACCATGGTATCTGATTATGGTGACGGGGTACGGGTTGAATGAGGGACAAGACGGCCGGTGGAGCGATAATACGGCAGTTAGTATGCGGCAGGTACTGTTACTTAATGTTAATGCCTCTGGACCCCATTGATACTTGTGTACGCGACGGAACGAAGAACAGATTCCAGCTACGAAACGGAGAAGTCCGCCACGGATGCGTCCCCTTCTCCGCCACACCGGCAAACACCGGGGTGGTGCACGAAGAAGCCGACTCAGGAATGCTACGAGTCCTGATCCGGTGTACAGTCCGGGTCCGTTCCAACCTGTCCGGCATGTACCACCGTGCAGTCGAGTCGAGGGGGCAAGAAGGAGAGCCCGCGACGAGGGATCGGCGAAGGATGAACGAGGGGCAGGGAAGAAGAGGGAAGAAATCGCTTTATCGCGCCACCGTGGCCCCCTCGCGGAGTAGCTCCAGCCAGCTCTCCGCGGAAAAATTGCAAAACCCACCAGTTTTGCTTCCATAGTTCGCGGAATTTATACTTCTGTGGGTTGAATAGAACCACTGCGATGATTCATAAACGATCGTATTTTGATATTTTATTAATGCGACCTGTTTTTAGGTTTGTTTTTACGTCCGAGCATTGGGTATTTATGCGAGGCGTTTTATGAAGGATGAATTGGTTTACGGAAATCTCTAACCCGTTTTTGAGTTAAAAGTTTTAGAAAAATTGAGAAAGATGTGAGGTTTGCTTTTGGAATTATTCATATTTGGATTTCTATGCTATGGAAATTGGAATTTTGGTGATATTGATGTTTTGATAGTGGAAGATTCTTATTTTCATCTGCTACTATTTAATTCTTGCCTAATAGATTTAGTAGAAGAAACGAATCATCTTATGTCGTTGTGGGTTTCGTGGTTCTTTAGCGGTTCACATTGATCCCACGGGATAATTACGAAACCCTGAAGTATTGCTTCTAAAAAGCGGGGAATTTATATTTCCTTAGTTTCCATAAAAATTGTACATTTCTTAAAAAATTACACCTTCGATACACGATTAAACGAAGTTTATAATACTGTAGCGTTTATAGTGCATTATAGGATCCGTGCTCCTTCGCAAAGCTCTTGCGATCAGTGTACGCTACCAATTCCACATTTCTCACAATTATTTGTATTTCTCTAACTCCAATTAAAATGACAAAATTTCCAATTATTCACTGACAATTTTCTGATATAATAAATACTCGATTACCAAAACACTCGTAACTTTATTTCTGATATTTAATTAATTGCTCGATATTTGACGATATATTGCACAGTACAGCTATCGGTATGCGATCCGAGTCTTTTGTCTTAATCCTTTCTTACCGAGTTATCTCTGACCGTGTATTGTGCAAAGCCCGTTGGCGATAATTAACCCAGCGTTGGTCGATCGATCTCGAGACCACAATAGAACGAGCTCTTTTACCGACCCATTACCTGTTCGCAGTATTTTAATAAGGTCGGGGATGTCTTTATTACGCGGACACCTAGGAGGCCTGAGGATCTATGAGCGCCGCGCCGGCCGTAGTCCTCGTTCCCGGGCATTCCTGTTTCGCGTCACGTAGATCCGTTTAATCTACGCAGGTATAAATCAGGTTGATTTCTTAAATGAGGCAACACCAGGCTCAACATCTTCGAATTAACCTTGCACGCCGTGACATCATCTTGTATATTTCTTTCCTGGCTTTTTAATGGCGTCGAATAATTCACTCGGAAAGGGCGACGAGTGAAAAGAACAACGAAAACGACCAGGAGGGCGGGGAACACGTAGGAAAAAGAAAAGGAACGAGAGGGTAAGAAAGACGATGGTGAAAGGAAGAAGGAAGGCAGAGCGAGCAAGACGGAATTCGAAAGACGGAAACGTTGAGGAAAAGATACGATGGAACGAAAGAAAGAGAGGAGAGTAAAAGGAAGGGGCGGTTAGAGGAGGCAGACGATGGTTTGGTCATACTTCGCCGGAAGAAATTTTTATGGGGGCCCATCTACGAGCTGCGAGCTCTCGACGGGAACGCCTGGAATTTTTAGATCCATTCCAGCTCACTCGTAAAACCGCACGCGCCGTAATTAAAAGCCACGGCGATCGCAGGATCTTCGCGTTTAGTGTCGCGGACATTTTCATTATTGCCAGTTACCTTCTCGGACAGATACGGCCGGAAATACAATAAAATGACCGGGAGACGCAGGGTACGTGCAACGAATGCGGCCGTAATGAACGAACTTATCGAGCATGAAACCGATATTTATTGTATATTCCTTTATACCGTTGCCAATTGACTAATTAGTAGCAGATAAAAAACGCTTAATGTGTATACATTGGTCAGAAGAGTCTAAATAATTACCCGGTTCGGCTGCGAAAAGCTCGTAAATGATTCGAGCACAGAGGATCCACGTAACCCTCGTTCGTGATCATTCTTCATACTCCATAAAACAAAGCAACTAACGGAACAACTTCTAATGCAAGTTCACGAATTCTCCCTTACGATTATGTCAAACTATCGGAGTACTGAGCCGCAAAAGGGGTAAGCACCGTGAACACGGTAACGAAGAGGGTTTCGCCGTGCCCCCGTGACGAGGGAAGAAAAAGTAGAAAGCACGGAGGGAGAAAAAAAAGTCGAGACGAGAAGGGATCGGTGAAAGATATCGATGAAGAAAGACACGGATCGAAGGCGAAAAGACAGAAGAAGGATGGCAACCGAACAGGCAGCCGGGAACCAGGGAAAAAGCCAGAGTGGAAGAAGGACGGACTGACGAAGATTCTCGAAGGATGGAACTATGGAAGCAAAAACAGAAACCAGTCTCACTGGCTCAAGGCTGCCTACCCCAGAGAGTATCTGGCTTCGGTGCAGAGGCAACAGCTCGAGCCTCGGCTACCTGGTCTGCCCGTGAGTACCTGTCTGCCTTTACCTCCGATTTTCTTCCTTCTTCTCCTTGTACATCACTCTTCCTCTTTCTACTCCTTCTTCCCTTCTCCGTTCGTCCTCTGCTTCGTCCTCTTCTTCGTCTCGATCCTTCTCATCCCTTCCTTTCTCTCTCCACACGAGTCAGCTCTCGTCCAAGGGGGGCCCTCCATCACGCTGCTACCACCTTTATCCTTGGTCCGTAGCACACCGATACGCGGAGTCGTTTCACGCAAATTCACCGGGAACGCCTTCGTCGAGCGCGTATACCCGAACTCGTTCCCCCGTTAAAACCGTGACGCATCGTTGGACCGGTCGAAGCCAGCATATCGCGCGGGTATCGTCCTCTTTGATCCTTCGACTTGGCGAAAGGACCCAGAGACCCCTCCGTCCACGCTCGACTTCGATTCTTTCCACGTAATTATACGTGCTTCGTTCCCGTTCTTCCTCGATAACATATACCCGGTTACACACCCTGAACCATCGCCGATTCCACCGACTGGTTGTACCTCCAGGAACAACCGATCCGAAAGTCACACGCACGCACGGCCACCAGTAGAACGAGCGGGACGAAGAAGCAGAACTAATTAAGAAAGACGCGATAAATCCGAGGACAGAACGATAGTAAAAGGGCTGGAAGGACCGTTAAGATGGATATTAGGCTGTGGATGAACGAGCGACGCGAAGTATCGCCGATGAATCGATTTCACGCGCACGCCTGGACACCGCGCTAATGGCGTCCTGTCCGCCGGCGAATCGGCGCCCGGCTATGACACGCGAAATGATAAGTCCTTGATGCGCCGTGGCGAATCGCGATAATTCGAAACTGATGACTCGCCGCGGGAACCGGCATTCGAGCCGGTGGCGATTGATAACGCGACGAAGCGACCATCGATTTGCCGCGGAAAATTAGCATCCGCGCCTATACTACGCCGATGACGCGTTCCAATCGACGACAATTTCGCGGTACCATGGAAATTGTGTTATTTAATGGAGCCAGGGAAGATTCAGTGGGAATCATCGGGCAATTGATGGTATCGGATGTATGATTTCTCTGATCAATTTATTTGTCTTCGCGATTTTTTTAGTGCTTGATAATGTTTGCCTAGTCATTTCATTTTCTGTAACGCCACGTGACTTTGAAGTCACGTATTCGCGTATCCGTATTTGTTTAATTTAGTTCTACTTGTTCGTCACTGATTTGCTAAATGATTTATTTGTATTTAACTAATTATTCGGAACTATGCTTCACATTAAATTTAGATATACGTAATTCTGATTAGAGTTTCTGTCAAGTATATTCCAGTTATAGAAAATTGACTTATTAAACTTCTTTTTATCGATGTTAGTGCAGGTCTCGACGATTGTCTCGGTTTAATTAATTTTAGTCTGTTTCAAAATATAATTTATTATACGTATAACCGAATAGGTGATAGATCTTAAGCATACAGTTCAGGACAACGTTACAACTCAGCACAAAATGGTTTAACAACGCAAATGACTCGACTAAAGAAAATTGCTTTCACTCTCGATTCTCTATAAAGACTAACCCATTCAACGATTATCCATATTCATATTTCCCACATGGTATGTATATTCCAATGCTCGTATATTTTCTTTTTCTCTATCTCAATTCAGATAAATTACAAAATCTTCGATGGCGATGTACTCTTCTTCTTCAAACATTGTATGCCACTCGTTATAAACAAACTAAACACGCAATTTTCAGAAGCTGCGCGTAAACTGCCGAATGCGTAATGAGGTCCGTAAAACGGCCGCATAATGCGCTGACTTTTATTCGGCAAGTATCTGACTAACCACTACCTACTCTTTATAGACATTCCTATCAAATTGTATATTCTTTTATTTCATATGCAAATTCTTGCTATCAACGTTCCCACAATATATCGATTAGGCAGCAAATTTACGAGCAAATTATCCACCGCCAGTTACTTACGTAGCAAGTTCAAAGCAGCGACGATAAATGTGTCTTTAACGCTTCGTTAAGGCAGGATATAAATGATAATCGGTAGTCGTTACTTGAAAATAACGAGAGGCTAAAGGTGGTAGCAGTGGATCGATTTCCTCGTTGCTCGTGGTCAAGCAAAAATTCAGCCAGCATCCTTACGAAACCGACGCGACTTCGTAACACAGAAAATTCCCGTTTCTTCCAGCGGCAACCGTAGCGAAGAATGTGAACTCGTTATTTCAACGATCAGACTGTGTCCTGCGCGACGCGAGACCCACCACATTCCATCGTGTATCCACCGTTTGCTTTGTCATTCTTGCTTGAACAACGAATTTACCCTTATTTTGCGTTTCGTGCAGTGTGAATAACGTAAGGGATAACGTGGATCAATAATTGTGTCATCAATGGAAGTAGACACTATATCTTGATAAGAAAATAAATGAAGTAGAAGATGATAAAGATACTCGTTGTTTTATGTTTAAAGACTACAGGGGAAGAATGTGCTAAGTCATATTTCCTATTTTTTTACGAGCATAGCTGACCAATAATAACCCCTTATTTAGTTTTGCAGCTAAACACGTATCTTTTCATTCACTTCCAAATTTTGAAGATGTCTTTAATATCGCAACACAAATTATTTGGCTTCTACAAAACTTCGTTAACTTGCCAGCTATTTTTAAAAGATTACTTGAAATACCTTTGAACCTAATAGGTTGTTCCATTTTCAATTGTGTCGTATTAAAATTCCTTTGTTTAATCATAACAAACATGTAACAATTCTGTTGCATATTCTTCTCCCGTAACTTTCGTTTATATGGTATACGATACTGCTACACTAACACTCCGTAACTTTTGCATTTGCAAAGATGAGAACAATTCACCCGCCTTTACCGATCTTCAATTTCACCCCTACAGACAGTTTGAAACTCAAAATCGATCCAGTTAAACATCCTCGTCTTTACCCTTCGCTCATTCCATTTTCCTCTTTTTTCCCGGCAATCGCGCGCATATTCTCACGAACGGAGCAGGCAATCTCCCTGTGCCCCACCCTCCGTACTGTCCATCGACGACAACGTCCCACTTAGAGGCCGGTATAACAAACTGCCTCCGCAGAAACGTACGCAGCTAGTCCGGTCGAGCAGCCAGCCAGTCGCGTTGTAATCGCGGAATAATTGAATCCGCGCTCACCACGCACCGATCTCCTCTACTCTGCTCTGTCTATCCACCTGTTCAACCTCGAGTCACTGCGCTGTTCCCTTCCATCCTGCGACACGGGACGAAGAAAGAGAGGAGGAAAGAGAGAAAGAAAGAGAGATAGAGTCTTTATTTATAAACGCCTGCAGCTACCGGCATAAACGCGGCGAGGACTGCATTCATAAAGGCCGCCTCCGGCTGCCGCCAGCTTTCCTAGACCAGGTCCGCGTGCTGTTGTTGTTGTTGTCCCGGTCCCCGGCAGTCGCTGGCGACGCTGGTGGCGCTGGCACCGTGCTCGGTGCAACCAACGACCCCGTTTACATCGGCTCCGGTCTGCTCGGGCCCCAGGGCACGCTACCTCGCTTACTCGAACTCAAACGATCCCCTTTTTGTCTCCCCCTCCCACTCTTCACCTTACCGCTTTCACCTCACTGTATCTTGCTCTCTCTCTTGTTCTCTTTCCTTGTTTATTCTCCTACGCCCGCAACCACCTTCTCTTCTCCTCTCGATTCTAAACGCCGCCGCCGCGAGATTAATGCCGTATCCTCCACGATTCCCGAGCTCGTCCCCCGAGGCCCGCTTCCGGAGATCGTTTTTCTCTGTTGGATCCTCAACAGGAAGTGTTTGTATATCGTGGGGTTAGAGAGGCAACCTGGGTGATATTCGGGCATTACAAATTGCTCGGAGGAGGAATGATGAAGGTATTGCTTGTTGATCTGTGGTGAGACTACTGCGGCATTGGAGAGGGTTAGCGATAGACAGTGGTGATTAGTGGTTAGGAGTGTGCCGCGTCAGGGTTTCAGTAGGTAGAAGTGTGTTTGTGGGATTTTTGTTATTGAAAAATCGTAATTTATTTGTTGCGTGAAATTTTGTGCGGTTGTTTTTTGATGTATTAAAGACTGCTGGCATGTAATATCGCAATATATTTCTTCGTTGTTAAAGTAGAGTAGGCCAATTGTCAGTAACTCGAGAAAAAAAAAGAGAATTTCTCGTACTCATTTTTTAACAACGATGAATGATACAGATCTTAAAATTCCCATCCTTGCCTCGCTTGCAAAAACTTGCAATTTTCTACTTTAATAGCTCCGTAAAATGAATATTACCAGCTGCGAATATATTAATAATTCATACCGTGTTGTCGTCAAAAATATATTAACTGATATTAAATTTTGATTAACAGCCCGTTCGTACGTTTTGCGAGGCGTAATCAAATTAACGTACAATCTTTCCATCGTTAAATTAATGTACAAGTAACTGGTAATGGAATTAAAACACAGTAAACATGAAAGGAATCGTGCTCGTTAAAAAGTCTACCCATAAATCAGTGTAACTACTTGATGTTCCTTAATCAACGGTTTCAAAGTTCCTCAAAAACTCGTACCATTTATTCACACATTACTCAAACGAACTTTCCCACCGAATAACCCATTTCCCTCAAGTTCCTCGGCGAAAGTGTCGCGTCTGTTTTAAACGAGCCAAAAAGCCACGTATATTTAACAAGGTTCAGAGACGCTATTTCTCCAATGGACAGGGCTCGTTAAGCGAATGTAACGAAGATGAGACGCTCGCGCAATGGTGACCCGAATAAGCGGATTGAGCGTGGATCAACGAGTGAAAACGTCGCGGAAGATGCATCGAAACGCACGCAAGCGTTTCTACGATCACGATCAAGCTTTTAAACACTGCACGGACCAACCACGAGACGTCATTCTGATTTCACGCTGGTGATTCCGCAGATTTATATTTTTAATTATGTATTCACGTACTCATGAGCGGATATTTATGCAAAATCTATATTTCTGCGACCAGGATTAAGAAAATGAAGCTTAAATCAGAGGTTTCTCTCGTCCAAAAAATACGATAACGACTTTCGATATTGTATGTATTTTTTTATATTACGCACCGAATTCTCTGTATTTCCTCATCTTCTTTTAAATTTGACAAACTTTTCGTAAATACGTAAAAATCTGCGGTCTATTCTGGAAATATAATAGAGGGAGAATAGGAGATTTGATTGGAATTTAATTAATTGGGATTGGATGAAATTGGTGTGGAAGAAGAAAGTGCAACCGTTCTAATTTTAATGAAAGCGAATATTAATTTCGATAAAATCATACTTTTATTATAGTTTCATACTTGGCGTAAACGTAAAAATAGAATGCATTGCGTCATTGGAAACATAAATCTAAATCCACCAATCACCAGTTACCGATAAAAATTTGTAACGATATTGCGTTGCTCCTCTCTACCGAGATTAGAGTTAACCATTGCGAATCCTCTAGTTATCGTTGAAATATTTGAGAGCATTGTGACGTTCAGACAAGAGAATAATAGTCTTCGAGAAACAGCAGCGCATTACAAAACTCGCTGGTCTGCATCGAGCTTTAACGCGACCAGTATTGCGACACAGCATACATTCTCGTTGGATATCGTCCCGGTTTTCTAGGGATATTTATGAGGGACAGTGGTGCGCGTACGATGGCATTTCGTTTATTCGTGAGCACGATGCTCTCTCGCCAGGGCATAGAAATTCAGATAGGTCGCTTCATACGAGGAGAAAGAGACTGAGCTCAGGGAAAGGTTAAGAAGAAGCTTCTATCGATGCTCGTTCATGCTCCAGAGATTTTCGACCATTCTCATCCATTTTTTATTCAGAGTCTCCGCTTTAATTCAATTCCAATTTAATTATAGATTTTAAAGATTATAAAAGATACGGTTAAATTTCAATGTTTTGTGGGAAAAATACTTATCGATGTTCAAAAAGGATTTTAGTATTTAGAATACTGGAAAATGTCATATTCGACAAATCTTAAAATACTTTCTCTTAAATTATCATACGATTTACATTCTACTTTGACTGTTATTTATTTTACTTCAAATACAAAATTATGTGAAGCTTGATAGCTAATGGAATTAATGACCAAAGATAAGATATAAAATAAAACAGTTTACGAATTGAACCAGCTAAACGCAGATAAAAGAGAGCAAGAGCTTAGGGAAGAAAAATCATTTCTTCGACATACTCTTAAAATTCTTCAGTCGAATCAGTCCTTGAAATTCTCCTCTAAAAGCTACTTACACACATCAACACAAAAGATAAATTGCTTGTTTCGAATTAACCAACGTTCCGACACTCCAATCTGAACAGCACACACAAGCCACAAAAAGCCTCATCACCTTGAAACTCACAAAAAGTTCTCATATACAAATCAAACATAATCTTCATAAAACATTCGACACCGTGTAGAACCACCCTCGCCGGCGAACCGGAGGATCAAAAGCCCGTGCGCGTCACGAAGGCGTTCGGGGACGGTGGCTACTCAATTTTATTGGCAATAACAATGGCACATTGAAAGCTCGAGGAACGCTAATGCATCATTCTGATTGCGAGCCGCAATAAAGGGAACGAGGATGCAGCTTGGGTCGAGAAGGAGTCGGCCGCCAACAGCGTATAACGCATCCGCCGATTTAATGCACCTGAGCAGAAGTTTAAAGTCGCGTAAAGAGGATAGGAGTCTCGGGAGCGCATCCTTGAGAGCGGAAGGCTATTCCCTGGCCTTGGATGTCCGTCCGTTGCAGACGTCGGCGTCCGTGGAAACGATTCGCTCGTTATTTTCCAGCTGCGTTGTGTAATGAAGCAAGTTTCGCTACGTCGAAGCGCACGCCGATCTTTATTTCGTAGTTTATTGAAACCGGACGATATTAACGCGCCTCACGACGAGGAAAATAGAAAAATCGAAAAAAGAATATCGCGTACAGCTACCGGTTATAGCGAAGCTATTTGCTTGTTCGCTCGTCCGGAAAGAATCGATGGATCGTGTAGCCGATAGTTACTTAGAAAGTGGCAAGAAAGAATCTCGAGGTGGAATCGCGGGTGTTTGAATCAGCGGACAATGCGGACGTATCGTTGGTTTCCGCCGCGAACCAACCTTCTGCCCGATTATCCTTGGATCGCGAAGAAACCGTAAATGAACGAGCCTTCGCACGAATGTGTTAAGGCTTGTTCATACTATGACAAATAAGCTGCATATTGCAAGCGTCCGAGGAATCCTATGATTATCGCGTTTGTGGGAAAATAGTAGGATGCAAAAACTTGGGAAAAATTAACTTGTAATACGTGCTTTTTAAAGTCTTTGGAATTGCTTGTGCAACTTAGACAGTCCATAAGTCTTGATGTCATTTTTACCGTGCTTTATGGATTCACGATCGTTCATACGAAGTCTCATAAAGTGAGTCATAAGTTGATTCGCACACCGAATTCCATGGACTCTGAATCACTCGTATCGAGTCTCATAAATACCAACTTCTGAATCGAGATCGTTCACACGAACGTTTCATGTTCATCGAATTCTACGAATTATTATAATTGTTTGAACTAGTCTGGAAGAACTGGATGTCTTGTGGTATCAATTTCTGTACTGCGAGTCTCTCATGACAACTTGTTAGTCTATGGTTATAGCGATTGCGTGTTCTAAAGATTCTCTGATGATTCTTACGACCATATGCATTTTGGTCAACAGTAGTTTTATTCGTCGAAACAATCAAACGTAAAGATCCCTAGTGAGTACGTATATGAATTTTGTTCTTCATACTCCTAATTTTTAGATACTGAGGCTTACTGCGATCAAAGCCATGGGTTCAAGATAGCTTATACCATGTTCTACAAACTTTACAGTAGATCACGAGTTTTTTGCCGCACCCTATATATCCGCATTTACGACTATTCGTAACAAATCCCACGGGTGCAGGCTCAACTGTACACGTAATTACCATGCTCGGTAAACCTCTAAACCAGAAATTAGAATAGACCCTTCCCAGGCAGTTCCAATCAAGCTCCACACTAAACTCCGCATTGCAAACGTAGCATAACGTTCACCAGTGCTTAGTGCTTATTCCGCGGTGCATCGATTAAGATCAACGGTACTCCTCGCGCTAAATAATCCTCGGCTAGCCGATTTTTTCCAGCTCATTAAGCCGGACGTCGACGGTCCATGGTGTTTGCATTTACTGGCTCGTTACTCGCCGGCTCGCGGTAATTACTCGTAAATAATAATATATCCCATTATCGGTTCATAAATTTGTAGCCGGCGGAGCGCGTCGAAACTGCGAGACTGCTGTTTCACGAAACTTTACCTCTACTCTGCTCGTTCGTACAAATATACACACGTTCCCTGTGGCTGCTCTTTATCGTGGAAAATCGCGTATGATCATGATACGTACCAAAGAGCGGTTGATTTGGAATTTCATGTCTTGATTTACGGAATTCAACTTTGCTCTAATTAAGCCATGTACGTGCTCATTTACCAAGATTGCTTGAACGAAATACTCTTGTTATCGAGTATGTAATCTCATGGATTGGATCACGTGCATGGAAATCATAGTACATATCGATTCCCTGGAAACATTTCAAAAGTGTCTTTTAGTTTAAAGATTGAGGGAAAAATCTACCGGTCTTAGATTCTGCGAATTTCATCTTGTTAACGTCACTGAGTATTTCCAATTTATTGTATACAAATTGATATTTTGCAATGATACGTGTAATGGTTGCAAGTTGTAGTGGCTTTAATGATTTTATGATTCATAGTATCCGTTATCTGATTTGGATGAAACTTAATAAGCTTAAAAAACAGCTATAATATTAAATACATATATTTTTACAATATGCCAATTTTAAGTT
The DNA here is from genome assembly GCF_011952255.1 of Bombus vosnesenskii. Classification (NCBI taxonomy): domain Eukaryota; kingdom Metazoa; phylum Arthropoda; class Insecta; order Hymenoptera; family Apidae; genus Bombus; species Bombus vosnesenskii. The sequence goes on from NW_022882987.1 coordinate 2,537,872, forward strand.
GTGGTCCATTACCGATCATCATGCGATATTTAACAAATTATATAGTATTCACCAATAACAAATGGTAATACTCCCAAGAATTGAAAGCTTCTTGTAAACAACGCTGTAAGTGCAAAAATTAAAAAATGTTGTTCTTTCATCGTTTTATATACTGCATGCCAATGAAACTATTACAATGCAGAATTTAAAAGTAATTTCCATTTGTAAATAATTACTAATAGCGTTAAAAGGTGATGCCACCGATACGTCCAACATTGCCTCTGTAATAAAGAATGTAAGTGTCATTACAAATTTTAGAATAATTCTCACTCGGTACATTACAAAATATACCTCTGTAATAAAAATAAAAAAAACATCTTAAAAATACAAGTCTCTACAAGCAAGAAGTGGCACACATAAACTTTTCTACAAATACAATTCCTTTTCTGATTTCGATTGCAATAGTCCAAAGGATAGAAAATTTTGTAATGCGTTTGAATTATTTTTTGTACACGTAAGATCTTACAGTAATAGAAATAAATTAATTTTCGAAAATAATTTCATCTCGGAGAAGTTCTATCTTGTTATTGTTATTGTTATTGTTGTTGCTGTTGCTGTTGCTGTTGCTGTTGCTGTTGCTTGCTGTTGCTGTTGCTGTTGCTGTTGCTGTTGCTGTTGCTGTTGCTGTTGCTGTTGCTGTTGCTGTTGCTGTTGCTGTTGCTGTTGCTGTTGCTATTGTTATTGTTATTGTTATCCGATAATATATATGAAAATAAATATAAATATCTATAGACACCATATTTTTGATCGAAATTTTATACACATATGAAGGAATAGAGAAATGGCAAAATACGGGGACCCATTTTGAAAGCCGTGGTTGTTCTAATAACACGGGAGCACGGTGGTCGATCGAACTCGTGGGACCAAAGCGCTCGACTGGTAGAAGAAAATCGTGGCTCGATATTCCAGTTTCGAGGGCCGCTGGCGCGCTTGAATGGCCCCGTAAGAACCCGCAGGGCCCTCTAGACGCTCCTTTTAACCGGCTCTGATCCGTGACGAAATATTAATTGACACAAAAAGTGGTAGCTCGCCGCCACCTTACGAAACCGCCTGCGACCGTACACGCTGCTTTTCTATGGGCCTCGAGCCGCGTATATTAATTCGTATTTAATCCTAGTTGCGTGTGGAAAGGGTCTGGCCATTGTCATTAGAGCCGTGCCATTATTACCTTTCGGGTATTATAATTGATACCGGTGACTTTAACACCGAACTGTGAACCAAAGGAAAAGAAAAAAGGGGAGAAGGAAAGAGAGAGGGAAATACGGCACAAAGAATAGACGGTTCCTAAGAAATTGATCGTTTTGTCCCGCATAATTGTATCAATTTCTAAGGATGACGTAGAACGAATCTTTCTTCTCCCCTAGTTCCTTCACAAAAAAAACGGTATTCGATTCTGTCTATCTTTTTTCTCACACGATTCTAAGTGAATTTAATTGCACAAGTTACTTCGCTGCTATCCTTTTGTTTAGGTATATCCTTTTCACAACGAAGAACACAGCGGAATCGAGACAATTCTGGCTTCTATCGTTTCTGTTCTCATGGATGGTATTAAATTGCACCCGATTCACATAAAATAATTGTTGTCCGAAACATAGTTTCGAATCCAATACTTCTAACAGGAATGTTTTTACCTACTACGATTTTTCCTCGGTGGAACTCTAGAAAACTTTTGCATGCTTATTAGGAAATAAGCGGGAGAAGATCCTCTGGTGATTTCTTTAGAAAATCCTCCGTAACTTTCTTCTTCCTCTTCTTCTTTCAGCGATAACTTTAAGAGGAGTCCTCGCGGTATTTTCTTTTTCTTCAGTGAAAGCTCTAGAAAATCCTCGCATGTTTTCTTCTTCCATTAATGCGAATCATTATATAATTCTCTACTCCATATGTAATCATCGTAGAAAAAAAGAACTCGAAAATTACTTTGATCTGCTTCTGTAATGAACGAAAAAACGATACGCGGAAATGAAGGAAATTTCACTTGAGCAAGTGAAACTTGATCGGCGTTGATCTGACGCGTCGAACGAGCTCATAAGAAAAGGGTTAAACCAAGCCGAAGAAGGGAAATCACTTCGGTTGATACAGACATCGTTTCAGTATATTACCCGGAAATTATATCAGCGGTTAGGTTGGCTCGTGTGAAAGGTATATAGACGGCCAGTGAAACGCACAGGTGCTGAGAGGGAGAAACGAGAGCATCGAGGGTAGCAGTAAACTTTATATGGCAGCTTCTTTGTCCTTTCACGAATTTACGAAGCGTTTTTACGGCGGCCGATGCTCCTCGTAAATCGCCGGCACCCATGTAATATTCCGTTGTAAAAGCGTAAAGGCGAAAACAGAGGGAAACAGGGGGAGCAAGTAGTAAAATCCTTTGCACGCGGAGCCGCGTTTACGCGAACGAGTATCGATCACGCGGCGCGTTTCTTCGAATCAATTTGCACCTAAAATAAATACCCTTATTTGCTGTGAAATTAGGGGCGAATTTTATGTGATATTTAATGTATTTAATATTTCTGAACTTGCCCTTATGAATATCTTAATACCTGGTAAGTCTGGATTTTACAGGCAATATTTGATGAACTAAAATTAAGGAGTTTTTTTTATTTGCTGAACTTCAACCTAGCGATACTGTGATGTTAGGATATTTTTATGTGATGTAAGTAATTGAAAGAATAAATTATCTTAACGTGGTATCTTTCGAAACGTGGATTATAGAAAATTTTCAATCCTCATGTTGGATTTAGATAATTCTCAGGTACAGTGGATCGCTCTTAAACCTGTTTACCTCCTAAACATCATTCAAGGTCGGATTGGATTTTGTTTACAATTGCTTATTGTTTCGATTGTTTTTATGGATTCATTAGGAAAAAGATACACATAAATACGAAAAACAATACACAATAACAGATTTTATTGATGTTTATATACAGATATAGAATAATGTTTTAATACAAATTTCTCTATTCAACATTAATTCTATTCACACTTTGAAAAATATATTGTTAGATTACTATAACCATACCAAGTAACACAATTATAATACCATAATTATACTTGCAAACAAATTTGACAGATACAGAAAACCGATAAATATTTGACATCTAAAAATGGATAAAAATCGTGGAATGAAATTTGCTTGGAAAAATTTCCTATTCAAAATATTCGCTTTGAAACGTTCCATCTGGCGAACAATGCAGGACAAATTGCCGGCCATTATGATTCTAATTACACGGACGAAATGTTTGTGGTCGAAGCGAACCGCGTGAGAGTTGGAACCTTAGCCGTGACTCTCCTCGATAGCAAATCAGCTTCTTTTCACCGCTCCTAATCCGTGGCTGTAATCCGGTTAGCCGAACGCATTAGCCTTTCGGCCTCCTACGACTGTCAAGATGTGACAGGTGAAAGAACAGACCCGCGAGAACGGTCTTCACAACTTTCGCCGCAGCCTCGCTACAAAACGACTAAAAGCGCCACGAAATTCCCCTCCGTTGGGAAGTCGAAACCTCTCAACTTGCGTCGTTGTATTCCGTTGTCGTTCAGTGGCAAAGTTAACCAGTCGCCCAAGATATAACGGTGTCACTATCGGCTGTCAAGCGAACGTAATTGCTCGCGACAAGCTAATCTCCGAATAGGATAAACGACGCGATACCACGGAGCTAAATCACGCGGTGTAATTCGCCGCCGGCACTCGGATACCTCGAGATCTGTCCGCTTTTAATTTGCCAATTCTCCTTTGCGCGAACACGAGCCTGACGTGTTTCCTATTTGGTACACTTGTTAATTGAATCGTATGCACGAGGTTAAACCCCGCCGAGTAAAACTGGTCTAGTTTCTTTTAAGAGATTCAGAACAAAGATACGGTTTTTGGGAATTCTACTCATTGAACGATCGGAATTTTAGAAATTTTCTAATTGTATAATTAATCATCTCTCAGTTGGAATCAGGCTATCTATAATTCGAATTTCAGAAATTCCCTTATTCTGACGAATCAGAGTTGTTAATTGCGTAAAATTTTTAATTTAATGAAAGTTTTAAAAGATGTAACATGGATTTCCCAAAGCTTTTAGAAACGTGTTGGTCCTATGTTTCTTTATATAATAGAGATTAGAGGACGAAATTTTCTATGTTACAAAGTTTGAGAATGATTGTTCCAAATAAAGTAATAGTAACTGTATCTAATAAAATGATTCTGTGACGATAGTAATATTTCTCACAATACGTTTTATTTTGTACAGATTATTTTCATTTATAACGTTATTTTTCTCGGAATTAATTCAAACCAGCCCTCCGATATATCACTTCAGTAATTACTCATCTTCTCTATCAACTTAATCCGACACTCTGCCATTAAATTATTCCAGTAAATCGTGCAACCCTTGTTCAAGATATCCTGTACCAAACACCGTGCTCACTAAGCGTACCTGAAGAATGAAATTGAGCTGGGTCTCTGACCCAGGGTTCGGAAAGGTACACGAAAATCCCGGTGGAGAGAATCGAGGCCCGTTTATTAATACCAGCCCCGAAGGCTCTCGAGCAGAACCGAGGCGGCGAAGCGTGCTCGCAGTGTTCCCCACCGATTAGCCTGCCTCGACAGAATCACTCCGTGAGGGGCCCATAGGGGACCCATTCTCGCGGGGGACGTAGTAGTGGAGGTGAGACGATGCCTATGCAATTTTTTAACTCTTAATATCGCATTCGAGACCCATCCGACTACACAAAACTGCATCAAAAGCACAGCACTTTAAAGGCAACTTTACGTCGAAATTCCAGCGGCACGAGTACAAAAAGAAACGAACGAAACCAACACGAGGACGAAAGTTTAAACATCGAAGAAATCTCGAGAAAACTTTTTTTGGTTAGATCGAAGTTCGATTTGGTAGATAACGAAGGTCGGTCGAACGATGGTACGGCACCAGGAATGTTAATTAGTTAATTAAAACGTCTTGGCCTGTTTCCACCTTGAGGATATATTTAGATAAGGTCGGTGTGTCCTATATCGGACGGTTTTTGGGGCTGAGACCCGGATCGGCCGTGATTACTACGACCTAGTGCGTTCGACCGCAAGATAAGTCGTTGATGGACCGACCACTTCCGAAGACATTGCGTTTAGATGCTGTTGGATCAAAGAAACAGTAAATTAACGGTTAATTAGCTACAATGTCTGTTGTAAAATATGCTGAAGTTTATTCTAAGCAAAGATTTTCCAAGCTATAGAATTGAAAATCGTAGATTGAACAAAAGAGCTTCGGGAATTTAAAATTAGAAATTACGATATTACCGTTGCAAATTCCAAAATTGGAAGTTGTATTATATTAACGTCCTTTGTCGTTTATTTTTCTAAACATACGGCAAATTTATCTATTGCAAGTTGCCTACCCCATGAGTGGCAGATGCCGTGTAGATCTCAGACTAAATGCTCCACCACCAATAATATATTTACCACGAATCTTTGCATGAAGAATATCTAAACTCTGAATTTATTCTAAATTATTCATACCTAACACACTCAATTCCACATAAATCTGAAAACCGCTATTCGTTAATAGCATTCACCATAAATTCCTTCGCAAAGTTCTCTACATTTTAAAAATGTGTTCCCATACTTGTTTCAAATCGTATCTCGACGAAAAATCGTCATCATAAGGACCTTCCAGCAATCACATTTACCACAGATCTCACCCCGAAGTATTTCTAAACTCTAGATTTATTCCAAATTACGCTTCAACGAGATAATCGATACCATACAAATTTCAGCGCATGCAACACCACTAGTAGCATTTACGACGAATTCCTTCCACAACGGAATCCCACCGCTGAAAGGGTTAATCTATCCGCAATCGAAACGACCGTGAACGCGAGCAACAACGGCCTCGTGCCGTTTCCTTTCATCTGTTCTCGGAGTCGAGCGATTAGATCCGACAGCGGGGATCGTGAACAGATGGGATCCTTGTGATCACTGGTACTCTAACCAAAGCTCGAGACACACTTTCTGCTCTCTCGCGCAGGATAACGTGATTATCCCACCGCGTATTATGCGTGCCTCTATTACGTAGCCGTGGCATTTGCATCATGCTTGGTCGTTATTGAAAATCGCGATGAGCCACGATCGGTATCTTGACATTGATCGCGGATAACGCCCGACATGGTTCGCTATCATCGATCATTACTTTTCAACCAGACTAACCGTAGATTAATCCACCAGATCAATACGTAGATCCTAAAGGCGTGGAAAAAATCCTTACCGATAAAAATCTCGATTTCTTCTTCTTCTTTTTTATGCAGTACATCTCTAGAAATTGAAGATTAATTGTATTTATTTATCGAATATTTTTCAAGAATCTTACTTCTTATTGGGATATTTCTCAAGTATCCGTATTCCCTGAATTCCTGTAATTTTAAACTTCCTAATTACGAAGCACGATTATTAATGTTTAATGTAATAACGAAATACTCTGGAAAATCCCATTTAATATATCAGTTCCGTATCGTATGGTATAAAACCAAACAATTCAAATTACAATTGTTCAATCAACAATTTATCGAAGATATTTTACGAAACTTTCGTTTTCCCGTTGCTTTACAACTCTAACATCTCCTTGAGGATTCATTTTGGTCTGCTAAACGATCCATAGCTAATGGCTGATAGCAAGCAAAGTCGAAGGAAAAGTCGTGGTCCAGGAAACTCGAATCGTCCGATGAAATATAATGTATGTGCATAATTCCTTTTTTTTTTGAAGTTGCTTTAACGACAACGTTTAGCGGTGTAAAGTATCGGTTTGTGACATTAGAAAGTACACGTGTAGATGTTTCAGGTGTTGGAATGAGTAAGTCAGGTTGCAAGACGTGAAACAGGAGAAGCATGTTAAGCCGCAAACGGTTAAGCGCGAGTGTTTGTGGAGTGGTGAGGTGTATTTATATTTTCTTGCATACGCTCGCTGGTTAGATATTCGAGATACCGACGTATGAACATTTTCATAACTCTGAAGCTGAACGAATTTAATATCGAAAATCCAAATCGTAAGTTCGATTGCTAGACCTAACTGATGGCAGAGCAAAATCAAGGAATCCCATTATTATTACCATTTCTTTAGAACGTAGGAAACTATTTTTCAATCGCCATTAATCGACAATCGGAAACTTCTTTTTTAACCTCTTATTATTATCACGTTACAACTCAAACGGTTCAAAAATCTGGTTAAAATTACCAAATGGAAACTGTATTATATACGAAACATGAAATTCAAGAACCTCATTGTAACCAGACATTTCATATTATTATTGCAACCAGAAACATTGTTCTTTACCTTGAAATTACTATCGCAAATACAATTCCAGAAACTTCAAACTACTTTACAAATAAAACCACCAATTTGAAGTTTCCACGTACATAAAACAAAATCTGTACCGTAATCAGAAATATTATTCGTTACCCTAAAATTAGTATCATGGTATCACAATAGAATTCCAAAAATTCCAAGCGTAATTGTAAATAGAAACTATTGCTGTAATATTCTCCTGTATATCAAACAAACTCTAGAAAACTCTGAAAACCCTATCTCGCCCACCATGGTTGTACAATTCCAAGAGTTTCAAGTTCAACACCCTGTCTCATCGCGTAGAAACAGAGTCACAAGCTTGAAACCGAAGGTAGCCGAGCTTGTCCACGTCCCGATGGCCTCCCCAGGGAGGACAAAGACCAGATTTGCGTGGGCCAATGCACCGTGTCCCGTGCTCCACCAAAGCAATTACTCGTCGATCCTGTTCGGGACACGGGGAGGAATCTCCATCGGTCATCGACGATCCGGATGCCCGTCACGTGGCGGCGTTTTGCGTGAGTACCACCGTAAGACCCTGAAGAGCGGTCCATTGAATGGAGAACCGGAGAAAGAGAGAGAAAGGAGAAAGAAAGACAAGAAGAAGAAGAGAAACGGGGATGGGACGAGGAGGCGTACGGATCCTGACGACTGTCGCGTCAATGCAAACGTCTAGACGTCACGAATAATGCTCTGACGACCCCCCTTTGCCTTTTATTCGTACGTGGCTTTCTCGCGATTGTCATTGATGTCCACGACCACCTCTAGCTAACCGCCTTCGAACGTTTCTCCGTTTTTCAGATTCAAGGAGAACTGTTTGAAAGTTGAATGTGCTGTCGCTGTGCACGCTAATGAAGCTATATTTGCTATTTCGATCGGAACGTTTCTATCATGATAGAAGTACGTTCCATTATTATGCCGATAATATAATTCTATAAAATTAATCTTCGGAATAATATATGAGCCGCCCAAGATAGCTAGCTCCGTTTGTTGAAATTTTTCAGTTTTAATGTATATTCATATAGAGCACTTTTATTAAACGTTATTGATGTCTGCCTTATACTATCAATTCTCCCTGCATTTTGCTTTGCGGAGTTAACCGACTTAGTAAATAAACGGATTATATAATCCTACGAACGAAGTAACTGTGATTGCAGAGTGAACGTCGTTGATAGAAAATCTAGTCTAGTTTGCTTAAAAAATTGGGATGACTGCGTGTAGTGAAAAATAGTAGCGCAGGGGGAGTCAGAAATCAGAATGTGCGGAAGAGTATAAAAAGTGAAATGAGCGGTGGTAGAATAGAAGGAAAACTGAATTGCAGAATCGTCGTTCCTAAAATATTCCCTACAGTGTACTCGAGAAATTACTAACTACACGTACAGAAAATCAACGTTGCTATAAACTACCAATGGGAGAATCTTCATTGACGAACGGTCCAATCTATTTCAATTCACAAGTTAGCTACAATTCACAGTTATAAAAAAAAAAAACCTCTCTCAAGAACACCAATAGTAATCTGTCTCAAAATCGTCGTTTCTAACAAGAAATCGGACCAGAACTATAAGAAATAATCAATGCGATTCATAATAAGGTATACGAAGCCGATTTAAAATAATTCATCCGCAAGGGTTGTTTTTCCTGTGCCTATTAGCAGTCGCAAAGACGTGTCCTTGTAATTAAATACCCGTACCCGATACATTCTCTCCGATACATTACGTGCTTCTTCATATAGCGGCCATTCACGCAAAAAGGGTTACACCCGTCTGCACGCAAGGGCAGCGTTCGTTTAACACGCGAAACGTCGGGATACGGAACGTTCGACTTTATTACTCCGAGCATTCCCCGCTAAAATATCGCCCGCGTAATGGAACGCTTCTCACCAACGAGGTGCAACGATTTTTTTCTGTATTTTCACGCGTTTAATCGCCACCGTTCTCGGATACCCGAGGTTCACGCAACACGGCGACTATTCCGCAGCATCGAGCAAGCCGATAAGCTCGATGTTTCTCCTTATCTTTATTAAAGTATATACTTGTTAAACGTTCCGAAAAGGAACCAGCAAGCGGAGGAATGTACTCGACTCCTTTATTTCGTCGCTATTCGCGCGTTCCATACAAACGTTCCATACATGGCGCTTCAGAAAGTTGGTGCAAAAATTCAGAAGCATGTGATGCTAGTAGAAACAAGCAGTAAGATCTACATCCTCGCTCAAAGATCTTGGCACAGTTGTTATATTTACTTTAGAACTGAAGACAGTAAAATAATTGTTAAACGATGTTCCTGTGAATATCATCTACCTTGACACTGTATATGACTCAGAAAATATCTAATTATATATACTGTGTATATATTGTAGTATATAGAGTGCTAGTGTATTAAAATGTATACAATAACGTGTATATAGCTTAAAATTGATAATCTACAAAAGTACTGAAGTTTTATTAAGAGTGAAACATGCCGTAAGTTTTTTCAGCAGGAGTGTACATGGAACCAAATATCATTAGTTTCAGAGTTACCTAGAATTGTTACGTGGTAAGAAGACACCAACTGGTAGTCTCATGATTCTTCGTATAGTGATACATATAGCTAACAATCTCTTCATGTACGCTACTCTTCGACAGATTATATCTGAATTCTCGTAGATTCTTGATGAAACTGATGAAAAATACGATCTAATTTCGACTTTCCACACTCATCTTATCAACCTATCTTATCAAACGTAATGCTGACCGAGTGCTTGGAATTGTTCTGATCTCCGAAAGCTTCTTCGCGCAATAAAGCCTCTTGGACTGTTACAAGCTCGTAGTTCAAAACGTTTTATAACTGCGAAATTAATATTTAGACACGCGTTTATCAAGACTCGTTTGCTTGTTTCAAGCACTGCTTGGTTCTGAAGTTTAGTATCAACTTTCTGAGACATCCTATATACGTACGTATTCAGTTTTGCCACGGTATTATTTCTGAAAACTTACACGCAGCAGTAATAAAACTGACGGCAGTGTTGGTGTGCGCGCGAGGGAGCGCGCGAGTAAGTTCGCCAGCGCAGCGAGTGCAACCGATCGAGAAAGAGCGGGGGAGGGAAAAGGAGAAGAGAGGAGCCGGTTGGCAAGAAATTCCTGCAATTTAATGGGATTCTTTGATTGGTACTTGATGCCAGTCGCCATTGGGCCGATACATACGCCATTCACGTACCCGAAAGGCATTCATAAGAATCGGGCTTTGTGTCCTCGACGAAATTTAGGCGTCATCGATGTCAGCCGATTTTTCTCCCATCCATGCACTTTCCCGGATTCGAAAAATCGTATGAAGATACGAGAATCCGGTGCCAGGATGAAAGACTTCGGTGGATATGGACTACTAGTTGTTACATTTGATATGTCTAGTTACACATATTAATTAGTAGCTTTCTTTCCAAAATTATTATATGTACAATTGTAGGGATTTCTAGTGGTTTAAAATGGATTTGAAGAGAATATGTTTGTAGAATATTAGTTATGTGTAATTTTAAATAAGTCGAATAAAATCTTCGTTTGAAGACTTTTGAGACTTGAAACTGTGACATTTCTTTTTGTGACTCCCAAATAGGGTGAGTACAGAATAGGCAGCTACATCACAACAAGCTTTCTATTCGACAATTTAGGCGAATTTACTTTGCGTCATAGTAGTTGTTGCATATTTTCTTTCACCATATAATGTCTATTTAGAAATTTAATGCACTTGGAAGAAGAACGGTTAAAGAATCAGATTGATACTTGTTATTGTCAATAATTAATAACAATAATTGCATCTGTACTTAATTGTTTCATCCCTAGTGAAATCTGTATTCAACACGCAAAATTCTACTACTGCGTGCAACTTGATTCTAGTAAGAAGCGAGACTTTTAATTTTACTTTTCATTTTATCGTAATTCAATAAATCAATAGCGTCTCGCCGATTTATCTGAGACTAAAATTCCAATACGCACTGCAACAAATTAAAAGCAATTTATCATCACGCCATGGTTGCGATTCAGTTCAAGAATCATTGAACCATAAGTAACAATATTTTTGAAATCCAGGAAAAAGTTTGCAGCAAGAACAGACAAACGTTTCCCGTGTTCTTTCCCGCGGCTCGAGCGTACACGCCTGGACGTCATGCGAGCCCATTTTACAATTGTAATTCCGCGAATTAATCACGATATCCCGACTAATCAGCGGTCTCCTGTATTTCAATAAACCAGCGGGAGAATTTATAGCGAAACGAGAGAACGAGGTGCCAAACGTTCTGACTCGAGCCGCGTTAAACACCGACTAACAAAACTCGGTTTAACAGGCCAGCTCGGTTTACCAGCCTTGATTACGGCAATCTTCGCTAGCAATCGCGACGTTTCTCCCGCGAGCAACGCTCTAACGCTTCGCGTTTACCTCAAGAAATTTCAATACCGCTCGAACCCATCCTGCCGCCGTTTCACGATTTTAATCTGGAAACGGTAATAATTTTTCCGTCAATTACGTACTGATCCGTGTTCGACCGTCGTTATAATTTATACGCGCGATATTCGAGACGATTCTCTGGAGTATATAGCGACGAAAAATCCGCAAGAGTTCATTATCGATTCGAGTTCGGGATCACGAAACGCAATTGGAGTGAAAATGACGCGGTTGAACGACCACGCTTCCTCCTATAAATAATATCATCGAGATTCGAGCTGTTTATTCTAAGCTTATTAACTGCCTGGAATTCGTTGGTGCGGCGTGTGTATATCTCGACTTTTCCACGCGCAGACATTCCGGGAATTTCTTAAGGATCTGCGGGATTCCGACGATGGCGCCCTTGTGTCGCAGGATGTACGCACGATTTGCTTTCAGCAGCTTCCCTTTGGCCCTTGGAAATTCTGGTCGTAATTAACAGGTGTATTCCAGGGCGTTTATTATGTACGTTTGTGACTGTGTTAACTGCTCCGGGTATTTAACGTGTTCACTACTATCTTCGCTACTTCGCAATGTTCTACGTGCGTGCAAGTACAGATGATTATTGTCGAAGAACTTGCAATCATTTCTCTGATTATATTCACATTGAATCCTGTAGCAATTTTGCTACTAATTTAAAATTATTGCTGCGAATATCAATAGCAATTTCCTGCACTCCGATAGGTCTTTTACCGTAGAACATTTGAAGATAAAGGAATTTTTAAATTTCCCTTCAAGTTCTTTGCTTCTATGGATCACGCGATTTTTCATTTTTTAGCCACGATTTACATCTAAAAATTATTACTACTAACATAAGTAACGATTTCCAGTACTTCGATAAATTTTTTTAATCGAAGATTAACATTTTGTTACTATTTGTGATTGCTTCTTCGAGTAATAAGATTTCAAGCTTAGGTAAATGGAATCGATCGATAGAAGTAAATTAATCGAACAGCAAAATTTCATTTTAACAAACGAAGTTCAAAAGTGGAATTCTATAATATTACAACATGCGTGTGACAGGATATTCGAAATATTTTTGGAATTTATGCCTCGTGCCTCGCTATGTACGCTCGTCTATTAGAAGATAGAAAAAGAATACCTGAAACATTCCTTAAGGTCTTTCGAACGATCGTAGAATGGCTCTATGGACTCTCAAATTTCGCTCGTTAATCTGACCATCTATACTTCGTCGCGTCGTCAAACTGAGAGTCCCAACCGTAATCCTTTATCAAGTACGATCTTCCTGGGTTCCTTAAACCAAAGATTCACCAAGCCTTAACGAAGGAGGACCAAAAGTCATTAATAACCTATCGTGCGTATCTAAAAGGTCTTCCTAAATTTTCACAAAGGACGTTTCGGGAGGATAAATGGTCAATTTTCCGAATGAACTTGCTTAATTGATGGGACAAGTGTTTCTATTTAGTGACTGGAACACCCAATACCTCAAAGTGGGTGTCTGGCCATTGGTGTTCGGCGTTAGTCTTGCTTTCGCTTCTTCCTGTGGATTCGCTTTCTCTTCGCTTTCTTTTTACTGCGGTTCGACCTCTCGTTAATTGTTAGGTAAATTTCTGAATGAAATCATTTGTATGAATTAAAATGAAACGAAACTCAAATTTCGCAATTTTAAAAATGTAGAGAGAAGATAAATTTAATAGCTTATTTAAAATATACAAATTAACAAGATAAAATTATAGTAAAAGGTAATACCGACCCATGCAATGAGACAGGGTTTTAATTAACCTTTGTAACAATTATTGGATATATTAAGTTGCCCCAAAATTTTCTTTATTATATTATTTTATATTATAAAATGTTTATAAGGAAATAACAGATGCATAACATTTTTTGTTTTATATTGTTTTATTGAATTATGTATGATCCATTTTGTTCTATTGGAACAAAATTCCTTATAAAAAGATAGAAACCTTTGGGACAACCTAATATTTAGTTGCTTTAATTACTTAATATTTAAAGTATTTTAATAGCTGAAAATTCGTAGGAACCTCGAACAAGATACGGTGATCGTTTATAGTTAAAAATCATGATCGAGATATGGAAAAACAAATTTAAAATTTCCTAGTGTGCATGTAGGTTGTATTCCTGTCAGACAAATATTAGGTTATTCCTATTGAAATCCTGGGATCAGTAGGACTGAAAGTAATACTTCTCTTCCATTCTTCCTTTCGTTCTCCCTTCCTTTCTAGCTTTCAATTATTTTGTCTATGCAAATAAATGTATCATTCATAGCCGTATTTCAAAATAGAAAAGAGAAATTCGTAAAAATCATTTTATCGTTGATATACCCGACGTGAAAGGGAGCTCGCCCTCGATCTTTCTTGAAAGTGGACAAACCTCGATAATCATATTTGCTTCCGTAACTGTTAAACGAAGTTCGATGAAACACGAAAATCTGAAAACAGGTAGAAGGGACACCTGTTGATTCTGCTCATCCCAAAAATCGTCTCTCACGGGGTAGGACACTCGGTTACTCGTTAAAAAGCCAGGGTTCGCTCGCTCTCAATATATCACGGCGGTGGCAGCTACACCGCTGACACGGACAGACGGCTCCTCCAGAAAACCGGCGATCTTTCGGACTAATGGGATTTTAACTAACGATCAGTAGACAAGAACCGAGCTGGCGACGAGACGCACCAAATCGATCGATCCCTCCCTGGAATTAAGGATACTACGCTCTTTCTTCACCTCTCTTCTCTCTTCGAGGAAGAATGTGTCACGGCAATAAATTGAATTCTTTTGTGTCATGAATCGAATATTCGCTGTCTGTAACCGTTGGAATTAGCAAAAATTGACGGTTTGAAGATTTTGTCGAGTTTTTAAATTATAATTAAGAGATTAGTGTTGGTAATATGTTGTTTGGTTTGTGTTGATAATATTAATATATACGACGATATTCTTGTTAGATTTTCTGTAAAAATATTATAATCGGTATTTCAAGAAATGTGACCTAATGCAATAATCGAGAATGAAATATGATTTTTGTTTTTCACATATTTCTTTTTCTTTCCATTTCTTGGTTGCGTTTGCGTTTATTTGTATTTTCATTCGTCTACATTTTTTCAATCACGTCATTCATCGCGTGCTTTTCTTTTTATTCTTCTCATAGTCAGAGGTTAATTAAATACTCAGCCATCATCGTTATAGTTATTAGCCGCTTTCTACGCCGACACCGACAAAGTTTCCAATTTTCATTAAGAATTTTATTTTCTCGCCCTACCTTACCAGAGAAAGTTGCATCTCAGAAACACAGATCCGAAAAAATCGAATCACCTTCTCGTCCCGTAAACCTCGCCGGGAGATCGCTATCAAGGAATTAATCGAGCTCTCTCCGCCCAAGTTTTCACGAGGCGGTCGTCTCCGTGCTACTATCAAAATCAGCTTCCCATGCACTTTATAAATCCACAACGAATCAAGCACGCGATCAGGTTCCCATCAATATCACGAAAATCATTACCGAATTGCACGAGCGATTTCGACGTCAATCCGGCGAGTCTCATTAAATCTTCAATTAAAAATTCGCTGATCGACTTTCCATCCCACCCCTTTTCTCCCATACCTCTTTCCTTTCCACGCGTCAGGAGAGCACGTCTCTGGAAGCGGTGAGATAACGAAGAATATCTCGGGACTCGCTCCACGGCAGAGCAAGGGAGTTCCTAATGATCGAACCCTCGAGACCGACGAGGCTGAGCGAGCCCATGGATGCCGATCAGCGGCACTACGACCGTCGCGCCAGATTAGATAGGTCCTTACTCGAGTTTTTACTCCGATCTCGGCTTAGATTATTTCGTTTAACGAGCACAATATGCATACACGTTGGCTTGTGTCGCGTCGAAGCTCGAGCCAGTGCTACGAAGGAGGTCCACCATCACGCGAAATCACGCACGCACCACGAAACCCTCTTTGCGCTGCTTATCTCGCCCCGTTTTCTCTGCCATTAATTAACCGAGCCTGCTTTTATCTGCCTGGTCTACCATGGCTCGAACGTAGCCACACGCTCGTGGTCTGTTCGATGTTGCTGGTCACCCCGATGACTAGTCAGCCTGCAGAAAATTGAACGATCAGCCGGTTCGCGGCATTCTCGATGTATCCATACCGGAACGTCATCGACGATGATTCGATTATTACGGGCCAAAACGTTCTTGACCCGCCCCGTTTAACGACCAAGACAACCAGAAAGAAAATCACGGGATCCTCCGTGTAATTACAAAGTTTTTTCTCCGCCGCGCCCAAAATCGTCTTGCGTCGTGGTCGCGCATTACGCCCGCAAAACGAACGCAACACGACCACCCAATAGTAAACCGCTCGGCTTTGGAGTTAGGCTCCGGTGTGGTTTTTTACGTGGTGACGAACATTAAACAGCGTCCGCTAGTCGATTTTTCTTGGTTCGGTTATCGAGGATCCGAGCCTCCACCACGACGATAAATCTCCGCTTTATCCGGCCGTCTATCTATACATCTTCGCCCGTCTTCGATCGTTATTGACAACGTCAGTGAATTAACGGTACGAGAACCCGGCTGCGGATCCTTCCTTCCACGTTTCCCCACGGTTGAAAGGCGCCTTCTCAAAGGACGAATTAGAGGCTCATAGAGCAGGTACTCGTCGTGTATACACGGTGGATCGTAAATTGTGTTACAATGGGGGTAGGAGTATGGTTGTATGAGTTAATATGAAATAGAAATTAAGGATGATAATATTATGTTGGGAGTTTTCTTTCTCTTGTGACCCTACCATATTTTAAGCAATGAAAAGAATAAAGCAAACTCGAGTAAAAGTAAGGTGGACTATTCATAGTATTACTTGTCACGTGCGTCGTATTCATTTAAAAACAAATTACAACAATATATGATACTCTCTCAAAAGGATAATTGGATGCTATTTAACAGCTGTACAAAGAGAACAAAGTGGACTGTAGTGAAATTCATAATATCAGATAACCTTTCTGCACAATTGATTCAATAGAAAAGTAATTTGATTATCTTATTTAAAGTAAAATTATAAGATTGTGAAAGAGAAGTCCTACAACTTTGAATTTATTAAGGTAAACTTAAATACTCTGTTGATTTTCAAACGTGTGTCTGACAGGAAAGGAGCTTCCAAAGCAATTTTCTTATTCTTAATTACTTTATTTCCAGGCATAGAAACCGTCTCGTCTTTCTACTTCGAATCGCAGTCTACTCTATATGTATACCTATAGAGTAAATACTTAGCGACGTACATATACGTCAACGCGATACAACGCTTATCAAACGTTTTTAACACGTTTCAATCGAAACGTGTCTCGCAGGCACGAACGTAATTACCTAAGGAATCGGCATTGTATCCCATTTCGTGACGCGAGTTAGCGCGAGCCACGGGTACGTGTAATTTACTGAATAATATGTTTAGCCAGGCCACGGGTTATTAATTCATGAAATCGTGGTGTCCTCGCGTGAGCATCGATGAAAAGGCGTTCAATAAGCAGCGCAGAAAAATTATACATTATTGATGGCGGAAGGATCTCTCTCTTTCTCCTCCGTTTTTTCCCTTTATTCTTCGATGGGTCCACTCGTTCGAAGAAGGCTCGACGTGTTATTAGTCCTCGCTGTTTAACGATTCAACAACGGCTGAATACACGGGGCTATTATTCTTACCGTTTTGTGCCTCTTTTCGAACGAGAATTAATACGTTGTTAGCCGCTGGAGTAACTTAATAAGATAGAAGCCGTAAGCAACGGACGTTTTTTCGCTTTCTTTCGAGCCTTTCGATTCGATGAATAATTCGTCGTTTCTTCGTCCTTCGATTTTAATTGTGCGAGTTTACGATGCCGATTCTGGCTAAGAATTCGCGATAAGATTTCGCTACCTTTTTCTTGTTTCCCGCGTGGTTCGCCGCCATCGAACCGATACTAATTGCACCATCCTGCCACGAACATTTGCATGGCCACGGTGGAAGCGTTCTCCGTTTAGATTTAGCGAGAGTCGACGCGATTTCGACGCGCAAGACGGGCGAACACAGCGCGGTATGCGATTTTTAATTCGTGACTACGTAACGGGTACACGATTTCAGCCGGAGCAATTAACGTGCCGTGTCAGAAGGACAACTGACGTGTGTTCGTGGTTAACGGAACCGGGAAGA
This sequence comes from Bombus vosnesenskii, assembly GCF_011952255.1. Lineage (NCBI taxonomy): Eukaryota > Metazoa > Arthropoda > Insecta > Hymenoptera > Apidae > Bombus > Bombus vosnesenskii. The sequence continues at coordinate 2,555,802 of NW_022882987.1, forward strand.
ACACCGGGTTCCTCGATGCTTCGTGATACGCATGCAAATTCTCCCGGGAATCGATCAACCAGCACTCCGTCCTGAGTAATTTTTCTCGTCTTTTATCTCTTCCACTTTTCCTGATAAAGTCGTTTTGTTAATTAAGGCGAAGCAAACGAAATTAATCTGATACGCTTGTTTACTCATATTTGTACGGTTGTACTTTTTGTATTTGTTTCATGCGACAGTCTTTAGATTTAGATAATAACTGTAATGATAATAGGATATGAATAAACAGAGATGAATCTGAAATCGAATCTCAAATCTTTTAATAATATATAATAGTATTGTAAATACAGTGAAAGATGTACAGATTAAACACGATGAGATTCCTTGACTCTATCAAGTAACGATTGTAGAAAATTTCATAAAATCTACAGACATTTCATTTTGAACAAACCTACAAAATTTTATATTTATCTTACAAGAGACATTACTCTGTTAGAGTCATATTTTGCTTTGTATTCGAATAATTTTTCAAAAAGGAACTCTTCTTCAGTGATTGTGTAGGATCCTCCTAAATTGCTATCAGATAATGTGTCCAACTTTTCTTTGAAGTTTTCCTAGGCCACAAAATTCGCGTCCATAGTGTTATTTTCTACGAAATAAATTTAAAGTAAATTCTCGGTTCATTCATTTTTTGCAAACCTAGAGTCAATTTCCCGATGTAAATTTGTTTACACCGAGAAGAGTTACGTTCTAGACGTGGCGCGTATTTCCGTCACATAACCGGTAGGAGTTCCTTTAGGAACGTCAACAGGGAATAGTAATTTCGCGACAGCGTGTATCAAACGCAGAAGCCAGAGGCAAGAAGCTCTCGGTCGGCGAAGCGATGACGACGACGGGAAGACGCAGTGGATTTTCAAGCGGCGCGGCGGCGGCCCAGCTGGAATCTGGTATCTATAGCCAGCCGACGAATACCTGAAGAAAGATCATTAAAATCCCTCAGCGTATACGCTCGCGCGGTTTGTATCCCGTCGCGTATCCATTACGCCTTAATTTTGCGAAGGCCTTTCGGTAAACCGACTCACGAATAATACCCACGGGAATAATCGAAATGGAAATGAGCAAGGAAACGCATCTACGGAAACGCATCTCGATAAGTAAAACCAGAAGAGAAATCGGGAAAAGAACCATCGTCACGAGGGTTAATAAATTTTCGTCTCGAAGAAATTAAAACAACCGAAGAAACCGTGTATCTCCTTAAAGAAAATCTTCGATATGGAAGGAACGACGAAATTATCCTCGTTATGGAACGATTTCTCTTATTTCGACAGTGTATACTCGAGCAGGCAGGAGAGGGAAGAGTAGAAACACCCCAAGTGAACGAATCCGAGATGGTCTCACGACACGAGGGGAGACAACGAAGACAAGGCAGATGAGCACGGCAGCAACGGGCAAGATATCACAGGCAGCACAGGTGGAATCTGGTATCTGACGAAAAGGCAGGCCTGGGACAGCGTGGCACGGAGAAGGATGAGGAAGAGCGAAGAAGAAGCGAAACAAGAAACGCGGAGAAGAGGACAAGAAGATACAACGGGAATGTGTGAAAGAGAGAGAGGAAGAAAAGAAACTGACGATGAGAGCGGAGAACAGTGGTGGCTGCACCTAAACACCCTTGCGTGTACCGCACACGCGTTTTCTCCAGGCAGGCAGAAGCGCGTGTGCGTTTCGCTTGGGTTTTAGCCCCATCCTTACGGACCCCCCAGTCCCGTGTAACCCCCTTGAAAAGCCCCGTGTGCGCTTGCTCTTGCCTCTGTTGCGGCTGTAATAATGTGCTCACATATTGGAGTACCCAAGAAGAGCCGAGAGAAGAGGGAACAGCTCGAAGAAAACAGCGGGAAGGACGGAGAAGAAGATGCTCCCAAGAAGAAGAGGGGTCGGAGGAAGACTGACGGGCCCCGAGCTGGACCAACGCGCGCATCGTGTGTATATACCACACGTACGTGTACCAATGACTCCGCGAGGTAAGGCGTGTGAGTGCGTTAAGCGTGGCCACATGCCCACCAGCCGGTAATAAGAGAAAATAAGTAAAACCCTAAGGTACGAACCGGAGGGGGCATAGGGCGGCTGAAGGTGGAAAGGGGGCGAGAGGGAGGGCCATGCCACGAAGAGAAGAAGGAACGATAGGAGGAGGGAAGAGGGAGTACAGCGCGGCATGGATGGAAGAAGGAGGAGGAGGAGGAGGTGAACCTGTTCCCGAGGGAGTTCCTTGACCCTCGGGGGGCACACTCTGTGTGTTGCGAGCGCTTCGAGAGACGCGAGAAGCCAGCGGTGTAGCCACCATGATGCCCGCCGGCTAACTTCTCTTCGGGGCCCTCGAGAGGTAAAGCCAGTCGAAGACGAAGACCGAACGCGCCAACGAACGAAGAGATGGAGTAGGATATAAGTACCTACTGCTCTCTGGCTGCGGTAGGCAGACGGGAAAAAGATGAAGGATGAGAGGCTACGGGGGAAAGAGACGCGAACAACCATTTATACAAGGGGACCAAGGGGATTATACGCGAGAGGAAGAAAGATAGAGAAGTCGGTGAGACGCGGTCCAGGCAGCATCACCGGCGCAGCAGTATCCCACTACTACTGGCTGTCCGTCCGTCCATCCGTCCGTTCGTGGTCCACGGTGCACCATACTGGCACGCTACCATCCGAGCGTCGTAGCTCGACTTCGTCGGGTATCGCGGGGCTGCCTTCGCGGAGACGGTCGGACGGAGAGGGAAACCAGAGGCGACTCCGATGTTGCGCCGTATCGTCTCTCTCGGCTGTACAGGTTCTTTCAAGCCAGAGCTGACCTCGCCGGTGTAACGAGTGGAAGAGATCAGGGCTGCCGGGAGGATCGCGAAAATTTAATTTCGATCGCCGCGGGGATCGTTAAATGAACGCTCGTTTTTCTTCCGCGAACAGCAGGAGAAAGAGAGAAAGATAGAGAAAGAGAGAGAGACGCAGGGGGTGGAAATAAATGTTCGAGATCGAGCGCGGCTGATCGCAATTAGGCTAACGCGATCGAGCGGTTCTCTACCAGGGGGAAATTAATTTTATCATCCATATTACTGCTTGTAAACGTGGAACACATTACGGTAAATCGATTTAGAAGGTATTTAAAACGTCGGTGAAAATCGGTCGACGTTAGGCGCTACAAGTTTCTTTGCGATGTTCCGTTTCGCGGAATAACGCGCAACAAGCACTACGAGACACGACTAGAAAGGAGTTCAAGCTCGCCAGAGGCCCGGTTACCGTTGATAATTTATTGCCATTTAACCGGCCGTCCCTTCGGCCCGCGCGATAACTCGACACAGGGAATTACGCGGAACATCGTATACGGGGGCAGAAATTCAATGACGAACCACGCCGATGGCATTTCTCGCTGAGGAGCCACGGTACCATGCCTCCCGATCCGCAATATAATGACGGTGGACACGCGACAGCCACTTATCCATTATTCATCGTCCAAAATCATTCTTCCGGAATATACATAATTTCGTCGGTCGAGGCCTCTTGTCTCCCTTTTTCTTCCCCTCTCTTCCCTTCTCTCCCTTCATTCTCGTATCATTACGCTTCTGATCGTGTAACCGTACATTAAACAGCATTAATTCCCAAACGCAAAAAAACGGAACGGAAACTGAACAACTGCTCGACAACTCGATCTCGATATCGTCAGAGACTTCCGTGCTGAAATTCTCCATCGTACGGGAATCTGACTCCCGATCGACGAAATCCGCGCCGTCGAACCCGATGGAAAGTACGTAAACGTTCCTCGTGTTGTCGTGTCGTGGAACAAGCGGGGAACTCGATCTCCTCTCGCGTTCAACGAGGTGAGAATACACAAACGGCGTTTACGAACGGTCGCGATGAAACCGATCTTAAGATATACGCGAGCGGATCGTCGCGGTTATCCAGCGTGTGCACCAGGATCCAGCATCCACCGTCCAGGGCAGCAAGTGTACGATCATGTAATGCCTTCTAGAAAGGTATTGCGAGAGAAGAGATCCCTCTTTAACCTGACAGAGATAGAAATCCAAAGTCTCTGGCCGTCTACACACTTACATACATACATACGCTATGTAATACCAACACACGAGTCAGCGTGGTCTCGGCCAATTCTCCTTACACAATCGTATACTTACGTACGAACGTGTTGCACCAAGCATCCATGGGGGGGAGGGAGACTAGATCAGCGTACGTGCGTGCACCACGAGCGTATCCACGACGGTTCGTATATACAACGCGCGGGACGAGCTTGCCGCGCTGGACATACGAGAGAGGCCAAGCGCGCAAAGCGTGTACAAAGAGAGGTAACGACGCGAAAGAGAGGAGAGAGAGAGAGAGAGATGCTTAGGTCTTGGATCCATAGGGTCGGGGTGAAGAGCGGCCCCTCCGGTGATGGTGGTGGGAGTCATCGATGCTCCCGATGGTGGAGGTGGAGGAGAATGGTGGCGGGAAGGGGAGGCTTCACGGGGGTAGGGGATTCTCTCTCTCACGGCAGAAAGAGAAAGAGCGAAGGAGACAGGTGGCTTGAGTGCAACGGAGACGAAGGGTAGGGAGAGAGAGCGAACGAGAGTGTGGCCGGAGCGAGGGGGAGGGGGGAGGCCCGCAGGCCGGCCTGCGGCTCCGACTCAGTATCCCCGGAGCGACCGTCTCGTGTACCCCGCGGAGGTGCTGCGTTTCCGTGCTCCAGCGTGCACGACACAGCCGTAACACGCATACAAGCACACGTACACGCGACTCCAAGCCTTATACATATTTACACGGATACGTTTTACGTGGCCGTGCACGCACGCCTGGCCCACCTACACATCTGCAGAACCGTGGAAAGGTGCGCGTACGTGCACGAGGTAGGCGCGCGTGTGCCACCGTCCACACACCTGTTCCTTCGGTCGAGAGACACGCCGATATCTCGCGACGAGAGACGACCGCGACAGTTCGACGACGCGCGTGTTTATCAAGACCATCGCGTGGTTACATCGCATCGACAGCTAAGGGCGAAATCACCCCCTTTTGGTGGAACAAGTTCTCGAGCGTGGATGCTAAACACAACATAACTGGAACGCGTGTTTTTGGTGGAGTCCAGTGAATTCGGTGAATGTTTCGTTGATGGATTACATGAAAAATAATTAGCCGTGGAGGTTAACGTCGGACTTCAAATTCCCGATACACGCAAGTGTATCCGTCCTCCGTACGAATTACAATCGCATTGAATCTGATATTCGATTTATCCTTCGAGCTCGACTTTACGTGTAAGTTAGATAATAAAAAGACGCCCAACTACCTGGCTTGTATAGTGGTTTTTCAATCGAAGTGCGAGGCGATTCCGAAATTAGGACAGCGTCCAACGAGTTCAGACGAAGTCTGAATCTCGCGTAAATTTCTCCCGGTATCACTGAGCACGTGCTCCGTGAACGGTTTAGACAGCGTCGGAGAACAGGTGGGAACGGGAACGAGCGCATCGTCTCGATCACGTGTTATTCACGCACGTCTTTTGGAAAACAATTCGAGTACTCGTGGAAGTGGGTCGTGGAGAATTCGTGAAAGATCCAGGAACAGACGCCTGGTGTTGTCGAGTGTACGTCACGTGCACACAACGACGCGACTCGACACGATTAATTACCGGGGACCGAGGTGAAACGGCCGAGCAAGAAGAAGGCTACGAGAAGAGAAAGGAGGGAAAACGAAGAGGATCGTAACGATCTACCGATATCGCACGATCAAAGGCAACCGTACGAGGGAAAGGTACCTGTCGCGACGCGAGAGTGCACGTAAACATCTCCGAGCTCGTCCCGTATCCTGGATCCATACGTCCTCGTTGGAAAGCATAGTCGTTCTCTTTGCTACGAGCGATCCTTGTACCTCTTCCCTCTAACAATATCCGAGAAGATCCATGAGAAAAGTAATCGAAACTCTATATTACCTCGAACCTTGTGCGTTTTCGGATTTTCATAGAGAAATTTCAGTTTCCAAACGATAATTCCTAAAACAGTGTTGAATGAGTGTTTGAAAAGTGTCTCGAGGGAATATCATATTTTTTGTACAACGACCGATGTATCTACGAAGTGGAGAACCGTGAGATTCGAGATATATCGACAACAGTGGCTCTGGTATTCGGTGTGTGCTCGCGGACCGGAAATAATATTAATAAGTATCGGAGAAGTGAAGTGTGATCGACGAACGGCAGGGTCTATAAACCGGTCGGTCGTATGTACGGTGTGAACAGTGTTTTCTGAACCGATCGATCCGTGGAATAACGTCGGATATATTCAGCAGCACTGACGAGGAACGACAGATCTATTCGATTTCAAATCGTTAGGAGTGGCTGAAGAAGAACGCAGGTGACCCACGGGGAATGGTGATGCGGTAGTCGAGGGATTCCTCGAGGAAAGACATGAGGGCGGCTGCCGCCTACGTCCTGTTCCTTGCCCACCTCATACAGGTAACGTGTACGCTTTATCTGCCCTATTCGCGACAACGGACCGCGGATTCTCTTCCGTATTCGACTCATACGGACATGTATCCTGTCAGGCGTTTAATGGAGCCGACGAGTACCGTCTTGTTCTTCTCGTAAACCTGCCTCCATCGCTTTCGCTCGGGAATCTCGTGAATTTTTCGCTACTTTGTAGAGATTAATTTACTTTGTAGCGATTTTAATTCGAACAAATTCGTTTCTTCGAGTGTTTCTTTCTTTTTCTATAAAAAGAAATTGATTCTCCTTATGGTATATGAAAAAAAAATAGAATATTAATCTCATTAAGAGATAAACATAATTTATGCTATTTGCGAACAATAGTCAAACATGCTCGTATAAATCGATCATTTATCACGTGTCTGATAGACAGAGAAATGGCGGCAAAATATTTGGAGCTGATATGAGTCGATTATTTATCGTGTATCTAATAGATAAAATAGATATTATAGACAGATGTTTGTGGTTGTTAAACGAATGGGTTAAGTACGATTATTTATGGATAACCTGTAGCTATTTAGAATACAGGCACAGCATCTAAAGTTATTATTAAACCGGAGGAACAGCACGTCGTACGTGTTGGACAAGGCGTGCGCTTATACTTGAGACACCCGATGCAATCTCCCCATCAAATTGCTTCGCATTTGGAAAAAAGTCGAACTGGATACCCGATAATCAAACCACGGGAGACGGGGCAATTACTCGCTGATGCTGAACGATAAGGTCGCGGGGCTAGATAAGCCGTAATTACCGGCAACCATAGCCATGAATCGAGCTTGATGTATCGGTGTAAGATACAAAAAAAAGGGAGAGAAAAATAAAAAGAAAAGAAACGATTACATATTAATTACATGCATCAGGGTGAACGAAGCGCAAACTGTCGCAAAGTGGAACGATTAGATAAGTAGCGGCCGGCTCGGCGATGAATCATTGGGACGAGGTTTATTAACTTATCTTAGACGCTAATTCGATGAACGCGTAAAGACAGTCGGACGACTGGACGTACCATATGTATTCTATTCGTCGTTTCTTCTCTCCTTCCCATACTCCTTTTTCCTTATTTTCAATCTTCGTTCTGATAACCACAGGTATTCTTTTCTGTTCCATTTCCTCCAACAGTTTCGTTGTTCTAATGCTTTTTCATATTTTCTTCGTCTTTTTATTGAATCTGTTAATCGCTGTAATTTTTTATAAGTGAAACTTATAGAAAAAAATTTGTATACATTTCGTAACACGACAATTAACGAAACAGTTTCCACGTTATATTGTTTACTATCAGATTACGTTTCACAGCTCGTGAATATACCTCGTCCTTATGTGACCTCGATCTATCTCATTTCTATCGCATACTCTTCCAAATTTTTAACGATTGATAATTGTAATTCAGTCGAAACAATCGCGTATCATTAGCATTCTACATACGGTATAATCTTCTAAATTCATAATAATTCCTGATAATAATAAGCCACGAGAAACATCCACATACATTACCATCTAATGTACATACTCTCGCTTTCCCAGGACTACATAGTTACCAAACTGTTCCATTGTTGACGTGATCGGCTCTTCCGCTCGCGTTTTTCCACCATAAATTACGCTTAACCAGGAGAATCTATATAAAAGCGCTAAACTTCTAACCAGATAATTCTGGATTCTACGTAGCTATGATCATCTTCGTAACGATCCAGATGGTTTTATTTAAAAAACCAAACTACAATGCGTTTAAAAATCTACTTTTGAGTACGTCTACTATTCAGAACTCAAATCAGTCTTCAAATATAGTATCTGTAATGAATAGAACAATTCGTTTTAAATATTACCTTTTGCAAGAAAAAATAACGTCACTACACGACCGAAACTACAAAACACGACCATTAAATAATATTCTTTGAGACGACGAAGATTCCCGACTTCTATGTAAACATTACCCTACTTTAACCAATTTCACAGCCAAATAACATAGTAATTAAGAATCCCAAAGAACATAGAAATTTAAATAATAGAAAATGATCAAAATCACGGCTTTTTCTCAGTCACACGGCTATTCTTGAAGACTGTGCGTCAAAACGCGATTCTTGTCCTGCTCAAAGTTTTTCCCGGCCTTTCCACTGTCTCTTCTCTCTGCTGGTTTCTTCCCGGTTGTGTGTCATTGCACGAGAATAGGAGAACACGCGCCGCATCCTTCTGCTCGTTCTCATCAAGCGTATACATAGTTACGGTGTAACCGCGGCCTTTTTTACCACCGATGTTGCCTCGTCACCCACACTTATCATCTGGCTTCGCCTCGGTATCTTTGTCGTTTCTTTGCTCGACGCGTTGGCATTATTGCAGAGCCGGCTCCGTGTATCGTGCTATTGTCCGCGCCGCGATGTCCCGTCGAAAAATGTATAACACGTTGCATCAGTGTAATGGGGCCGTCTTATTTGTATCTTCCTGCGCGGTTATTACACGCTCTCGTGCACGCGTTGTGTGTTCAGGAAGTGTGGCCGGGACACGGCGTGCCTCCTCCGCCGAGAACGCGCGGCTTCTCCAGCTGAGAAGGGATGATGTCGTTCACAGATTGAAATGATGGCAGAGTTATTCGAATTATCGAAGCTGTTGGTGATAGAATTTTTTATCGAATTCTGAACCGTTGGTATCAGTTCAGGGTGTATTATGTTATTTATAGCGAAAGGCATATTAGATTGAAAGCATATACAAGACGGTTCAATAAATGTTTTAGGAAATGATAATCAACTTCTATTTTAAATACATTTCTATTATCGGCAAAAATTCTGTTAAATATTTTCATCGTCCCATGTGATGTAAAGACAGTAGTTGAAGAACCAAAAGTTTCCTATTAACTATCGTAAAGACAAACTTGACCAATTGTTCTGCACGATTTCACGAAACATATTATTCCATTATATCGTAGAGCTGTTTGCGCGATATATAGAATAATCTTTCAATTACTATTCACGTCACAGGATCCGAGAAAACTCTTCATACTGCAGGCTCCATAAATAACAAGTTAAAGACAAACCATGAATTATTCTTCAGTATACCCCGAAAAAAAATCATATATATTCGAGATGCATCACGAGGTCTAACAAGGTTTTTTGTACTCGATGCAAGCCCTATAAACAAGTTAAGAACGATCCATAAATTCTTCGGAATTCTCTGAAAATGTGGCATATATATACTCTAAATGCATCACTTAGCGAAGCTCTTTGCACTCGATCTAAGCTGCATAAACAACAAGCCAATAAATTGAAGACGAACCGTAACTTATTCCAAAGAGCACTCTAAAAAATGTATCGGTACCACTCGACTGAAAACATGGATAGCCAAACGATTGCCAGATCTCGAAAAGTCTCGTTCACGAAAAGCATCCGCAACAGAAGCTGCCAAAGAGGCTCGCGAAGCGCAATCTCGTTGACGGCTAAACACAGCCTCCGTACAACTCGAGACGTTCGAGGCGAAGCAACCCCGAACTTGGGGGTAATTGGAGCTCGGGAGCGAAAAGTTGGACACAATGGCCACGAGTTATGGAGGGGGAGGCCCTTACCAAATGACTTTCGAAGAAGTGGTGCGCGGGAAGCTGGAGCCAGGCCGCGTCGTTCCCTCGATGATTTCGACCTAGCGCAATTAAGCGCCGTTGCTGTTCTCTTTCAATTACAGTCCGAGCTGGAATTACCGTTATAACGCACGGTGGCTGCCATCCGAAAAAACTTCGCCGAAAGTATTCCAAGAAACCGATACCTTAGTCCCCATGAAGAACGCCCTGTCACTTTTCGACCACGGATCATTTCTAACGTTTAATATCACGGTAGACTTGATGGAACGGAAGGTGTAAACATATAGAGGGAACACTATATGTGTTCATTATCTTTATGATATTTCTTATGAAATGGGGATTTTGCCTTGCGTATGTAATTATTTGCCAATTATTTGTTTGGGGGACGGAAAATTTGCTGGCGGAAGGTTGAATTTAGAGGGTGAAGGGTAATCGTAGAATGCGGGTTACAATTTCAATTCTTTTATAATGGAATTTGCTTCAACATGTATTTGTTATTACAAGACATATGTATACGTATAAAGTTTGTCAAGAAATATTCTCTAAGAATAATTAGAAGCTTTAAAAATTCTCCATGTTCCGAGAATTCAAATAGAAACTTCTAAAGAAAAAGAATTCACCTGCAATGGTGATTGTTAGTTCATTTTCTAGGCAAAATAATCCGCTCGTGAAGATTTCTTCTGTTCATTCTTACCGATTAATGACAAGCTCAAAAAATCCTCGAGTATCCAAGGGTATCTGCAATCTCACACATAGCCAGGATTGGAAAAATACATTTAGGAATCCATGCACCACGAGTCGGAGGGGATCGTTCGTCTGCGGAGGACTGTGCACAGGCGTGACCGATCTCAAGCCAGCTCTCTCTCCTGTGTGCTTTTTCTTCCAGAGAGCCGACTCTCGATCCATCCTTCGAGCACGTCCAAGCCGGATAATTAAGACGCGCCGACGGTGGAGACGATGAATTATAATCGAGTCGGTCCGAGAAAAATCCCCGCCGTGTACGAGTGAGTCGGATTTCGCGTGCGCGATTCCACGTCCAGACACAGATCGATCTCTCGTACCAACCTCCATAACGGGGGTTTACGATAATTGCTACAAGCATCCCGTGCAATTTCGAGCTTAATGGGCTGGCCGACGTTCGTCGACGAGCGTCGAATTCCATCGAGACGTTCCATCAAATTCCATCGTGAGGAAAATCACGACGGTCACGATCGCTTTTCACCTTGCTTTGTGTGATATATCGATACTTTGGCAAGAGCTACCGAGAGACACAAGACCTTTTTCTCTCGATTCCACCTCAACAATCTTTTATCCTGTTCCATTTTATTTTGTATTCTTTATTTACATTTATTCCTTTTGAGATTTAATAAGCATGTTTTCCTTAGACTCGGTGGTAGATTTAAGAGACGACCTCGATCTTGAACTTTGGAGATACGTAGAAGTATGTAGAGGAATATATATGGGTTGCAAGTCGTGCTTTCTAAGCGTATTTGATTCGGTTCGTCCTCTTCGATCTTCTATTTTCCTCCTTAGTTATGTATCTTCTTTTATTCTACGTTTGTCGAAAAATTGAAATTCTTTACTAGGGTGGATGGTGAATTTGAAAGTTAGATCATGGTCGTGGATTTCAGAGACACGTAGGAGTAAATTGGTGTTTTCGAATCCATTTGTGAGTCAGAAAGTAATGTATGCGTAGAGCAAAGTAGAATTGGAGAAACGCATTAATGGAACGGTTTTTAGTGGACATTATAAGGGACAGCATCGTCTGATGTGTTTGACAATCATATTGAATAAATAACGCGAGCGAACGGTACACGTGGAGGAATTTTTTTCCGCAAACATTGACATTCATAGTCGTTACGAAGGAAGCCGAGGATCCTAAAGAAACACGGACCGTAATTAATCAACGCCAGCGGATGAAACTCATTCGAATGAACTCAATAACCCTGTCAGGGAAAATTAGCTGGAGCAAGCGCGTGCAAATCGCGCCTCGAACGGGTTTTTACGCAAAAGTTAACGTCTCAACTACCGTCCGAGAAATCTCGTCTCTCGATCTTTCCCAAACGAAACAAACCGAACGGGGGAAAACCTGCAACACAATTAATCATCGTCCAACTAATGTACTCGGCTCATTCGAAACACCCTGTCAAATAGCCTGGATCTAGCCTCCTGGAAGAACATCCACTTCTCGACTTCGTACGAAACAAATAGAACCGAGTCGTCAGCCCGCGGCTAGAAATTAATAACAGTAATAACACACCTTTATCGTGTGCTATAATCATCCAAAAAACACGGAAAAACGACGAAGAAAAGAAATATTCCAAGATAATACTCCGTAAATCACGTGGACGTAATATGAACAAGCTATTGTAAGAAAAAAAAAAGAAAAAGATAATACTGCGTAAATCACAAGCGAGCTATTTTAAAAAAGAAAAAAAGGCAAGTGCACATTAAAGTTGTTAGACCCAGAAGTTGCGAAAGCAACGAGCGGATGATCGGAGCCGTCCCACGCGAAAGGGTTGAGAAAAAGACGCGCGTATGCCCCGCGGCGTTCGACGACGACCCGTTTAGCGCATTAGCGCGTCGCTTCCGCTTTTACCCTGGGAACCGATCTCTCTCTCGCGACGTATACACGTTCCCTCTGGCCGTACGGGCGCCCGACTGCGTTCTTGTTCCTCTTCTTGCGCCGCTATCGCCGCGGCCAATTATCAACGAGCGAGAGCGCTGTCTTGTTGCTCGCAGGAAGTTGCAGCGGGATGCAGCCAGCCAGATAACGCATGTACCCTATGGTCGTGAATTGGAAAAGTAAGAAGGGTGAATAGCGTGACGGGAAAGATAAACGCGGCGAGAACGTGGAACAGGTGGAAACGCAAGGACGAATAGGTAACACGAATGCCGAGTCGCAGAAGTACCGTTGAGAAAAGCGTCGAATCGATCCCTATTCCGGATAAGGAAAATGCAAATACACGCGTTGCTCGTGGAACATATATAAAAAAAATCGGCTCTAAGCGGGGGATAAATTTATTCTCGTCGACTACCGAACGACAGGCGTGTTCAGTGACTGAAAGACGAGCGAGTTAAGCGATCGCGAGGAAGCGAGAGGCGGAGAATCTGACCCACGCGAACGCTAGAAGAGTAGATGGAAAAAGAAACGATATATACGAGTCGACGAGTTGTGTAGTGTCGAGTAAAGTCGAGTGTGAAGAGAAAGAGAGTGACGAGAAGAGGTAATGCCGGGAAGAAGGTGAAAACAGGGAGAAACAGAGACAGGTAAACCGCCGCCGAGGCAATGCTGGGCGGGTTAAAGCGAAGCGTTTAGCTGGCGGTCACGCGAACCTCCTATAAAAATCTGCCCTGAGGCTGGACTCGCCGGATGCTCGTCCAGATAGACAGATAATACCGTCTCGTGGCGGTGTTACACGCCGTGATCCTGTGTGCTCTCTTCTTAGCCCCGTGCGTTTCTACCCTGTTGTGTACTGTGGCGTACAGGTGCGTGCCTGCGAGTCCTTCTTCCCTGGCTGTTCTTCAGTCGTCCACGACGCGGTGGCCGAACGAATAAAGAGAACAGACTGACGGGAAGGTAGCCAGGGGTTTACGAGTTCGGGGAACAGAATGGATAGGAAGGGGGCAGCTTTCGAGCAATTTGTGATAAACAGGGACAATTTTTGGTGGGATGCAGTTCGTTTGTCGACACGTGAAAAGAAAGAATTTTTTGGTTCTTTTCTGAGATTTTAATCTCTTTGTTTGTTTTTTCTTTTTTTGCTATTGTAGGTTTGTGGCTGTTGCAGTAATTTGGAATAAACAGAGACAATTCGTGGGGAACGCGGATTTTATTTGTCGACACGTACGAGAGCTTTCTAGATCCCTCTTTTATCTTTTAATCTCCTTTTTTTTTTGTTTTTGATGTAGTAGAATTTTTGTAGATATTCCATATACTTCTTTCAATTTAAGACAAATTTTACAGACAATTCTTAGAGCGATGGAAATTTATTTGTCGGCACGTAAAAGGAAGGAAACACCTATTTTTATTCTTTGACTTTCTTTCTTTCCTTTCAAAATGGTAACAGATTCATATTTATTCTGCTACAGTAGAGAAACTAATTACAGTCGAACGTTAAGTTCTTCGCCTGAACTTTTTATCGCATTGAAGATTGAAAGAGAAGGGTACGGTATGTTAGGCAAATTAAAGACAAATGCTACTGTCGCAGTTACAATGTTTAGCTAGCTGTTACATTCACCGTGGCCTGTTCTTTCCACCTCGGCCGTCGTTTATCAACTTTGAGAGCAGAAGCGCGGTAATTTCACGGGTGTCGACGGGAACGAGTGACAAAACAGCGAATTACCAAGGCAGTTTCCACGGTAGCACTCTGAACAAAGAAGCCTGCTCTTGCTCCGGTGACGTTTCTTGTTGCCCACGATTCTTGTCATTCGTTCACCAGAGACATTTTAGCTTTCGTTCGATGAATAGCATGCCTATTTTCTCTAATACTTCCTACAAACATTTTATCGAGAACAAAAATCTTGAATAATAACGCTTGAACAAAAGAGACCATTTGGATCCAGAATATCTCCAAACGGCAGAAGCGTTCCAGTTTCTCTTTGTTTTCAACAACGTCGTTCATATCCTGTCGATTATACGTCATACTAAAAATTTCGACAAAGTGTCAAGCATGCACAAGTCTGGCTATCGAATATCAATAAATTGCAGGATTCGGTGGAAAAAATGGTGCAAGTGTAATTTTTCTAAAAGTGAAATAAATACAAGAAACACGACATTCGTATTTATCTAGAGGATTTTGTTAGGTATGAAATATAGATTGCAAATATTTAAATTCATATTTTTATGAATGTAATTACAGAAGAAGTACCTAAATAAAAGTTTGCTTCGCTTATTAAATGTTATAACAAATACGTTATTTTAGATATTTCATATATTTCTTTGTATCTTTCAATTTCCCACAAGCGCATAAAAATTCAGTTTAAATATCAATCTTCAAATATTTTTAAATAATATGTTTCGCTATTTAATAACATACAGATTCCTCAATTACGATTTCAATTTTGCTCAGAATCTCTGTTTATAAATTGATATTTATATATTTATTACGTTATTATAAATTTAGTCGCCTGTGCCACTTTTTCTTCGAACCTCTCGATATCTCGTAGCATCATTGACGCTCATTTCCATGTTCACCGTGCACGACTATCGTCGATCGTGACTAAGTGTACGCCTTAACGCTTGACACCCATCAACGAGCCCGTGTATCCATTTAATTTATTGTCACACCGTTCGATTCGCCAACATCGTACAGCGTACACAGCCACTGTCACGCGTGCTTACGCAACGTGTAATCGTCGATGATCGACCGAACGATCTATGGTCGCTTGATTAGAGACTTGGCGCGCCGCGTCTTTTTCGACGAACAGCCCTATTTACGCCCTGGGCGACACGATCGATTGTTTTACGCGTTCCAACGCGTCTTCGCCATTGAGCATGCCGAAAAAACGAGGCTAAGAAACGACAAGAAATTGCACGCGAAATTTGCACCTGATTACGAAGCATTGATCACTGTCAGTGTTGCGACACTTTGATCGTCGTTACTTCGTCGCATGATTAATTTTAATCGATTGGATCCAATTGAACGAAAATTTTGCAAAGATGATAGTTATCATTTGGAGATATCAATTGACGAGACAGTAATTTAGTAATTTGATTAAATCAATAGAAACCAACTGAAAATCGATCCAAAATCAAATTACTTTTTCGAACTCTGCTGTAAATTCATAGTCGATTAATATTCGTATTAGTGAAATTTTTTACTTTCGTATGTGAAACCTACACGTTTCTTTTTCTTTCAATAAATACGATTTAAAATACGATTGAAATTGTCATTAAATGTTGATATTGAAACCGTTCAATCGTTGCATTTTGGGCTCAATACAAACGAATAATAAAACGTGCTGTTGTTGTGACTTTGCAATAATGACGTCGTATGTGACGTTGGCAAGTTTATATTTCTAATCGCGATGTACGCGAAGCACGATCCCGTTATTAGAAATACATAATGTGTATATAAAGCACAACGATGCAATAGCGTTGCGATTTCCTAGTGGTGACTCTGTACTTTTTGACAATAATGTAGTTTCCTAAGAATACAATACAAAGTACGCGATACCGTTATTAGAAATATAGAACCCAATGAAAATTAACGGTGTAATTTTTGTACCGGTAAGCTGTACATTCAACAATTCTAAATTTTTTAACAATACAGGGCACACAGTTGTACGATTTCGTTGGTACAAGAAAGTAAAATAATTTACACTGATAAAACTATACGATTCGACACCTTTATATTCGCAATATCGAAACCTCAAACTTACATGTATTACACGTATTATTACATGTATAATTATAGAAATTCATACCTCGATAAACATATTATAATTAACAAAAACGAAATCCATACAAAGAATGGACGTAATACTAAATATTACGACGAGTACTAAACTCTTCACGTTATACCTTATATTTTTCCACGTTATATACGTTTTGTGTGTTTTGCACCTTCAGATTTGCCATAAACTCATAAAAATTCATGATCGAATCATTAATAATATAAATCTACGAATCGTATAACATCACCGTTACAAAATCATAACGCGTCGTCGTCTATATATCACATTTTCAAACGAACCAAAGTGTGCAGATCACAACATCGGCATTGAAAAATCACAACAACGTCGCATCATTCATCTCCAACAGAACCGAAGCTCAACGAAAGACAGCAGCCGGCGAGCAACGAGGGAAACAGGTTGTTATTGAGACCTCTGCGTGGCATAAAGTTTGGGATACCAAGGGTATTAGTTAATAGAGCGAGACTAACGTCTGCATCGACGTCGGATGCCTCTAGTCCTTCGAGTGTCTTGACTCACACCTGTTCTTCTTGTTTCGAGCGTTCGATTCCCGCCAGGTAGACGGATCAGGTTGAAGAAACTGGATGATCCTCTCCCCTCCGTACGCCAGGCTTACTCGCCGATCGTGTTTCATCCACCCTTGACCGGGCCAACAAAAGCTCATCGATAACAGCCTGCCGTTTTTAGTAGCGGCGACAAGTTCCCATGGCTCTTCCCACGGGGAACACGATACACCCACGCAACGATTATTTCTTAAATCGCCTGAGAAAATGCTGATCGACCCGGTAAAAATTTCATCCATCGGCGTCCTCCGGCTCTGCTGTGCGTCTGAAGACGACCGTTCAGAAAATTGCGTCGGGTTGCCCTGTGTACACAGGAGAAATTCCTGCTGGGTAATTTGGTAAACAGAAAAAATCCCTCTGTAGAGGGTAAGACGTTGGTCGGTGTGTTTTGTGAGAAATTTTTGGAGAATCTTTCGAGCATTTTCTAAAGATAACCTTTGGATTTGATGGATTTTTAACGTTTCGCGTAGTGGTACCTTTGAAGAATTTCGAACATTTTGTAAATATTTAGAACTTAGAATATTTGATCTTCCGAGAGTTTACTCGTTAAATATCTATTTCGCTAGCATTCTGTTTGATATTCGATGTATTTGGTATTCGTAGAAAATGGCGCGCATTATTTGCCAGCATTTCACTGAAAGCACAGAGCACGGAGTTGATTGCTCAAACTAATTATAATTTTCGCTAACTTCGAAGATTTTACCGTGTCGGAAACGTAATTAGTCATTCTATAGGCACAGTACTCTATCAATCCGATCTCGATTGCGCCAAATCACGTTCCTATCACGAATTACAGTCTAAATTTCTCGCGAGAGGCAGTGGTATTCTATAAGAGCGAGAGGAGGCGTGAAACGATCAACACACTCGATCAACGTCGCCGAAACAACGCCTCCGTCAGCTTCTGCTTCCTATCCACCGTACGAGCTTTCACTCGAAAACGAGAAAGGAGGAACGAACTAAAAGAAACGACCGGATTAATTTATTCTATTCTCTCCACCTACTGGCAGGCTGAAAGAGCGGACCGATTAAAATCGTCCTTGCTCGATGATCGGTAGTCGAAGAAGGGAACAACCCGGGAGGACTTCCCACGCGAGCTAACAGTTTTTAATTATTTTGGTAATTTGTGGCTGATCGAGCCGGCTGCGGATGGGATCGAGTGGGTAGCGATATTAAGTATAGACCTCTCCGCGAAAACAGAGAGATATATGGTCGTTGAAACGTACACACGCGCGCGTATATACGCGAATACATGGGTGAAGGATTCGAGCAACGTGTTTCACGGAGCAACGATTCGTCCGTGCTACGGTGTAAAATTAAATGGTGCTCCGGCCGAGTCTATTTCGGCGGGGCAGGTAGCGGCCACCGGTAATTACTACCTACGACTTAGGAGCTCAAAGATAAAATGAAAGGGCCCGGACGATTTTCGAAATCGAATTCGCGTCAGTTGTTGTTGTTGCCGTTCCCGAGCCATAGAGCCAGTAGAGGCACCCATCGTGCACCCATCGTGCAACCAGCACAGCGTGCACCCTCCGCAGACTTCGAAGTTTTGTTCCTTTTCCGGTTCGACTTGGGTCGCGTGAGCAACTAGCCCTCTTCCCTTCTCTCTTTCTTTTCTCTCTTTTTCTCTGCATCGTATTGAGAAGAACGAGGATCACGATGGTCGTCGAAGATGGGACGATTGATCCAATGTATGCATTGTTACGGAGGAAGTTCGTTAGGTGATCGGCTGGTTGATTAAGTTCGGATGTGCAGAGAAAGTAGATTGATCGGGTTAGTCGAATTCAAAGGATATCTCGAGTTTGAACGAGATAAGAATTCTAATTGGTGTGTATGAATTCTTGGTGGAGTTGTACGTGAAACATCTTAGAACGATGCAAACTCTTTTTGCTCTTTGGTATAAAAACAGCATTGAAATACATGATAATTCGTAAAGGGGTAAATAATACCCAGCTCACTGGAAGTCATCATGTTAAACATGTTGCATCTGACTTCTTCAAAAAATGTCTTTTTAATGACTTGTTCGAAACAAGCAGAAGACAAGCGTCAACTTGTAAATATAAATCAGTTGGAAGAAGGAAAGGAAAAGAAGAAGTATTTGAGGATATCCATAAAACACATAAAAAACCAAACTCAGATTGGTTCAAGGGTTTACAAGTACAAAAGTGGAATTATCATTTCGTTAGATAGCATTCGTCATTTCTTCCAAATCAGTAAATAGTTGAGAAATGTTCAACTTCAAACTGGAAGAATATATCAAGACCAGTAAAATAACAAGTTCACATTATTGATTTCGAGTTTCTCGAATCAGATAACTTTAGTCAAGCGAATTTTATTCTCACAAGTATTCCAAAAATAAGTTAAATAAATGAAAGAGGCATAGTTTTTGAACTGAAACTTCCGGGTTCGAATACGTAATTTCCTCCGCTTCAATCACGTCCGGCCTTCATTTCCTCGTTCTCGGATTTCCTGGATTTCCAAAGCGCAGATTTACTCACCGTCGCCGCTTGATTTGTATACTTCTATGTACGTATATCTAATCTTAAAGTATCAGAAACGAAACTGGAACTCGCTAATTAGCATGCACGAACGAGGATAATGATACTTTCATTGATCCATCCCCATAACGAGCTTGGCCGGTTAGCTGCTTTTCAATTAAGATATTAAACACACACTTGCTTTTACATAATTGCATCCAGTTCTAATTAGGCATTTACATAATTATACGTATTCCGTATAAACGTTACCCCGCCCCCAACTTTATACGCGCTAATGAGATCGCTGATAACAATTAACCCGCTTAAACGAACGTCCCCGTGCACCATTTACTCTCGATTATCGACGATGATCGCCGCGTTTTCGAGAGTCATGCTGTTATTAAGGCGTCTGATTGAGGAGCACTCCACCAACGGCGAAAGAGGAATACGGTTTTATCGATAATCCATTCCCATGAGTCACTTACAACCTGTTTCGTTCGACGATCCTCCTCTTCGACCTCTTTCTTGTTCCAACTCGAGTGCTCAATTATTTCTAGGAAGAACACAGCCATTTAATATCGTCCCGAAGTCCATGGAATAGATTATTCTAGCCTCTTTGCTACTTCTTCGATCAATCACCAGATAGTTAAGAGTTAGGATAATTGCTAAATTAATTCTTTCCGATATAAAACTGGAATATTTCTGATAGTATCTTTGGATTGGTAGGATGTTTGGTGATTTTGTTAGCATCGAATCGTTTTGATTACATTTTCATAGGAAAGATTGATCAGGCTGGTTTACCATTCGCTGATCTTATAAAAATAATTCAAGATCTAAATGAGAGGTGTGCGTTCGAACTTTCTTTGTATTGCAAATTACATCGAGCATTGGAAATTTTTAAGATGTTTCCTCGAGACTATGTCGAAACCACCTGTAACCCAGATAGCTAGAGATTAAATGTTAAATATGGAACATTAAACACAGAATGTGAGTGAAAGCCATGTTTAATTAAGAAAATGTCGCTCTTCCTATCAATCAATGTCTTTTCGCTTGAATGCATTAGCATATAAAGGAGGATGAAAAGAAACTATGAATTCGTATATCCACTCTGATTAATCCCAACTTAAATCCAATTATCCAAACATTACCGACAGCTGACTATTTAATATCTAATTTTTCGAACTGAACAACAAATCAAGATAAAAGTATTAGGTTGTCCGAAAAGTTTCTTTCGTTTCATAAGGTGATAATAGATGAACAACAATTTCTGTTTTATATTATTTTATTGAATTAGGTATGATCCATTTTGTATTCTATTATGATTCTATTTGTATTTCTATTATTATGTTCGTGCATAATTCAATGAACTAATATAAAACAAAAAACATTGTGCATCTATTATTTCCTTATAAAACGAAAGAAACATTTTGGACAATCTAATACAAGTTAAGGATACGAATAAAGTATGGAAGAACGAGTTAGAAGATCAGATGAGGAAGCGGCTGAAAAAATTATAATCGGCTCGCGTTTCGTCAGAATCAAATAAATTATTGTTAAAATTTATTAGTGGACACAAGAAAAATGGATATGGGATCAAAGGAAAGAAGCTCGGAAACAGTATCGACTTCCGTCGACATCCTTCAGGACAGGCGTAGAAAATTCCATGAGAACCGCCGGTAAGGATACGGTAGGATCGTTTCTCAGTATGCGTTCCGCGGCCGTTTTTTCGGTCGAATGAGTTATTCGTATTAACTCCCGCGATGTTCGACGCGCAGAAGACTAAGAGCCGAAGCGAGGTATGGCTCGCTGCACCTTGGCTATGCGGAAAGGAAAGGCTATTCTCCTGCGAATCGGCACACGGACGGTAGAGAGAAACGACTCATCCTCGTCGTGCACGTCGAGAGGCCCGGCAAACTCGTAACAAGTCACGAGCAGAGGTGTATACGCGTCGACGGCCACGGTAATGCTCTCAGAAAGGAGCCCTAAAACGCGCGTAAAACCCTCTACTCTCGTGTACCAGGTGTCCAGAAATCAATCTGGTGACAAAGCGCCGCTCCTTTGTTTCCCCGTGTCAGCGACCGATCGCTTTTTTACGCAGATCCTTGGTGGTCCACCGATATAACGATGTTTTCAGCATTGGACAAAGTATAAGCTCCGTTGCTCGAATTTTTAATCTCTTTGAGAAATTTTACTTAAAAAACATGAAGAATGTAATGGTGATCATTGCGTGGATCATATCGTAGATAAATATTTTTATAATATTGTTATCATACGATATGGGCTAAGGGAATGGCGTGTAACGTAATAGACCTTCAAACTTACACTGTCAGAATGAATTTTGTTGCGTTAGAGTTTTGTAAGACTTTACATTTCTTTGTTATGTTATAAACTACGTGGTAGGTAAAGAAAGCGTGAAATGTAAAATAATGAAGTGTATAATCTTATAAATTCAGAATTGATTGCTTTATAGTACACACTAAAGATCTACAGGATTTGTTTAATTTAATCCTTATTGGAATATAAATTACGTGATAGTTAAAAGAAGTATCGTAAAATAATAAAGAATATAGTTTTACAAATTAAGAATTTATATATATAATATTTATAATATTTGTATATATATATATTATTCAAGTATCTTATAGTAAAAATTACAGTACAATTTGACTAGTATATGTGTATTAGTACCAGTACATGATAGTATATTTACTGTTAGGTTTTGATAGACATTACAAATTTCTAACTTTTTCCAATTTTACTAAAGATTCATTGAACTCCAATTCCAAAGCCATAAGCCTTTCAAATTGAGGTCATCTTAGATACATCTTCATCTAGAAAGTCTTTTAGGAGACCATAGCAATAACCTGTCTGACAATGTAACAAGAAAGAGTAACTCGCGGAGGGAACTTCGAAAAAGCGCGGTAATTTCAGTCATTCGAAAGACAGACGATGCCCTGACGAAGTGGAAGGTTTTAAGTAGCAGCTGGAGGTAGTTGACACTTTAATGACTGATGCAGCGTCGGCTCTGTGCATCGTTTTCTTACGCATTTAACCGGTTGCTGCGTTAATGCCTGTTTATATTACGGTACTACTGCCATGATCGTGCATGTATTCGCACGAATCGGACGCGAAAAATCGTAGACAAGACTTGGCTCATTGCATCGACCGCTGTATGACTTCGCTGGACTTCCGACAAACGGCTTGACAGTTACTAAACGTCCTCCTAAGCGGATTAATCTTTCATAACTGCGAAACGTTACCAGGAACGATCAATAGAATTGAGTGAACATATCTTTCATTGTGACATGCGTATTATGGGAAGGAGTACATTATCAGAATGTTTTATCGTATTAGCAAATATTTCATAAGCAATTCTAATCCAATAACACTCGATATACCATAGCGAACTTTGTTTTACTAATATGTACATTATGTAGAGAACGCACAGAATAGAATTAAATGGAGGGGAATGCATACAAGTGAACATACTCAGATTCTCGTGTATTTATGACGATTTATTGAGTGCTCGCGATGGATGAAAATTGACACGTGATTGAAAGCGAAATGTTTTCTATAACGTTGAAAATATTAATTTTTATTAACCCTTATTTATTAGGATTTTTTCTCTATTTGAATATCTACTCTTAAATTCCGAATCCTTTTTCTTATACTTAGGCTTACACTGTTGTCGCTTGTCTGACCATAAGCGTTATTTTATCGCAACGATACTTGCGTTACTTTATGTTTTATAATAAAACATACATTTTGTGATACCTATATGTATTTAGTACGTAAAACAATTTTATAATACTACGAAAATATACAAGAAAATATCACACTCATCTGCATCGAAAGTAAAAATTGATCGTCAGGCGGAGTTACGCGTACAAGATTCGAAGAATAGGATTACAGAACACGGTCGGGAGGAAACAATGTTACCGAAAGAACAATCGACTTCACGAAGGAGGTACCCGGTGAAAGATGAGCTTTCGCACAATTGACCTAATAACCGTGAAAGCGAGCACCACGGGCAAAGTGATTGTTCTGTGGCCGAGAGGCGCGGAGCACGATGGGAAGTGGACGTTAATACGAGGTGTCCACCTTTATTACACCTCTCGACAGCTCTGAGAGACTTCAATTATCCCTGGGTGGAGCCCGACCTTGTGGGAAAACAACGGATCGAGCCTCTTCACGATGCTTGAGCATCATCCAGAGACACAAATGTCGTTTTTATGCCAGGCTATATTCTTTGCATAAATTCCAGTCATAAAGATCCTTAAACTACAGTAAATCTTTCCGTACAGAGATTTTAAACATTTCTTTGCAGTCTTGAGAATTCTCGATTTTAACAAAAATTCTCCTTAAGGTCGTAATACTGTTTGACTGTTGATATTCGTCTGTTGAAGTTCTTTCCTCTCGCACATTGATAAGCGTAGGCTTAATCGATCGCGCATTGTTGAACACGTTTTATTTACGACGAATTTATTTGTGTTAAACGAAAGGTTATTTTAAACTTCCAAAAAATCCGAGAAACTTCAGCGTCAGATTAAGTATATTAATATATACAATCTGAAGTTTAAACTTTCGTCGATACGGATAGAAGTTCGTTTCGAAGAATTCCAACAATGAAATATCTTATGACTCCTCGACGACCTAGCTTAAACACGACTAATTATATACAACTAGGAACACAGTCAAACGCGTGCTGAAATACAAGAGCAAGTTCTAAAAGAAGCCACAAATTTCTTACGGGACGTCTAATCGTCCCAATTAATCCGACATAAGAGAATCAGATCACGCGTTGGCGCGCATAGTTCACCGGTTCGGCCGCGTGAGAAAGAGTAGCGTCGTGGCACAGCGATCGGCTGTTAAGAATTCCAGCCTCGTATCCACGACGATACCCATCCGTATACGTATCATCGAACGTACTGGCCGATGCCAGTTTTGAAGAAGGCCATGTTCTTCCGTGTCGGCGGCCTGAAAGCCATCTCCGCGGCTCCGAGCAATTTCACGTCGGCACGTGAGCGGACTGTGCAAACTTTGGCCACGCAAACGCAATCCCCCTTGTACCCTGGTCACAGTCGTTCACGGTTTTCAGCTGCTTTCGGAGGCAACGGGTTACTCCAGAGGCGAGTGCCTCCAGAATAAGTATACACGGCTAATAAAACGACAGAGAAGAGGAACGGTCGTTACACTGCCGGACTGGTCAAACACAGCCGCGGAACAGGGCGGAAACACACCGCTTCTTGGACCAAGTGAAGGTCCAGGCGTCGTAAACGCGACGACGACGATTGCCCGCGGTACCAACCGAGACCAACCGCTCGAGCAAACGCACGCTGCTCGTTTTACGGCCACGACATACTCGCCGTTTGCACGCTCGATTGATATATTCCCCTCGAGGAGAAAGACTCTCGTCGCCGTTAACGGATATTGCCAGCAGGCTGCGTATTATCGACGTTTAGCTCGGTTAGATCTTTTCAGAATCGCGTACAGGGTGTACCAGTATTGTGCAAGCTGGTTGTGTATGTGGGAAAATATGTATAGAAAAAAATATGATTGTTAATAGGAAGATTAGAGAGAGAGAGAGAGAGAGTTTAGTTTGAAGATCTTGATGTTGAACTTGATAACTCGACGAACTTCGATGTAGATTATTATCTGGCAGGAAAGTTTAAGTTTATAGGTAGGTTGAGCAAACTGCTTGGTAAGTGAAACGTCTATTGTATAACTCTGGATTATGGAGTATAATAAATACGAGAGTCTAATTTGACAAATATTATGAAATTTATGTGCAGTATCCTATGTAAATTTGTCGAACAGTAATTTTTTGCATCAGGCGATCCAAATATCAAACAGAATTTCTCATTGTACTTGTCTTTTTACTGACACATTATTATCACTTCCGTCGTAACACTATACACTTTTGATCTTTGCTTTATTCTCATAATTCTGACAATGGGATCATCAGTTAATCCAAATATCGGACAGAATTGTCCGTGTTGCCCTACGCAACGTACAAAAAAGAATTTAACAGGCATCAAATATAACTTCTACTTTATCTTTCCTCAAGATTCTAATGATCATCGACAGATCTAAAAATTGAACTTGTTTCACAAGATCGTGCTACTTGGTATAAATCAAACGTACAAAGAGTTAAGAAAAGATTATCAAACAAGCAGACACCGAGTGCATATATCTACACATTCCTCACTGGCTTCTGCAATATGTTCGAAACGATCACAGAAATTCCAACCGAAGATTCATCATTGAACAAACTGCCTATTCGCGGTAACGATAATGCGAGGATACGTTTCGTTTTAACGAAGATTCCTCGTTCGAGGAAGGAACACTGCATTGTGTCCCTCGCGCGAACGTTCGCTTGATGGCTCCTCCATTTCCCGTGCGCCACAGCCGGACATTATCCGTGATTTACTCTTCAATTTCCGCGGGATTCATCCTGGCGAAGTTGCCAGCCTCTACCCTTCTTACTGTTCCACGTTGTTCGCACGAAACCACAGAAGCTTGGCTCTAGCAAGAGCGAAAATGTCACTCGCGAGACGACGTTATATAACATAGTAGGAAGCGCGTCGTGGAAAGGCCAGCAGACGATCCTCTGCGCTTTCTACCTTCGATCTTACTCTTACGATAATTACATAGGCCCCCAGGGCTCGTCCGTGTATGCTCGTTCGCTCGATGCACTTATACGTACAGGGTGTCTTCGTTATTTCAAATGATAAACGAAAATACATCGTGGTTTTAAATTAGCGGTACGAGCGAAGTTGAAGAAATCCTATGGTTGAAAATAAGGCAGAAGTGGAAAATAAGAAAATTGCTTTGAAAACTACGTTCTCGAGGAAATCGAGTCTTGTCGAGTATACGTGAATTTACCTGCAACTTCGTTACTCTTGATTTTCGTCTTATTTTGACCAGGCAATCTCCCTGTCTTTACTTTTACCACGAATTTAGAACGATAAGAATATCGAATTTATTGCTCTGCGAAGATCATTTTGATCATACATCGTCTCAATGGACCAATCTCTCCTTGTATTAATTCATCGTACACGCGAATATTAATATCTCTCTGGCATAAAATTCGAGAAATTCTCTTCGTATTTCATATCTTTATTCTAACTTTCTAATAAAGTTTTTTAATGATATGAGTTTATACGATATTTATTATTCGGTTATACTTCTGGACTATACTGACGAAGGTTGACTGTCAAAATCTGGTACACCCTGTATATCCACGTATCCACGTCTAGGCACATACGTATATCAATACGTGCTTAAATACACATATAATATATACGTTTAGTGTATGAGTGCGTCGAATACACGTGCTCACTCGATGCATTAGAAACCGATAGGTATAGGCGAAGCATACATAGAGAGCGTTTCGTAACTGCAACGAAAGGAAGACTCTCCGCCGTTGAAACGAGACGATTTCGTGCCGCTTTTATTGTTAATCGTACGTGGGCAAAAGCGAGAGGCCGATGTAAATTCACCACGGGTTGCGGCATCGGCGCGGTTGCGAGATCCCCCGCGCAATTTTGACCGTGAATGGGAAAGTAGATGGACTTTCGTGTAGACTAACCTGGACTGCCAATTTATAGAAGGTATCGGAGTTAAATCTCTTGAAAGTTGAGAGTCGGATTGAAGAACCTTTCTAGGCAAATGAATTTCTTGCAGAGCTAAATTATGAAATTTCAGTTTTCTGCTATCGTCGAGAATAACAAGCAAGGGAAATATTTTGGAATATTTTACAACTACAGGAAAAAGCGTGAAGAAGCGTCAATATTCCTGGAGCTAGTTACGAGTTTAATCGGAGATTTTTAGGAAACTGTATTTATTAGGAATTCGTATTACCACCTAATTTCTAACGACTGAAAGCTTGAAAGCAAAATACAAAATTATGATATTAACGTGAAAGATGAAAGGAAGAATCGAGAAATTATATCGTGTTCAAATCTTGTAGAACTATGTTGTATTATCCTATCGTAAGGAATTTTTACAGTATTAAACTATAGGATATTTTTGGATAAACATTCTTTTGCACCGAATCACGTGGTATCACACGAAACATGGGGATGAAGTACAAAAACAAATAATGTCAGAATGGAAAGGTGAACAGGGAGCATCGAAAAATTGCCAGAGCACGAATATAGTTTCGAAATAGTTCGACTTTTTCCAGCGAATCGGTTCGAAGTTGGCGAAGCGTTCGTAATAGATACTCGAGGGGCCTTTCGCCTCCTAAGGCCGCGGAGACTTCCGTTTTCGCGGGACCCGAGCTGGAAAATCCCGCTGTTTTATTATGCCCATTAGAAAGAGCCGAATGAAATCGTGCTGTGTTTAATGCGGACCGTTTTCTCCGCGTAACGAGCCCGATAAATTCGCCTTCATATTGAACGGAAAAACAGCGACAGCTTCGTCGCTAATGTAAACGCACTGATAAAGTTTAATGCGCCATTAGGGGTATCCAAATGTCAGATGTAAAAGTGATATGTGCACGGATCAAAATATAAATTGCTGCAACTTAACTGGGCTCTTTTTCGATGATCTATTCAATGTATTGTATCAATAAATGATAGACTCACAGATGTTAATTTTAAAAATATAATATTTTAAATTGCAATAACATCTTCCTTCAATGATAACCTGGTAATTTAATGCCGCAAGAAAGAAGTTACAAAAGATAACTATAATATTAATTATAATATAACTATAATATTTAACGCTTTCCTATTCTTTTCAGAAATAATTCCAACAAATATAACACAGTAGAACTCCATTTATCTCAAGTTCACTTATTGGAACAAAATTTTAATTAATTCCCGATTAACTGCACTTTTGTTGATTGAATTCACTTGTCTGAACGTGAACTGTTATGTGAACGAAACATAATGGGTAGCGAGGAGAATTGGTGAGCTCCTATTATGTGAACTCCTGTTATGTAAGCTGTTCCCCCAGACAAGTTCGGATGAATTCTATTATATATATTTAATATCCATTACTTATGTTTCATTATATGATATTCAATATTTTCCTCCAAAATGCAATAATATAGAATAAATATTCGAAAAAAAATTTATTTTCCTATCGTACAATTTTTCTAACTGATAAACTCGTATAAAAGATTAATTCTTCGATAGTATGATCGAAGTTTATGAACAGTATTATAAATATACTTCTGTCGATTGTCATAGGCTACGAACGCGAGCGGATTCTTCGAGGTACAGATCCTCTCGCTAACGAACAACAGGGGCACCCTGGTGGACGGTAGGTGTTGCGGCGGAGGAGGTGATGGCGGAGGAAAGGGAGAATTACCACCGTGCACGACACCGTGCTCGACAGCCTTCTGGCTCTGCTTGAAGGAATATCAGTCCAATGTCACCGCCATCGGCTCCTGCAGCTTTGGCAACGTATCTAGTCACGCCCTCGGCCAGAATACCTTCACCCTAAGCGAACCTGTCACCCTACAACTTCATTTCACCTTCCGATGGACGGTGAGTAAAATGTTTTATTTCAGTGATTCTTAACTTTTTGTTTACCACGAACCCCATTTAAATAATTTCTTGTTATCGCGGACACCAAAGACTTAAATTCTTAGTGTGCCAAGTATGTTAAATAATTGAATAATCATTTAACCACTAATAATTAAGTAATTAAAACACACATCAACTGCTGAACAACTTTTTTGGGAAAAAAAAATTCATTATTGATAAGCAAATAGACATACTAAATATTTTTTATTCGAATAATACAATAACAACTTGCGAGAACTTCGTAGCCTCCGGAGATTCGCGCACCACAGGTTATGAACAGCTGTCTCATTTTATTAGTTTTATAAATTCAGACAAATTGCAACTATAAAGAAAAATAAATTTTCGTTGAAGAAGGGAATAAATTTCTGCAAATATATAGCATGTTCGATACTAAAAATAATGATGTCCAGAAAAAATAATTTTCAAATGAATCACGCAGTTTCACGAACCTTGACAGAAGAAAATATTTATCCTCCATTACGTCTTAAACAAACACGCGTTTCTCTCATTCCAGCCTCGAATTATCATAAACAGCATAATGATATTTTCTCAGGCAAAAAGACGACCGTATTCGAAAGTGTGAAACGTTCGAACAGGATTAACCTGTCAAAAGTAAGAATCCTTAAAGTACGTGCCATTCGTGGGCTAATTAAATATCATACACTGTACGACTATTCATAAACATGAGTTGAGAATTTTAACGCTAATTGTAAGTAACAACTTTAATTGAAAATTTCAAGTAATCGCTTGGTAGCGAGCGATTCTGTCATAGGGATATAGAGATCTTTGTCCGTTGGTCATGGTGAGACTTCAAAGAATTCAGTCGAGGTGGGAATTCCTAAGAGATCGTTAAATGCAGTCAATATTTCAATATGGCTTCAATCAGGAAAGATAATATCCATATACTCAATATTCAATTACCGTAACGAAAGTCAATCTTAGCAGTTTTTCAAGACGCGCTCCGCAAAAATGATTTCATAGTTGCTATAATACCAGGAAACCAAACCAACGAACCCGAACATAGTACGAGATCTATGATATTTTCTAAATTCCTGACCACGATATCGCACACCTACATATATGCACATAACGCTGCACGGTTTTCCGTGCTTAACGCTTACCCTCGAAAAAAAAAACAGCGGGGCGGCTTGCACGTATATTTACTTTCCATATATTTTTTTATTGCGCGCCCATGGCCCCCCATAATTGAATTAGCTCGGGGAGCGCTAAATGCTCAAAGAAACGTATACACCCGTGAACCTAGTCGCTCGTGGTAAAGAAAAACGAAGGAAAAAGCGAGTGGAACGGGAGTATGGGGGAGAGAAAAGATCCTTCACGGAAAGGAAGCAATTTAAGGGACTCTGTTTATGCCCTCCTCTCGAGTGGGAACGGAACGAGGAAAGAGGGAACGCATCGGTCCCACCCTTTGTCGCCCTCGGAAGAAACGGGCCCCGGCATGGGTCTTCTTAGAGCCTCACGAGCGAGTTATGAAATATACAAACATGCTAGTGCTCTTCAAATAATCCACTACTGACCGTGTCTGCCTGTCTGCGTGCGAACGCGTACCTCGCGAGTTTTAATGTGCGCACACAGGCATAGTACAAAAGGAGAGCTGTGCCTCGATTTGGTCCGTTAGGTTCCAGTGGAGAGCCCTTGACGTATACGTTCAGCCGATGTGTATACCTCTTGCGCGCGGAAACACGTCGTCATGGTTGCTCTTGAGAATCTTCAGAGGATCTCTTCGGTACCACTCGTCGAAATCGGCCGTTCGTCTCGACGTAATTACGCTCGACAGCCGCCTGACCGGGCCTGGTGACACATCACGTGGGTGGGATGTTGGCAATCGTTCATTGGAACTATTGCTGCTGTTTGGGTTTAAAGATTCGACGACTGCTTTTTCATTACGCGAAGATATATTGCTAGGCATCTCGAGTCAAGTGTTCCTCGAGGAGTTTGTAATAATTGGAAAGCGGCTTCTAGTTCGTATGGTATTATGAAAGAAGTTTGGTGAATCGCATGAATTCGTAAACTGAAGACGTTTTCTCCAATTAGTAGCTGTCTCTTTTAGTTGAGGATTTATTATGTACCACTCTGAGGTTCTCCAAGAGCTTCTGTGTTTAATCTTAGGAAATTCTTGCTCCTGTAGTTCCCGTACTCGTACCCGTCGATAATTATTTGTAATTTTAGAAAAGAGTAACGTATTATTAAGGAAAATAATTCAGAGACCACCTTTCTCTATTACTTTGTCTGTTACTCTTTCTTAGCACAAGATTTATCATTAATGAGAAATTTACATCGTTCTAGCATTCTTCAACTCCTCCCCGCAGTTTCTCTCCGGAACTTTACAAATTTCTTACTTTGAAAATCTTGATGGGATTCCATTGACAATCACTTGTCGTTCTAAAGGTAACGAACATATTGCCAAAGAAAATGAACAACTTGAAAAGATTATAGGAAGTTATTGTATCGTTGATATTATATTATTCATATGATATTGTTTTCTCTAGTTTATGGCTGCCCTTGTTTTACACTATTCCAGTGTTCGCCAAGAGCTTCTCCCTACGCTTCTCTAAGCCACTTACTTCAAAAATCTCCACTAATAGTCATTTGTCGCTCCAAAGAAAACGAGACTGTTAGCAAAGAAAATGGACGATTTGAAAAAGAATTCCACAGTTAGAGGTCAGCCAAAAAGAAAGAAGAAGGAGAGGTAGAGGAACACGAGGAGACGTTGCCAAGCAACTGGAACCGAACTGGAATTCTACGTAACGACTCGTCGATAGAGGAGCAACAGACCGGAAATCCTTTGGATTCGATAGCTCTCGCGCGCCCCGCATCGACAAAGGAATCGGGGCTAGAAATTTGCGATCGACGTCGCGATACAATGCTCCCGTAGAAGTCCTTTTCCAATGGAGCGACCGGAGCCCTCTGTATTGTTGCGAAATTGCCGGCCCGCCCGGCAGAGGTTCACTCGTTTGCCTTTCAACGATTTCGAGAATGAGAACAAGAGGCCGCCGTTTAATAGAGCCACAGGCGCCGCCTCTAAATGAGATTTCGCGCGATTTTAGCTCGAAGAGGAACGCCTTGAAACGACGATCTCCTTTCTTTCCGCCTTGAAACCTTGTTGCTTCGCACCAAGTACCATACGGGAAGAAATTTGTTTGTTACACACGACGATTCTTTGTTTCTTTTCACCGAAGAACCTGGCTATTGTATGGGGTGGTTTTTTGCTCAACTG
Source organism: Bombus vosnesenskii (assembly GCF_011952255.1). Classification (NCBI taxonomy): domain Eukaryota; kingdom Metazoa; phylum Arthropoda; class Insecta; order Hymenoptera; family Apidae; genus Bombus; species Bombus vosnesenskii. The sequence continues at coordinate 2,588,064 of NW_022882987.1, forward strand.
AAGAATAATTAAATGAACTCATTTTACAATTAGATATTTCGAAATTTATAAATTAAAATGAAAATCGTGAAAGATATTTTTAAATTGTTGGCAAACTGTATTATTCTGCAACATATGGTTGCACGTATGCCTATTTCCCAATGAAGCGTTCTACACCTACCAGGCTCTCAATTTCATCCTCATAATATCACATTTTTCTAGTCACATGAAATTACGACTAAATAATTTAATATACTTTTACATTTAATACACTTGGTTAAAGTGCCCATTACAGAGTAGAACTACAGTTACGTATTGTTAAAATTCATTTTATGAGAATGGCAAATCATCTCGTTGAACAGAGGCATAGGTATTAATTGTTACGACCACGCAGTAGATTATTATTCTTATTAGAAATTGGAACATTGAATTTGCATTTGACGGATAATTTGAGAGATCCTAATTTTCCCAAAGGAACCCTATTTTCTTAGAAGCTCCATCCGCATGTATGAATCCATAGACTATCCAATACATACAAATTTTCCCAACTACCGCCATCCGATAAAACATTTCGAGACCGGTGAAATCGACCGTAGACCCTCGGATAATCTTCCTCTCTGGAATACCGCGTGCACTTCGCTCGGTCGAAACCACGCTTAAGACCATAGTCTTTCAGTTAATAAGCACGCCACTCGATACCGGTTACGACCAAAGAAAGAAACAAACAGGCATATATGTATACATCTGGCACGGCGAGTAATCGTCCTTCGACTTTCTCCGTTTGCGATTTCAATAGCGGTGTAAAGAGGCATACATAAGAAGGGAGTACCAGCCGCCTTTTCAGCGGTAGCATAATGGCACAGGAAACGATCAGCGAGATGAGAGTTAGCCGAGCTTTTGCACAATCCTGACGTCTGTGTGTGTCTTCTGAGCAAACACCACGGTTTCGCATCTTTCCTTTCTCCAGCCACGTGTTTCTATCCTTTTTCATCTCGTTCTACGTTATATAGACGCGTTATCTTTGTCGTCGTGTTCCTCGAGGCATCTTTGTCTACTCTGCCTCATGGAAAGTCTCTATCGCTTTCCTGCTATTTTCATCCAGAGCCTTCGCTCTTTCCCACAATGATCATTTTCTCTCGTCCGTTGAATCGCAAACTTTCATCGATTTTCATTTTCATTCTCCATACACGGACAGCGAATCGCAAATAAGCAAACCCGTTGGCGTATCTATTCTTGACACAGTATCCACGACTTCTAAGCATCCAATGTGGGCGCCTCTATCAATGATGTGACGTCACAGTCGCTGGGCCCACGTGGAACTCACCGGGCATTATGTTGGTTGAATTAGCGAGTCGCCCGCTCGGCGTGTTCGCTCGCTCGAGGGTGACGAGATTGAAAACTGCTGGATGATTCAATTGGACGTTGTTGGTTGAGGAATATAGGCAACTGGTATACTATATCGTATAGTACCAAGTATATACGTTCGTAAGTATTTGAATACTTCCAAATAATTGTCGAGAAACATTTTTTCATTATATCTATGAAATACTCATGAAAGATAGTATCCGTAGAATTTAATAAAATTGGTAAGCAATGCAATTGTTATAGTAACCAATTGAATCTATTTTGTATAAAACGTTTATAGTTGGATTATTGTTTCTTATTTCTCGTGCGAGTTTAATGATACGCATGTCATAGAGAAAGATTTTTGCATGATTTTGATTGCGACTCAATAAATCAATCATATGTCGATATTGACGTATCTCAAAATAGTAATTTTTAATATACTAATCGGAAACTCGATTCGTCGATGACTAAGTGTAAGCTATAAGGTAGAGTTCGTAATAACATTGAAATACACGCGTAAAATTTGATGAGTAATATTCTTACTTTGTTGTTGGAAACTACTGGCAGCGTCGAGATTGACTCGTAATTGACTGAATCATAAATCATGCATAGTTAACGAAAAGTTTCGGATAACCTAAATATAGAATGAGCTAACAATATATGAGATTTTGTTTTAACGTTTTTATTAGCGGAGGATAGTAACTCATCGATTCGTTACTTTTACAAATTGTTAATTTAGTCTAGTAATTTAAAATAAAATCGTAAGTTTTCATTGACATTATATAACCTTAACGACAATATCTAATAATCTTACTAGATGATAAAATTGCACCTTATTGAACTATCGTACGAATATAATTATAAATAACCAATTATCACCAGAATCAAAAATTCATTTACAATCCACTCGTTAAAAGTCCGATTCCCTTCAAGCTTCTCATCGATTCTGTCCACACACATGTCACATAATCACAAAGAATATAAGGAAGAAAATGACCGATTCATTCTTGAAGTTGGTGTGGCCGAAGGACGTCGGATGATCGATGCGACGTTTAAGCGGCCGTGTCACGCGTCAAACGGCATCATTCAATTTAGCCGGGTCGCTATTGAGTTCCAAACCGCGGCGTCGCGTAAGTAGATTAGTCGAGCGGCTTTAATCACCTCCGGGAGGGGACTTTCTCACGCTTTAATAAAGTTCGTCGTTACGGTTCGCCGTGGCTGGAAGCCTAATGGCTAAAACCGTTTGATCGACGTAACTGGAGTAGCCAGAGACCAAACGCAGCACCGTTTCTCGTCCCGCCTAGAGCACAAATAATCCGTAGGCGTTAAATTTCCCAGGTAATGTCGCTGGCATAATTAGCATCGGCGTATTAAACGATCTCGGCTCGGCTTAGAGATCGGCCAGACAGAGGTGAAAATCGCTCTCGGTCGAAATCCAGTGAGAAATAGAGACGAAAACGCTTTACCCTCCTTTCTCTGTGGCGCGTGATAAATTCCGATAATTATAGCTTCGATAATAACCCGTGTAATGATAAACGATAGTCGTCTAAACGGTGTTCGCCGCACGAACGACGGATAAAAACCGCGGGAGAACGAAAATGAAGGAGTCAAGCCCGTGAAGGCACGCCTCGAATCCCCGCAGGGGATCATCGTCGTGAGTCAGAATCCAACAGGTGTATTCTTTGCGTCCTCCAACGATTCCTCTATGGCCTCTCTGCATACTTTTCGGGCCCAGACTCGTTTCCTGACCCTCCATCGAATCTCTCGTTCATCTTTGTTGATATCACATTCCATCCGGCTGTATCGTTTCGTCGAGGAACGTGGCCTCGTTTCGAGAATTACCTGTGAACAGAGTTTCGTCTAGAATTACCAGTTTATACCACGTCAATCGTTTTGAATCGTATTTCTAAGTGAGTCTGGTAATATAAATTTTCTATCGCAGTTATGTTTTCGGACACGGTCTGACGTGGTTCTTGATGTATTTTGATCTTCCTGGAGATAACGTTTTAATTTAACATTCTACGATCATAACGCTCTCGGCGATGCTATCTGTACTGGTCTCTTGATTTTGTTAATTTCGTTTGTAGCTTTTGCTTACATACTTTACTTTAACTGTTAAGCTGCTTAATCTGAAACGAAATGTGTGTGGTTCTTAAGAAGCGACGCTTCAAATGGGAACAACATCTCGCGATCTAAACCATTGTTCATCGGCCACGTTGATATTCATTTTACAAATGTAAACGAAATCACCCTTCGTAGGTAGACGGTGGATCTATCAATAGAGATATTCGTGGCGTGTCATTTATATTTTCGTTGGGGACTGCGGCCGATTCTAAGCGCGTATAAATCACGCAGCGGCGCAGATACGGAAGCAGGATCGATTTGTCAAGAAGTGTACGCGAACCGGTCGTTAATCGACCGAACGGCTCCAAAATCGTTCCGCCGGCTCTCGGTCGCCCGCGGGGATCGCAATCAGGCTGCCTGTTGGTCGTCGGCCAACACGAGAGATTTACGTTCAACACGAATGAAAAACTTCCATCGAGTCTTTTTTCAAATTCCACGACGCACCTCGCGGATGTCTCGCTAATGAACTATAATTCGAGAACTATAAAACGTCCCACAATTAGCGTACAAATTTTGTCGAGCGACCATCCGGTCTCTAGGTTTTGCTATCATTCCTTTTCCATGAATTAACGACACGCCATTTACCGGGGACATCGATTAAACGCTCAACGAAGTAATATAACCATCGATTTGTCCACGCATCCGCACGATCCTGTTCCCAGGACGTGAACTTATATACCTACTTACGCACGTACATAGAAATAAAGTCCCCGAGGCTTCTATATCGTTCGATGTCTCAGGGATTCTGCGCGTTTCCGCGTTCCCACACGTGTGAATTCAATCTATATTGCTCCCCGTGACTCGTTAATTCCACGAGGAATCTCCATAATTCGCCGCAAGTGCAGAACGGATCGACATTATTAATTATTTCCCTGAGAGAAAGGCGAAAGTCATCGATTAATCCCGGGCCAACAAAACTGCCCTCGTTGACGCGGCAGGGGAGCCAGCCGAGTATTCACGTTTACAACGTAGATTTACGCTCACCGTGGAACTTATTGGTCAGGTGTACGCGGCCAGAGACGGACACGCAGCCAACGAAACACACAGGTGTACCGCATCGCGAGTATGCAAATGAAGGAAAAGAGGGGAGGAAGAAACTGTCGCCCCGGTTTGGGCAATGCCTCGCGAGCTTGTCCTCTACCCCCTTCTACGACTCCTTCGTCTTCTTCTTCTCCTCGTCTCCGCTTGCTCAGCCTTTAGACTGGCTTTGGGCCGCCTTTAGGTCGTGTGTGAACCCGCTGCGCGGACCGCATACCAATCTCCTCGATCGTCTCCTCCTTTTCTTTTATCCGCACCAGCAGAATCGTTCCTCTTCGTCCTCTTCGTCTTCTTCCATCGCTAGTTAGCCCGTGTACGAGTCGCTGCCGTCGTGTCTCCCGAACCACGTTTTCTGTTCCCTGTACAGGCCTCGATTCTTCGCCGCGACCTCGCGTGCACGTACACCGATATCAACTTGTGACTGTGTGTAAAGTTAGGGAAGGGGAATGTGTGTACGTATTGTACGTCGGCGAATTTTAGAGGTAATTTTTGAATGAAGAATGCGCTATCGTTCCTGCTTGAAATATGGCCATTATTCCCGGGTGTGTTCAGAGGAGATTGTAATACGAATGTTTAGTGGGACCATTTTATGGCCGCAAGAATTATGGCGATAGGATATTAAGAATTTTTTCGCTGGCTTCTGTGAATTATGGAACGTTCCAATATTTTGTGCTGCATCGTGTTACAGAGTTTAATAATCTGCGTAAAAGTGGAACATTGTGATACTTGTATAAATATACGATAGAATAACAAGATGAGCTATTGTATATCTGCATTCTACGTGGAATCAACCATTCTATTTTATAAAGCCTGCAATTTTACAGACTTTATCTTTCACATAGTACGGAATTAATCCCTCGATGCAGAATTTACGATGGAATTAAAAGAAATTTCATTCGAATCTCACTCATCGAATATACACCGATTAAAATAAAATTCTCCAAGTTTTACTTTATAGTTTTACTTTCAGAATCCATCAATCGTTCTCTCTTCCAATACAACTCCAAAATTCGCACCATCTATATATGTTTTTAATAATACGAAATTTACCCTTTGACATAGCACTAACGATTAAGTGAAAAGCTTCATTCGAATCTCCATATACACACTGATCAAAAGAGAATCAATTTACATCATCTTGAAATCAACGAAATTACTCTCCAATCCGTTGACATCAAACGAATCTGCAGCACGCCATTGTACACTTTCGTCTGGGAAACAGACGACGCTCAAGAGACATCATTCTACTTCAAGATGTCCAACAGTCTCACTTGAGACACCTGTGCATCTAGAATTCTATTCTTCCAATATCTCTCGTACGAAATACTTCCATTCGTTTCCAAGCTCATCTTATAGCCATCCATATACACAGAGAAGAACGAACTCGCGTACGTGTAAATGGGCGCGAGAGTCGAGCCCGCTCGTCGAGCAGGCATTTAACGCGAAGAATGCCAGGTTCCCCGCGATATGCAGGTAGAGGTACCAGCATACAGCACAACCATCAGTATCACGAGGTACTGACTCCTCGCGAAGCTCCTCCTTTGAGCGTCTCGAAGCGAGGAAAGAGGCTGGTCGCGACATCGTACGAAGGCTTCTTGGCCTTGTGCCCCTGCGAACAGTGGCTACCACCGGCTGCAAGAGGATTCTCTACGTCCTCTGTCGCTCGAGGATCCCCCCACAACTCTTTCTTCCTTCCCTTTCTGGCCGCGTGTCCGCTTCCTCCTCACGGACGTTCGTTTTTTTTCTCTCCTTCCGCGCTGCCGGTCCTCTCGCTCTACGGTTCTCGTCGGGGACAACGCGAGATTTATTAGCCAGCCGGCTAATTGGGAACCGAGGACGCAGGAAAGGATTCCAGAACGAAACTTCCCCTTCGGCGCTCGCTGGAATTTTCAAGGGGACGTGGAACAACCCTCTTCTACGTTGGCCCGCCGTCAGATGAATCGTTCCTTCCGAAGTATAAGAGGAGAGGGAATAAGTCTGCGAATTTATCGCATCGCGACGCCTGACCTCGAGACCCCCGATTGTTGCGGCGAGATTTAGGGTCAAGGGTAAACCACGGCCAGGCGGTGCTCGAAAGCGATCAAAAGTCGGAATTCCACAAGGATTCAGGGACCTCGTCCGCGCCTTGCGTTCCTGGGAAATCGCTTTCGAAAGTAATTGAACGGAGGAGCTGTTGGAATGCAGCTTTTGGGAGGAACGGAGCGCTGGAATTCCATTGCAAACCGTCTTATAGCGGGAGAATCGAATTTATCGCGACGCGCCGCTGAAAGGTGAGTCTGTTTAAAGGTGATGTTCGGAATAGGTAAGGCAGGGTTATTCGAATAAGAAGGATGCTTCAGCCGAGCTAAGTAATTTGCCTTGTAATTCGCCAAATTCCACTGATCTATATCACCCAAAATGGATGTTACATCGATGTCGATAGGTATTATTAATTAGATAGAAGTGTGTTAGAGGTTAATTAGAGGTTAATTAGATAGGTATTAGATAGTTTCGACTTTAGAATTCGAGTTTTAGATTTTTTATATTAAAATATAGATAGATGTTAAAATTTAGATAGCTTAGATTAGTAAATATTTGGCTATGGTATCTAATATAATTTTACTCGATCTTTTGTGTATTCCATGCTCTTTGCAAATAAAGTATAATAAAGGAAAAACATATCTGAAGAGATACGAACGCAAAGAAGTGAGGAGAACAGTAGATTTTCATAAAGCAACCTTTGGAGAATGGTTTGTGATTGGCATTGTGTTACCGTTAAGTATGGAGTTACGAATGCGCCGAGATGATACAGTACAATGAATAATAATATATCGCAACGATTTTACGTAAGGGACTTTCACGAAATAAATTGGCGTAATAGTCGTGTAGATCTGAACCGAAATTTGAACACAGAGGCTCGTTCGAATGTGTACACCCTCCGAAACACATTTTTGGAGGAGAAAGATAAAAGAAATAAAACGATTAAATATTGGGTAGACTGTAGATACGACTACTTTGTATATAATTAATGTTACTAACATTAACAAAACAGGTATTTGATCCTAAAATAAAATACAAACATGCAAAAATAAAATTTGATCGGTGAATTAGTTCGCAATGTATTGAATTCGAAAATTGCTCTTCTATAACAGAAAAAATCGTGATTTATCACATTCGCTTCTTCAAAAACCAATACGATCTTCCTTCCATACCAAATGCGCAGTTCATACACAGAACACTACATTCGCAAAATCTCATAACAAAATCCGCAATTTGTCGCTATATGCTCAACTGCACGTTTGAAATATATTTTAATTTCAAATTTTCCATACCGAATGTTTATGGAAAGACATAAAGCCGGGACGAGGGTCGTCGAAAGAAAGAAAGTAGAAAGCTTCGCGGAATAAATCGACAAAAGACATAAACCATTCACGGCTTCCCGGATCGGTGGCGAGCGTGCTGGAGGTTCGTTTCTGCTTAGTACGCGTCCTCACGTACCGCTCGTTCGATCTTTTCCGCGAAACCAAAGACACGTCGCCTGACATAGAGAAGGAGAAGGCGTTCTATTCGACGTACGTAAGTACGTACGTGTAGTTACCGAGCCACACGATCGACGTGTACACGTCTACCATCGACGAGCGCCACGATGCGATGGAACGACAGTCAACGCCAGATAGAGGCTCCTCAACCGCTTCTACGTGCCCGCTACGGCTTCTGTCCATCCTTTTCGGCTCCCGGCAAATACGCCTTATTTCCACGTTGTGATGCTCTGATCCATTACTAAGATGGTAAAAATGCCGACTCACCGTGACTACAAAATGTAGATAAATTGATTCTGAAATCTGTAGACAAACTACAAGACGTTGTTCTCAGTCTCTATCATAAAATTAGCTGAAATCTTGATGCTTTTATAGCCTGGCTTATCACACCTAACGCTGTTAGGTACGCTTTACACCGTTATACTTAACACTACAAACACTTACGTCTAATACTGTTTGAGGCTTCCGGACCGTAAACCGTATCCAACAGAAAGCTATTTCCGATATTTCGCTAACATTGTAGATAACTTCACGAGATCTTGAAATTTTTAACTAAATAGCAATCCAGTTAAGATTTTAAATGAACGAGTTATGCGATATAATTATAATACTATAACTACTATATATTACGATATAATTATAATTATAATTATAATAATCCATGAAGATGTACCAACATATATGCCGGCAATTACAAAAGTGATCTAACTCGTTTATTTTCTTCTATTAATTTTAGAAGATCGTTTCAGATTATTGTAGTATAAATAGACGCAAGGTGAAATAAGTGATAAACTCCTTTTCTTTTTAGATTCTCGACTCGGGCCGCTTTCATAATCACCGACACATATGTCTGATTTATATTTCTAATAACACAATGCACACCATCGTGCTATCCCGTTATTGCATACTTGTCTGCGTTGCATCATTAGATATATGGATTTGTCGAATGACACGATATTGCTGGTGCAAAATCACATTACCATAACGCGTCTGAAATCAAGTTTAAGAAACACGCGTGCGGAGAACCCTCGTAACGATTAATGTCGCGAAGCCACAGAAAATTAATTAATTGATCCTGGAACCGCATCTTACGGAATAATATCCGACTTAATGAATTTCCTACGCCCACGAAACCGGACGACCCACGTCCATGGCTGGATCGATCGATGATCGAGACCGCCGGTGGTCAGATCGTGACTTTTACCCGCGATCCATCCGATAATTTATTACACGCCTGTGCGAGGACGCGGCCGCGCTCTTTAAACGCGTCCGAACAAAACGAAGCCCGTTGTTTTGCTCGGTGAAAGGCGAAAGGGGAAATTCGCACGTAACGCAGTTTTCTGCGGAACACCCACGCAAATTCCTAGACGCTTCGTTTGTATATACTTCGTTCGTCGTATTGTGACAGAGTGGTGAGTGGGTACTTTCCTCGATGGTGGAACAAGGAAATGCAAATTTTAGAACTTAGATGCGATGTATGCTGTGATGAACATAGGCATAATGGATAGGAATACATAAATAGGAATGCAGTGGCTCGCGAAAGTGTTTGAATACTTAATGTAGAAACCTTTTATGAATATTATCTTTATGAAAACATTTGGAAAGTTCATGGAAACTCTAATGAGACCAAACTATCGCGATTACGTGTATTGATAAAATCTGAAACGAATTTAAAAATGCATATACTAGAGATTAAAAGATATTTATTGCAGGCATGCAATTCGCAAGAATCGTGAATTTTCCAAAAACTTCGTATAATACAAATAATATGTTAGTAAAAATTCGAGGATAAAAATTGGAAAGGTTAAGTGACCTGGCAGATAGTAAGAAAGACACATTTCCTCTATTGAGTGCCCCTAATCCATTTCTCCCGACCTTTCGCGGAAGTGCAAAATTCTCGGGGCCGATCTGGACAGTACAAAGAGCACCGTTGTAGCCAATCCTCGTCGAGCCGGGTGTCTCGTGCTAAATGTAAAGTCGGCTCACTCGTCGCTGCCACTACCTAGAGCAGATGAGCGCTAATTGGTGTTAATTGGTGGCTCGCTTGGGGCCCGTCGTTCCCACGCCCGCGACTTTCATGCTCGCCTTTTTTTCTCTCGCACCTCGTACATATATTCTAATTCGTTCGTCCGTCGCGTTCACTTCCACACGTCGCGGCATCCAGCCGGTTCTTTGTGCCTTTGCAGCTCGCGAACCGTCCGACGTTTCTTCATTGTCCAGCCGTCTTAATCGATATGAGTCAGCGCGTGGATTACGATCAGATAAAATTTCTATTATTCTGACATTTTCGTGGCGTACGGATCGAAACGTTTCTCTTCTTTCTTTCTCTCTCTCTCTCTCTCTTTCTCTCTCTCTCTCTCTTTTTTCCTTTCTTCAACGGGACAGCTGATGGAAGAGGGAACGAATGGAACGATGAATTTCGAAACCTTAAAGGAGAACGATCCGATCGATGGTAAATAGAAAATGACAGCTGAACAGATTCGAGTTATTCTTCGAGCAAGATGGATCGGCTGCTCAAGGCCGTTTTTCGGATTATATCACACAGCATCGTTTAGCTACTCCATCATTCTACCCTTTTGTCTTTTTGCTTTTAGCGCTCCTTCCGTTGTACCCTTCCTGTCAAAGAAGCTTTTAGAGTAATCGTAAGCAGCTACTAATTTTAGAATAACAGTTACTGTTTTCTGGCAGTCGGGTTCTCTTATATAGCCGAGTTATTTGAATTCAAACAACTTGACGTGGAATGATTTGATTTAATGAGAAGGATAAATGGAAATTTTAAGTCAAGAAACAACAGGTTCATACTTGTAAAATAATTTCAAACTGCTTGTACTCGATAACTTGGCTAATTTGAATTAAACTCAAAGAATAACTCGCACTTTGAACTGTATCAAATATTCTTTGAAATTCGCGACTTTCAACGGTTAGTGGGAGAAAATATGGTAGTTTCGCATCATACAGACAATATCGTACTTTTACTCGTACTTTAATATTTTTATTAATTTAATATATTCTTTATAAATATTATATACTTTTTATCGCTTATCGCTGTTAGTCGAAACGAATACAAGCAATTAGTCTGTCTAGCTTTACTTCAGCCATAAAAAGAAATAATCTTCACTTTACCCATGAAATATATATATTATTACACAGCAACCAACGTTTATTAATTTCAATGTCTTTAAGAAATTCAAAAAAATCGGCTAATAACTTTTAAAGACACACTTTCACACAATCCTAACTGTATCGAGAGAAAGAAAAAAAAACCAGCAACCGGAATTCGTTTCAAAGGTTTGTCTCTCGTGGGTGACTGAAAATCACTGGGAATCACCGTCGAACAGGTTCCACGATCGTTCGCTGCCAAATCGGTCAAAGTTGAGCAAAAACGTGGAGTTTCCAACGGTGGAAGTGTCGCGCCGCTTTAGGAAGCGATTTGTCCGCAAGAAAGGCGCGCGACATTAGCCGCGTTATCTAAGTATTTGGGTTGCCAGCGGGGGAGAATGTTTTCGCTAATTTGTCGATCGACAGTTCAGTCACGATCGAGCGGTTAGCCGGTCATATTGAATAGGTCCTGGACAGAAAAGGAAATCGATCAACGAGGGGAAACAACACGGTTCCCACATGTATCGTGACACGGAACGCTTCTTTCTAGCGTGGAACCCCGCGTGGCGTACCACTGGCTCGCTAATCGAAAAGTAGGCTCCAGAAGAGAAATAAGAGAAAGAAAAAGAGTGGATCGTTGAAAAGCACGGAAGATATCTATTATTCGGCGTCGTTTGTTATCCTCGGGTCTCAATGCGGCGGAACGGCAACTCGCAGCTTATTTTTCACTTTCCACCGGTTCCATCGACTCAGCCACCCCCGTGGTCTGAGTGATCACGCGAAACACCTGCGGTTCTAATTAAAAAGTCGAACGAAGAGCTACAGAGCTTGGACTCGTCCTTTCTCTCATTGTCTACCAGCGAGGATCCAACCGAGTTCATTAAACCGCGCGCACACACGAGCGAGCACACGCGAGATCGCCGATGCGCTGATCCTTTTTTATTTATTTTTTTTTTCTCCTCCACGAGACCGGTTCCATCGGGAACGCTTCCAGCTTTCTATCGTACAACCCAGACCCCTGGACACCCCTTTGGAATCCGTTGCTGGTCGCGTTTGCTGCTGCTGCTGCCGTTTCTGTCTCCGCTTCAGCAGCCTCCGGACGAACAGATAGCCGCTGTCTTCCGCGACAGCGCGATTGGAATTTATTTATTGCATTAGCCGACCGTCACTCACGGGCCTTGATTGGTGGTACCAATCAGGTACGGCCGTTGGAGGAGAGGCAACGTTGGTCAAAGAATCGGTAGACCAACGAACGCACGCAAACTCTCTCTGTGACTGTAATTATTCTGATTTGTGGCGACACATTGAACACAGGTGTCACGGGTGAAAAATACACCGGTGCTCTGATTACAACGACGATCGGTAATTATCGGAGACACGGTGGCCACCTTTTGATGGAACATTTGTTTTAATCCCTGCTGGTTGTGTTGCATCCCCGGTGGTCGGACGTCGCGTCCTCCTCCTCGGGTAGCTCGGCTACTTTTTTACTAGATTATCGATGAGCTCTCAAGGTGTCTCGGTATGGTGGAGGGATGATTGAATGTTGCGTTTAATCTTTCGTAGACGTTCAACATTCGAGTTCGGCTCGACGCCAATCAAAAGATATTGATGGAACGTACGAACGTATGTATATATATGTAGATTGATCGGACACGTATGAATCGTAAACTGGGTGATTTAGGAATGATTTATCCGTGATCGATGATCGTATGCCCGAAGATACGATGAAAATAGCGGAATTAAATTTATAAAGTACCTGGAGATGGGAAACGGAAGTAAAAAATTGATAATCCTATTGTGGCGTAATACGGGAGGTTACCGAGGGTCAGGAAGCCCTGTGTTAAATTTGCAAAAGTGCATCTCGGAAGGTTCCACTTAGAGGCCACACTGGCTAAGGAATTATTCAAGCTGACCAAGGGTTAATTGCTGGCTTCATCAAACCACCTCTCTTCCTCTTTCGAAGCAGCCCTAGACAAGCGTGACGTCATCTTTCCGTATTCGATTCGCGTTTGCCGGAACACGACTATTCAGCATATACTGGTTACAAAATACGTATAAAGTAACATAACGTAAAATGCAGTGTAAAATATGAATAATATAAGGTACAAGGCTATAACGTAAAAGAAAGTAAAAACCGGGTATAGAATAAACTAAAAGATATGAAAGGAGAATTAATTTTAATTTACAATTTATGTTTTTGAGAATTATTTATTCGTATAGTAAAATAGTAAAGTATAGCAGAACAAAGTAAAACGAGAAATATAAATAAAGGATTACTTTTAACTCATAATTGCTAATTTCCAAGAGCTCTGGGAAATTTCCCAGAATTCCTAAAATCCTTAGTTAGAAGATTCCCAGCCTCGTTATCGAATTTTTTTCTTGGCTCACAGAGGCAATTCACGCTGATCCTGCAAGCGAGAGACGAGGCGAGCACAGGCGTGATCGAGGAAGCGAGTTTCAGCGGCATTGTCCTGCCAGGACCCACGTGGCACACTCTCAATCATGAAGGAAGAAACGCTCATCTAGCTTATCGCGTTCGGGTCCAGTGCGCGGACCATTATTACAACGCGACCTGCACGAAGTTCTGCAGGCCGAGGAACGACATATTCGGCCATTACACCTGCGACGAGAATGGCGATAAGGCGTGCATACAGGGTTGGAAAGGCGCCGATTGTGAAATAGGTGAGTCAATTCTCACATTTCATTTCAACGTATTAACATTGCGAGTCTGATTGCATTAAAAAAAAAGCTTATCGTTGCTTCTAAAAGAAAGTATCTCAAACTTAACGTTGAGACAATTGTCATGTCCATTGAACAGTGCAATATTCATTTCTAACAATTGCTTAGTTCCTTCTTTTCCAAATTTCGAAAGATCGAAATATCGAAATTTGAGAAAAGGAAGCTAATATCATATCACTTTGCGTTTGCAGCTAGGAATATTATTCGTAACATTTTAAACTCGCATAAATTTAATTCTAATGGCTTTATCAATATCTACTATATATCAGTCCTTTGTTATCACATTTTGAATGACCACTATGGAAATTTTGAACACCTGGAACTAGTATATCCGCTTTGTATTTAAGACGAAGAATTCACACTTTAGATTCTTAGAAATTTAATTCTGAATACTCTGCTAATATTAGCTTCTTCTTCCTGATTTCAAATTTTAGTATTATTTTAGCAGTATTTAAAAAAGTGGGACTGATGTTAATTCACTTCGACATTAGCGTTCGTAGCTGTTTTAGAGTAGACATTTCAAGATGCACGTACATAAATATCCATATACGATTATTTTATGCAGAGAGCGAATGTCCGGAAGATTTTCGCTTTCCCCTTCGCGGTTTGACACGGCTTGACAAGCACGCTGGGAAACATACATACGATCGGTTCCATGGATTGCTGGATAGGCATTTATAGCCAGAGAGAAGCGTAATTGTTTTTCGGTTCCGAATACACCGTACACAGAAACAGTCAGTTTCTCGGTTATATTTATTGCAAAGAGGCGGCAAAGCTACGTGTCTAATTAATCAAATGTACCTCGAGGAAGCACGGAAAAGTTACTTAGCTGCGAGTCGCATCGGTATCTCCGATTAAACGGTTGTATTCGACTTAAAGAATCGTTCATACGTATATACCATCTTACCCGTTAGGAATAATTATTATCGTGAATTAGGATCTAAAGCCGCCACTATTTTATCCCATCGTCTTTGCTAATCGAACGCACGTTTTCATCGTGAAAAGCCAAGGAAAAGAAGAATTTATGTATATTTCTCCGCTCAGAATTCGAATTTATCGATTTATGGTGATTCGCTTTAACTGTATTTGCTTTAGAGAAGTTTTGATTAGCCGACCAAGTTGATCGACCTTAACCGTTTCACGGTTAACCTAAGAGAGACTCAAGCAAATATAATACATCGGAAATTTCACATCTTAAATGTTGCCATTAAATTGGATTTTCATGTAAAATCATATCTTTATGAACGCAGATAAACAATTTCAAAATACATATAAAAATTATAAATTTCATAACGAATATTTTACTTTGGACGGTCCGCATACTTTTCAATATTACACGTCCCCTGTATATTTCCATAATTATAGTATTCATGTCTCCTAAAAAATTCCACCTATGTATCTAATTTCTGTTACTAAAAATGGAAGAAATTTTGTCGACGAAGAAATAATTAATTCCTAAATCGCTCATTTTGAATTCTTCCTAATTTTATTATACCGTTAGAGGGAAAGAATGAAAAATAACTTGTAAAATACTCGATTAAAATTTCCTTTAGAATTTCGAACAAATGGAAAATAATTTAATTGGTTCTCGAATCATTAGGTGCCTAATATAACCGCGGTTCTTTTTGGTTGTAGCGGCAGCCGTCCGTGAGAAAAGCGAGTGGAGCAGAGCGTGAGGCGCGACTACTCGAGACGCGAGGTTTCACGCTTCGAGGATCGATTAATTATTCCCTCAGCCAGACGTGGCGAACAAAAAAAGGCTGGTGGAATCGTTTAGCCGCCAATATCCTGGCAAAGACCTTGCGCGACGCTTCGTTGCATACGTAACGAGATCTTAGCGACGACAAAAGCGTGTTGCTCCGTCGTTTCATGCCAGCTTTTTGCTATGGCTCTGATTTTTATAAAATAGTAATCTACTTTTTCGTCTCCTCCATCCCCTCGATCGTGTGTCGTTCCCCTCGACTCCGATCAACACGTTCTCCTCCTTTGTCTGGTTTTAATGCTTCCGGTAATTGAAAATCGTTCGGTAATTTAATGACTGAGGTTACGAAGGTACATTGTTTTAACGGTGATGGAAAAGGCCGTTTAATTACAGCGCGCTCCGATCTGTTTTCGATCGTTTTCAGAATAATTTATTTTTCCTTGTTTGGCGTTCATTTATCGAAGTGGCCTACTTATAAGTCTATTACAAGTAATAAATAGTCATTTGTAAATTACTTATTAATAGGATTTTTGCTAAGTTGGAGTTGCTAATAGAATTTAAATGTTCATATTAGCCACTAATCAAGAGGATCGATATTACGTTATAATAAAAAGCTCTCCACTAGATATTTCATTGTTGTTGTAACCTCCGAAATATTGCAAAAAATATACCAAAGATATGCTACGTAAATCATCCAGAAGTAAGACCTATCTTGTAACTATAATTCCACCAGGGATAATCGTTTGATTTCCAGAGTTAAGATTATTCTAATCGAGTATTCTAGCAGAAAAATGAAAAAAGTTTCGAAAAGTAGATTTCATGCAGATATGAATCAATCTTACCTCTCTATATTTCCTACTTTCGACGATAGAGAAATTATCTCCATTTCGAACTTGGAGAAAAAGGAAAGATTCAAAACTGATAAGAGATTGAATAAAAGTTTGGAAAATGTGAAGAGATTTTCGCTAGAGTTCAATGACTAAAAAGATAAGCATCGAGCTGTTAGATGCAAGAAGCTCGTTCCACGTGGAGCTTTTATCGAGACGAAAAGCGCGAGTCTCGCGAGTGTCTGATAGGCAAAGATGCAAACACGCGGCACAGCGAAACACACGAATTATCTCGAAGCGTGCCTTAATGGGCGGACGTTAGACGCATGTCGTACGATCGTATAAAGGTAGAGAGCAGCATCACGCCAGATCCCCTAGCACAATGCTGCCCGGGCTAATACGCCAGCTCTTTCTTCGCTGCTTAATCGTTACTTCCGCCTCCCCGTGTGTTTATCCGACTTGTGGTACGTTGTATCCCCCCTTCGAGAACATCGTTTTCGAAAGGCACCAGCTATGTAAACGCTTAAATCATTCTCGAATCTCGTAACATTGTTCAAGAAAGTATGGTTCCCTAATGGTCGCTGAAAGAGATTCATATTTCGTATTATAGGAGAACGAAATGATAAAAATTGAACTTTGTGTGTCACTTGATACTTAGAAAGCGTGTTTGATATTCGTAAAGTTAAAAACGTTCAGATTGTTTAATCTTTATTCGTTCTCTGTAAAAATACGTGATTTATGATTAAAAATTGATTTCTTGTGTGTCGCTTAATAATTGGAAATACGTGTTTCATATTCGTAAAGTTAAAAATGTAGAAACTATTTAATCTTTTGTAAGAATATATAATTTATAATTAGAGATTACATTTTTTACTTTATATTTTATCTCCTTTTACTTTGCTCGCGTTATTTCAAGTCTTTTGTATATCTCCGTATTATTTCTATATTTAGTTATTGTATAATTGTTCTAATACGAATCGATCTGTTTACGACAATATTGCGAGTTTTAAGTTCTTAGAAAAACGTGTGAAACAGCGTACAGCTGTGACCTTCATAATAGTGAAAAAATTTCCGATCATAGAGAAATAGATCGCAGGAAAATAGTATTTTTATGTATTCAGAATGTAAAAAATGAGAGTAACTCTAATAGTAACTGTTTATAAAGGCTTTTTTTAATTTCCAATTGTCCTTCGATAAAGAATTTTAATAAGTCTATTTATTCCTTGTTGCATGAATATATCATTAACGATGTTTATCTAAGCGTCGTTCAAGAATCGTCATATATCTTCCATTTTTTATCTTTCGTTTCATATGCAAATGCCAAGTATAATCGTTCGTTAATTATATATCCATTAAGACCGACTATCTATCCAACGTAGATAACAAAAGGCTCGCAGGATTTTTCGAAAGGCTTAAATGTGCTGGAACAGTTGAAAACGAGCCAGAGAAAGTAGGACGAAGCACTATTAGACTTTTCTGCGGTATAGTAATTAGCAACCGCTGTGATATCGTGTGAAACCGAACTGTTCGGACTTGCGGTGCTCGAGGGCAATAGGAACTGTGACAAGACACTCGTCGAATTCAAAGAATCTCTTAAATTGCTCGTTCAACTTTAACAGAAAACAGTGGCTGCCTCGAAGACGCAGCCGGTTTCCCTTGACACTGTGAACTTTAAGATCTTCTCGTTTGCTTAACGTCTGTTTTAATGCTCCTTTTATCGATGAGATTATGGTCATTCGACTTCGTTAGCTTCAAAGTGCACAGTAAAAGATTCACATGATTAAACACGACTTTCCATAGCCATGACAGAAATTTCCAAGTTAACATAAGAATTGATGTAAGAATACGTATGCTGGGCTTTGCGAGGAGACAGAATTTTACGACGTATCGAAAGCGATAGAACTCGAATCTATAAAAAATATAATTACAATAATTTATGAAGAGACACTTCGATCTTCTCGGCCTCCTTAAAACTTTACAGTGCGAGGCAAACCACTCACGCAATCAAACACATTTTTTTACAGCTGTGATACAATTTTTCCAACTAGTTTAACTTACAAACATACTTCTGTAGCTACAGGCTTCTAAAAACAGAAAACGTTCATTAAAATCGCTAAGAAAGAAGATTAAAGGAGTCACCTAGACTCCGGTTCCATAAGAAACATAAATATTTTAAATACTGATCGTGAAATTCATTAAAAAAATTCCACGCAATGATCCACGATAAAAATAATAATAATCTACAGCGAGTTTATGAAAATGAAAAATAATCTATAAAAAAAGACAAATATTCCATGAAGCAAATTGCTAAATTCGTAAACAAGTTCACGATAGATAACAGTAATCTATATCGAGTCTATCAAAAATAATAGCAGTCTATAAAAAGAGAAATTCCGTTATCTTTGCGGTGGAACGAACCGGGTCGCATCCCCTTGACACGGAATTATTGCGGCGACGGTTTAACGATGCAGGAGGATCATATTATCGGTATCACAATTAGACACGTTCCACTTTCGTCGAACGTAAGGGAAAAAGGAAAGGACAAACGATCCCAATTAGGGACTATCGGTGGAAATCGTGTACTCGTGAGACGACGAGCCGGTCGGTCGTTTACGAGAGATGAGAGGAAAGAGAGAGATGGAGAGGTAGAGAACTGGCTCCGGCATTTTTGTCGCGCTGTGAAAGGTCAATACGAGAATTTCACTCGTGCATCGTCTTCACACGAGCTCTATGCACCGACCGCATCATGCAACACACCGTTCCTTGTCGAGAGTACAGCGTATTTCTAGGCTCGTAGCGCGAACGTTCGTTTGCATTTGACCCCTTTTCACCACGATCATAAAATCCTTCCATACTGCTCTTTTACGAGGATCAGAAGCGTTAGAAGGAAGCGTTGGAAGGAATACCGCGTTTAATGTAACGCAGAATCGCCGTGAAATTAAATGCTGCGTTAAACACGAACTCTTGACTTCGTTAATTGCTTTGAGACACAAAGTTTAATCAAGTCGAAGAGTATCGATATTATTTATTACGTCATCTACTCCGTCGTTAGGAATTGGAAAGTTTAGTTGAAACAGATGATGTTCTGCGTAGAAAGTTTAATTTATAGGAAAATTAACCGATATGTAAATTTACAGTAAGTGTGGTTGGTGGGTGAAATGTACATATGAGAGTGCGCTTTTATGCACAGTTTTTGTGTTATTTGACGGATGATGAATTGTACAGTATCGCGGCTAATAGCGCAAGATAAGCTAAATGTTGATCGTTTTATGGAGAGATAATCGGTCGTTGGTGGCAAAGGTAAAACGGTTAAAGCGGTTGTGCGTGAAAGTCGTGAACCTTCACCTGTAATCCGATTCTTCGCGCATCTGTTCTGTTCACCAGATCGGGGGAATACAAAAATAAAGAAACCACGGTGTACGAAGATGAATTGCGCGGGTTAATTCGCCTACTGCCGGCGGATTAGCAAAAAATTTCACAGACGTGTAACTGTAGACGTTCCCGGGTAGATTTATAGAGCCTGAACAACGAGAGAACGGTACTGTACGCGAAGCGTTGTTAATGTCGAGGATCCTACATGCGAAACGGTGTACTTCGACGAGATAGCCGCGGTGAAAGCTCTGTTAATTGCTTTTCGCACGACCAACTTGCCAAATTCGTCAAAATTTTACGACTCGCGTTCAATTAACATGTTTCCTGCCGCTCTTTATCCAAGAAATCCGACCATTACAGACCGTGCGCAAATTTTAAGCATTTTACGCAATATGATACGCGTTGTTGCAACAGTAAAGCACGTGTAGTTTGTTACTTTTTGTACGATATATTATACACAAGCATCTTTGTTAGATTTTATTTAGTTTAATTGTCACGAAATCGTTACAACTTGATACGGCAAAAGAGAAACACAATTCAAAAAACTCACCAGAAAAATCTATATCAATTGAAAATGAAAACTCGCTACAAGAAAGTTCTGTACAAATTGAGAGTGATAAATATGTTTGCAACTGTTGAAGAACTAATACCTTTGGATCGTGTCAGTTTTGAAGTTAAGGTGCGATATGTGACACTGATTCATCTCGCACGTCGGTCCCGCATTCCGTGACTGCTAGTGAACGTGTTTTACCACTGTTTTTTCGTCATTTATACGAATTATGCAACTTCCTTCTTATAAAAAAAAACTCATCTAAACTCATAGGACTAAATCTTTACATTACTCGTAATGATCAAATATCGTCTAAATCTCCAAACAAAAAATTTAGGGATTTACATACATGTAGAATCTCTACTAAACTATTACTATTAACTGAAGTATGAAGAATCATCACAAACGTTAGAAAACTTGCGCTAATCAAAGTTACCCTAACTAGCCATGTATTCTTCCATAAAACTGATCCACGAAAAACATTCGAACCGAAACAAACCAGACGAAGTCGTGGCGCATTCATCACGGTAGATTTACTCGATTTGCTCGATTTCACGGGCAGACGAGCGCAATTAGCGCACTATACCGTGTTGCAGTCGATCGAACTCCCAGGCATATCCCCAGTAATCGACTTGCCTAAACGAAGCGCGAATCGTCGGTCACGAGAGCGCGATCCTCTTTCTCTTTCAACCCTCGCGCACCTGTTGCGTCGCTGATGAAGAAAAAGAGGGCTCCACGGTGAGTTCATCTAACCACCGTAGATCGAGCACACTCGCTTCTTCCCTTGATCTCTGCGCCGTAATTGCCCAGGCGCGAGTTGCCCGCGAGGGAAATCTTGGCGTTCCCATCTTCCACGCAACAATTGGAAGCCGGATAGCACGGAATCGATCGGCGCTCAGTGGATGCAAGAAAACGGCCGGATGGATCATTACGTGGATCCGACGGGCCACGAACGTCACGCTGCAGTCGCATAAATATACGTAAACGTTCGTTGTCCGCGCGAGAACGAGAAAGCTCGGCCATTAATCATTAAAGATTCTGCGAGCCAGTGTGAGTCCTTCGTTTATATACGTTCTTCCGTACGTGCGAATGTATGCACACGTATACCTATCTTGAACAGGTTAAAATATGCAGCTGCACGTCGTGATTGGTGTACCCTGTGGTTAAGGTTGAAAAATAGCTGTTAGCCGCGTGTAAGCGTAAGATGTCCTAGATTTAAGCAGACACCGGTTGACAGAGGGTTTGCCAATCGCGTACGAAGCGTTTAAGTAGCAGTTGCTGCGTGAAAAATAAATAAACTCTGAAATATCATCGTCAATGTATGTTATTATAGATGATAATTAATTTGAGATATCTACTCTCACGGCTCTATCAATTTTTCGGATAAAATAATTATCTCTAGTAGTAATCTCTATTAATAACAATAGTGATTGGAATTACTATTTATATAGGATTCCATATATTAAATGCTATCTGTCTACTTTATTCGTCATCCCGTTCGAAAATCGTTGGTAAAGGCGAATCAAATTCATCGAAACGACATCGAAGCGATTATCACTCAGCTATTTCTTCATAGAATATATATAGCGTAGTGGAGAGTCGGTGTAACATGCGATTCCTCCTCCGGTTCGAGGGGCCACGGTTAACGGTAAAGAGTCAGCAAGAGTCGGCTAAAAGTCGTGCGGATACGTGTGTGCACACGCGTGTGTCGCCACGGCGTGAGTTTTCGTTTCACGGTCAGAAGGATAATCCTTCTCTCTGTCACTTCTCATCCGTCTTTCTGTCCCCCCGGCTAATTGAGTTGCTCCGGCTCCGGCCACGGATCTCTGTCACGTTTCATTTTCTCCCGTCTCCGTTTCACCGTCAGCGTCCGAACGACGGAACTGTCGTTTCCACGGATACGGTGTACGTCTGTTCGACCGTGGATGAAATTGGATTTCGTCATTCTTACCACCTGTAAGAAGGAGAATTCGTACCTGTTATATCCCGCCATCCGTCCTCTTCCTCCACTCTTTCGTCTCTTTTCTCTCCTTCCATCTTTTCATCAGATGGAAGGACACGCCGATGATTCCCAGAGGAGATATATGAAACGTCGGTGAGCGTATAATCCGGCGGGTGAACGCGACCGCGGAAAATAATCCGACACTTATGCCTTCGTGACCGTGGGCGGATTAATCGTTTGTGTTTTAACTTTCATTCACGGACACCTTTTGTACCGCGTTATGGAGCACCGGTTATTGTTCGTCACGACGAGATTATTCCTTTGGAAAGTCCCTTGAATTATGGCTGCCGGTGGCTCTTCTTTTTCTACGTTATTGAAATCCCGGTATGCGACGCTCGAAAGAACCGGGGAAACGGATGGATGGAAATAAAATAGCTTCGCGATACTATATTCGTGGATTGTAATAAGGAGATACATGGTTTTTTATTGTAAGTAGCTTGATAAAGGAATTGGGGAAGCTGGAATGTTGGATTTTTAAACAGCACACAAGTGGAGGTAGATTAGAGTTGGTATAGTTATGGTGCCATTATGTGTGATATGTGAAACATTGCGAAATCTTCTTAGAAATAATGAAACATAACTATCGTGATTATATTGGCAAGAATTGAAACGAATCTGAAAATGTATATAGAAACTACGAGATATATATTGCACAAAGATGGTTAAAATATTTGAACAGTCAACCATTCGCTGTATCAGCAGGCTACGATATTTAGTGAGATCATTTTTGATCTGCGACGGTATCTACACACTAGAAGCGACTAAGCTACAGAAACCACCATGTACACCACCCGCTATGATAATTAAACCTGTGAATTTTTATGCATCTATAAGAAATGCAAAGATGCACGTCCAAAATAAACCACTCGTTATAATATTCAGAGAGGAGACAAATATTTATCTAGATTTCCATTCTGTTAGTCATATTCGCAAAAATACAAATTTCCATACACATTCGTACTCTGATAGTAATAAAAAGGAAACTAAATAATATATCGAACTAACCATCGCTCAAACTATTTTTCAGCCGTCTGCAAGGAGGGTTGCCACCCCGTGCACGGCCACTGCAACGTGAGCGGCGAGTGCAAGTGCCGACACGGATGGCGCGGTGAACTCTGTGACCAATGCACCCCGTATCCAGGTTGCAAGCACGGATACTGCAACGGTTCCAGCTGGCAGTGTATCTGCGACACGAACTGGGGTGGTATTCTCTGCGACCAAGATCTCAATTATTGCGGCACGCATGAACCCTGTCAAAACGGTGGGACGTGTGAAAATACGGCGCCGGATCAGTACAAGTGCACCTGTCCCGAAGGATTCTCAGGACCAACCTGCGAAAAAGTCGACAATCCGTGCGCCTCCAATCCTTGTGCCAATGGAGCGACCTGCAGAGAACTTGGGGAGAGCGCTCACTGTGAATGTGCTCCTGGATTCTCCGGGCCTTACTGCGGCACGGATATCGACGAATGTGCGTCTCAACCTTGCCAAAATGGAGGCACTTGCGTCGATGGAAAGAACGAATTTGTGTGCAACTGTCCAACAGCCTGGCAAGGTATTCTTTGTCAGTTCGACGTGGACGAATGTGCTCTGAAGGAGTCTCCGTGCAAAAATTCGCTGACTTGCGTGAACCTTGCTGGTGACTACAAGTGAGTATGATTTTTATTGTACTTTGTTTGATTCTTATATAGAACTTGGAACGTTGACGTAAATTCTGTTTCTAGTACAGATAATTTTAGAATTGTTACAAACTTAATAACGCATGAATTAGATACCTGATCTAATATCAGGGCAATATCGAAGTTTTCACATTTTATGCTCGAAAGTTAGACTAATTTCATTTCTTCCGAACTTTCACAATTTTACGTCAGATAGATTAATCAAACAACTTATAGTTGCTCTTAATATTTCAAACTTCTCAACTAAAAGAATCAACATGTATTGTCCATATTTATTGACAAACTATATTTTCCTTGAGAAGTTCGAAACATGGACAATATTATTGATCGCCTAAGGAAACCTTATGAATTGTAAAACTTATCGTAAAATTTCATTTGTCTTATTACTAAACCTGTTGCTGTTACGCGACAGAATGTATTTAACTTGCAAAATTTCACCAATAATATTAGTACAACTGTACAAGCCAACACAATAGTGTAATTCTCTGCAAATATTCACATAAATAACTCTCCTCTCCAACAGTAAACTTTGAAAGAAAAATACTAACATTTATAGTTTATTACTAATTTTTCTCGATCATTAACTCAATCCTATTGGTCTGATCTCAGATGTCGCTGCAGGAGTGGTTTCACAGGAAAGAACTGCACGAAGAACATCAACGACTGCATCGGCCAATGTCAACACGGGGCACTATGCATCGACCTGGTCGACGACTACCATTGCAGCTGCACCGCAGGATATTCGGGCAAAGATTGCGACGTGGATATCGATGAGTGTGCCTCGAAACCCTGTCAAAACGGCGGAGAATGTAGAGACCTGGTGAACTCTTACGAGTGCGTTTGCCCAGTCGGTTTCACCGGATTCCAATGCGAGATCGACAGAGATCACTGCAGTCCGAATCCATGCAGAAATTCCGCACCCTGCTTCAACACGCAAACGGATTACTACTGTCACTGTCCCGAACAATGGCAGGGGAAAAACTGCTCCGAGCCAGCAGCTCACAATCCACAATTTGGCGTTATGGATGAAGAATCTGGCTGTGGTAGCGAAGGTACGCCTTGTGGAGGCAGAGGCAAATGTACTGGCGGAAGGTGTATTTGCGATGCTGGTTACACCGGGATGCATTGCCACGAGAATATCAACGACTGCAGAGGAAGTCCTTGCTTAAATGGTGGAACATGCGTCGATCTGGTTAACTCGTTCCAGTGCATCTGTAGGGAGGGATGGACTGGAGATCTGTGTGATCAAGGTCAGTGATTACGTTCAATTCTTTTGGCTTCGTTCGAAGTTACAATGTCTTTATATTACTATAATAAAGTACAAATGTAAATATGAAAAAATGATCGAGAATCGATAAGAGTTCAATGTATAAAATATCAAAAATGAATTATATATATACAAATTAAAAACTATACATAACATATATTCGTTATCGGTCTATGAAAATGTAAATTTATATAGGCATTCATAGTTTAATGATTACAATTATTAATATTCGTGTCGATTAATTGTCGATCTTTACGATTCTATGTATTTTTATCTATTTGTATTTGTATTTGTATCTATGTATTCTATGTACGATTCTATGAATTTTCCAAATATTCGACCTCATATTTATGTCACTGAAAATTTATTAAAAAATATTAAAGAAATAAGCGATTTACCAACTAAAATCAACACGATTGTCTTCCAGACGTGGACGAGTGCACGACAGCTCCCTGTCGCAACAATGGTACTTGCGTGGACGGAGTCGCGGACTTCACCTGCATCTGCAGAGGTGGTTGGAAAGGGAAAACATGCACCCTACGTGCCGGCCACTGCGAACCAGGTACTTGCCGCCACGGTGGAACCTGTCAAGATCGCGGCGACGGATTCACTTGTCATTGTCCTCCAGGATGGGAAGGTGCTGCCTGTCACATAGCATCACCTGCGTGCGCGAGTAATCCCTGCGAGAACGGAGCGACCTGCGTGAACACCGCCGATGGCAACTACAGATGCGTCTGTCGCGAAGGTTTCGAAGGACCAAATTGTCGTCGAGACGTGGACGACTGTCAACCTTTGCCATGCTTAAACGGTGGCAAATGCGTAGATGGAATCAACTGGTTTAGGTGCGAATGCGCGCCAGGTTTCACTGGTCCGGACTGTCGAATAAACGTGAACGAATGCGCTAGCGATCCCTGCACAGGCGGATCGACGTGCGTAGACGGTATAGCGAGCTATTCCTGCATCTGTTCGCCAGGAAGGACAGGAGTTCGCTGCGAAATCCGTACCGCGGGCGGTCTAGGATGTCCCGTAGCCAGTTGGGACGACGACTGCAACGTCTGCGAGTGTAGAAACGGGAAGAATCAGTGCAGCAATATCTGGTGTGGTCCTGGAAACTGTCTGAATGGTACATCGTGTCTAGCTCACGAGGTTTGTGTACCTAGTCCAAGCGAGAGTTGTCTGGCTCCATCGTGCCCAGCCTGGGGTGAATGTCGTCCCGTGGAAACCGGAAGACGAGTAGGACCACCTGCTCTGCCCGCGCCGCCTTCCTGTTGGCCTGGACAGGCTACGCCAGGTCCAACCTGCTCTAGACTCACTATTTTGCTTAGAAGAGATACTCTTGCTGCTGGCACGTCCGTTGAGATCCTCTGTAGACGACTGAGAAAGCTCCTGGCTGACCCAAGAAGGCCACAATCCATTGTTCTTTTGTGTGATCTTAAACCTGGAGATAACGATACAGTGGAAGTGACTATCTTTTCTGAGGCAGCCTCAGATGCGGCTAGAGATCTAGGCGAAGCTCTCAGCAGACCTCTGGGCAGGCCTCTCGCTCTGGCCTCTGTTCTGGAGGTCAAAGTGGAGACGGCCTTGCTCAGTGAACCGAGTTCCGCGAACTCCAGCAGCGCCGGAAGCTACGTGGCCGTTCTTGGCGGAGCCCTGGCGACTGTTCTGGTCCTGGCACTATTTGGTGGATTGTGGTATCTTAGAATGGTCAGACAGAGATCGAGTTTAACTGCAACAACTAGCAGCGAGACTTCGTTGCATCGGCATCGTAGCGATTTGGATGAGAAGTCGAACAACCTTCAGAACGAAGAAAACCTGAGAAGATACGCAAATCCCTTGAAAGACCAGGACCAAGGAGAACCAAGAGTCTCTGTAGTGAGACCTCTGTCTGGAACTTCGCTGGGTGCTTTGGGTACAACAGAGGAAAGCTTGGAGATGGTCTCTGAGGACAGTAGACATCGCTTGCCACCGCTTTATAAACCTCCCAGCGCAGAAGCTAGAAATAATACTGCCAGTTTCACGTACGAGGAAGGACCCCATAAACCATACAGCAAACCCAGACTGCAGGAGCCGACGTATTCCTCTCATCAGCAACCGGGCACCAGCCAGACTTCAGCACCCCATCAAGTACTCACGGTTCACGTGTAATATGATAGAGTCGCAAATGTTCGAAGATATCCACTTCTAAGGAAAGATCTTCTATCATTAGATGACAGAAACAAAGATGAAAAAAGCGGTTGTAAAGGACGTTGTATGAAAAAACGAAGTGAAAAATGATTATCGAACTGTAATGGGGGTAATTTTAACGAACAGACTTAAGAATGAATCGCATGATTGTTTCCTCCTATTAAAAGCATGAATCATTAATCACTTTTAGGAAATGAAATTGTGAAAAATTGTGTATTGTATTTTAAAATCAGGATTTCGAGAAACATGTTACGTTATAGATTATTTTTTCTTCCTGGGAAATACAAAACGACGTAGTAGGCTAGAGAAAGAGATTGTATTTCCTTTTTAATAAGATTCTGCTGATTATACATAAGAGATGATTTTTTAACAGAACTTTAAAGATTTATTGCGAAAGAAGCATCGTTCTCTATCTTCCTCCAATGAACCCCTCGCTATTCCACGACAATAATCGACAGTCTATAATTATATATCAGCAACGCCGAGTTGTTTTATCGTTGTACATATGTACATAGCCCGTACTTATTAATTTTGCTAAGCCTGTATCATCTCTGAACGCCGTCGTCCCTATGGCCAGCCTTAAGGTGTAATTATCGACGTGTATCCGCGTTACAATCGTAGGCATTCACACGCGATCCGAAATCAAGAACATAGCCAAGTGACGGCGAGCAGCCACCGTAGGTTTCGTAGAGCTATAGCACGTAGGCGAATTAATCTGCGTCAACGCAGGCTTCGGACGTTCCATCGGACGATATTATTGTGATACTCATAGAGCGAACGAGAGAAAGAGTGCGAGAGAGAATATCGTGCGTAAGATTTAACCAGCTCCGTGACACCCTCTTGGAAAAATTACGAGTCAATCGGTGTTTCGAATCATGATCCAAGCTCGCTTGTTAATTAAATTTATCGATTAATTAATTCAAACTTACTTCTACCGTCGATTTTGCTTTCAATCCTAACATTGGTCTTCTTAGAATTTCATTTAAATTTTCAACACGGTATTGCTTTAATTAAATGAAAATTGATTATTTGATCAATAATATTCATGAATGTACAATTGAGCGAATTAATAAAACGATGTATCTTTTTCTGTATGTAAGGTGTGCGGAGAACTTTTGCGATCGACGAGAAACGACATAGCACAGCAACGATCGCATGATCCGAGCGATGTATGATGTAAATAGACCCACGTACATAGATCCAGATACTTTCTTGTCCCTCTTTTGGATCTCCCTTACCTATGCCCTCCTATTTTCCCCTGTTAGATGTGCAATTTTATTTTTTTTCTCTCTCTCTCTTAGTATCGTTGCAAATGTATGACGACGAACGATCAACAACGGGCGCGCGGAACGCGCGTATTACTAGACTTTTATCGACGAAGAGATCGCATAAATTCGTATTAGGCGTACGTAAGTTGTAACGGGAGAAATTTTTATAACAGATAGTTTATTTTATAAAGAAAGCTATATTATTATACAAAATATATAAAAGCGATGAAAAAAAAAATATATATATATATATATATATATATATATATATATATATATATATATATTATATTATATTATATTATATTATATTATATTATTTTATATTATATTATATTATATTATATTATTTTTTATTTTATTGCCTTGTATTAATTGTTGAGAGATCACGGACAATAGTTCCCCCTAAATCGAAATTCTGCTTATAGTAAGATCGATCGGAAAAACGATCTAGTAGATTTTCTTCTCTCTGTTTCCGATTAACAGAACTAATGTCCTTGGTCCCTGATCTAGGTAGCTAATGGATAATCCACGCGTTGTGATCAGTCCCGTGTTAGATAAGCGCGAAGGAAGCGTGAATGAGTGCATGTAAATAAAATTAAGCTCCTTCCGGTCCCGCAATCATTTCTTTTTTTTTTCGTCTAAGGTAGCGACAACGACGATGACGATGACTGCGACTATGACAAACAACGATAATGATGGTGATGATGATGATGATGATGATGATGATGATGATGATGATGATGATGAACAAGTTTCAATAAAAAGTACAACCCTTACAACACCGCCTGGTTTTCACTGGTTTATTCTATATACCCGAACGCAACTGGCCGAACGAATTCTCTCACGTGGTGAGAGTCGATGTTCGCGCAAGTTGCATTCAAATCACCGGGAACGCAGAATCGTAGGTAGACGTGCCTTCCGGGAGCAACCGCCACAGGCCAACAAGACGAGAGGCAGAACGGGACAGAACAACGTGTTTGGTTTCGAATCATTTGATCGCATTAAAGAACGAAGAAAAGAAAGTTTCCTTGAAGGCGTGGAAAAGACTTTCTTTGTGTACTTTACGCTTTGTATAGTCGTAGGAAGTAGGGAGAGACTCGACCGTTTTTCTCTTCTGTTCGATCGAATTTATTTCTAATTGCATGGGACATACATTATATGGTTAGATGGTTCTTAAGCATAGATGAAGGTTTCGTACGAACCATAAAATAGTAAATTTGATCGAGAAAGTCATAATCGTAACACAGGCTCAGGAACTACGAGGATAAAATTAAAATAGAAAGTTTGGAATCCTTACAACTTTCCTTGCTATTTTTACCTATAATTTCTTTCGTTAGTATATTTTCTTTCTGTATACACTTTACTCGTTGGTTTACGCTTTCTATTAACCAACACGTTCAGTTTGCTTATTTGTAAAATTCCTATATGAAAAGCAAAGGTCCAACTTGAAGACGCTTGTTTTAGTAGTATTATGCAGCACAGACAAAACGATACAAGGTTTTATCAAACAGTATATTAAACTTCTTGTCTCATTTCTACATCCTCGCTTCTACGAATAAAATATTCCACGTGTCGAGCATCATTTTTTGAGCCATTCCGGGCACTTACTCTAAACTAATCGCCGGAGGACAAACATGGTCGTCGGATCCGGATCTCGTTGCTAGCAAACCGGCCACGGATTTCAATAGATCGTTTCATTGAGGATAATACAGTGTTCATTATCATCGAAAGCGCGTCTGAGATTAACAAAGGGCCCCGTGTAGGCAATTTCGTGAGACGCCGAGACGAGGATCGGTGACCATCGTGGCGATCTTGACCACGGTACACGAGCCGCGTATACAACCGCGTGACTGCTGAATGAACGATCTGCCAAAATTACAATACAATGGCCCAGAAGAACCACTTGACGAATACCCAGTAAATGAGTCAGTCTGGTTGCTTAGTCGAATAAGGCTCGTGTGAACCACCAAGTCCAAGAGCGCCGTCACTGTGTAAATGGGATACCTTGAGAAAGCGCAAGAATCAAGGTTACAGATCGACTCTGTAATACCATCGGGAGAAATATGACGCGTTTTAACACCTATGAATGCCGTTTACGGTTCAAGACAGTTAACGTAAACGCTCCGCGAGCGAATATCTGACACCTGATGCGAGAAATCCCACCTGATCAAGGAGAATAAATGTCGTCACGGATGAGACGTAAATAAATAAATAAATAAAATATGGATAAAAATGTAATATAGATAAAACATAAATAAATAAATAAAACTGTGGTGAATCATTTTATCTGATCTGCATCCTCTTGCACAGTTGAACTAATATTAGTTTATTTCGAAATTTTACAGGCCATAAATTACTAGTTAGTACTGATAAATTCTTTTGCGTAACAAGTAATCTGTTTAATGAAAGGATTCGATTTTATTGTCTGCGCGTGATAACTTCACGTTATCAAAATTTGAAGTTAGTCTCTTATCAATCTATCAGTAAAATAAACCAAAAAGAAGTCGAATTAAAAGGTTCAACTGAAACAAGACAAAGGAAATGGAACCTCTCAAAGCGTTTCCAGTAATTCTACATGTTTCTTACCATCTTCGAATTCCATTTGCCAAGAGAAACTTACGTTTCAGGAAAATATAAATTTCGAAAATGTTACCGGGATATCGAATTATTATTTGGACTATTACGGGAACGAATGGGAATTTCTGGACGATGAAGAGAAAGAGGAAATGGAGGAGGAAGAAGAAGAGGAAGAGAAAGAACTAGAAGAGAGAGACATTTCTGTAGACTTGTTGACACAATTTCGGGAGACCACGATCGAAAAGAAAGCAGCCGAGATCCAACTGGAAAAAGGGAAACTACGAGAAATGGTTGCTGTAATTCCATTTTGGTAATCGTAACGCGACAAAAAAAAGATCATTCTCATACACAAAAAAAATATAAGGAATATTGGCGTTGAATATGTAGATAAAAAGGGAGAGAGGTCTGTCAGAAGAAACTCTGATCACTCCGGAAAGCGGGGAATCCATTGTTTCTGCCGAATCGTCCGCAGAAAGTTCAATCCATCCTTGCCTCAAAGATATAGATATCAGCGATTCCCAACTGAAATTGCAAAATCTGTACACGGTGTTTCCGATTCCTGACGATCCTGGCTTGGTACCCGAGTTCTGGACTATTCACGAACGTAAAATCGAGTCTTATCCAGATGATGGCGTGCTGAAATTTTTCGACTTGGTAAAAGCATCTCGCATCAGACCTATACAGGCCTTGGAAGATATGTTACTATCTGAGAAAATCAATTTGCAATATTACGGAATCGATTGCCGCGCCGTTCGACCTCTTTGCAAAGCCTTGATGAAAAATCCTTTCGTTCATACAGTCAATCTTACAGTAAGATAAATATCCGTAACCTTTGACATAGATTAACAAATATCAGTTAATAACGTTAATATGATTAAAAGCAATTTCTTAATTATTAGAATTATTTCGATCGACAAATGTTTTTAACGAAAATTAATTAGAATTGGGAAAAAGGAAAAAGAATGTTAATATTTTTGCCCGAAATAATTGTCTCGTAGGGTAATTGGTTATCAGAGGATGCCTGTTATCATCTGAATGAATTGCTACTGAAAAACAACATGATACACACGTTGGTATTATCAGGATGCAAAATTGGTCCAAAAGGTGCCGCGAAATTTCACGATGGAATTTCGGAGAATGTGACACTGAAGACATTAGATCTCTCGGATTGTAATATTCGTAAAGAAGGTTTGGACTATATTACACAGGCAATGTGCAATAACGAAACCATCGAAACTCTTTTAATCAACGACAATAATTTCGATGAATCTTGCTCGGAGGCTTTGCAAAGATTGCTCTCCTGTTCACAGACAATACAGCATTTAGAATTGTCATGGAATTCTTTGTACACCGTGGAAACTTGGAAGAAACTGATCAAAGGATTCGATAACAATGAAATTTTAATCAATCTTGATTTATCTTGGAACGCTTTAGGGAAAGAATGTGTTCCATATCTTCGTCGATTATTAATGCGTTCTTCGCCATTGAAAAAGTTACATCTGAATGGTAATGCAGAAATCATAAAGACTTTTCTTTTAATATAGAAATTTCTTAACCCTTTACTAGATTAGAACAGTGAATCTCGATATTCAGAAACCAATTTAATGTCTGATATCAATATTATATTTCAACTACGTTCAGGAAATCGATTTTATGATGAAGATATAGAGATCATAGCGAAAGGATTATCGAGGAATAAAGAACTCGAGGAATTATACTTAGGTAACAACCCTATAAAAGCTGAAGGTGCACTTAATCTCGTTAAAGCAGTTACGCCCGAAAAATCGCCCGAAAGTTCACTACGTATTCTGGATCTTACGAATATTTGGGCGAACAAAAACATATTACCGGAGCTTCAAACAATTCGAAATAATAGACCATGGCTCGATATTAAGTTAGGAGGGATACTTAGTAATTACAAAGTCGAGGGTCCAGATGTACAAGCAATATTTTTGAGAAGAGCCAACTATGAGGCTATGAAACCAAAGAAGAAACGACATCGCAGGAATTTTGGTCACTTTGTATTATCACTTTCTGATGATCCCATCTCAAGAGGTATAGGAAAGTAAAAATACTTTGCTTTTTAGTTTACATAGCAAATAGTTGCTTCTATTGAAATAAAATTAATGTTACAGGGAAATTTGTAGAACTGATCGAAAAATTCCAACTGAAGTTATCTCAATCTTTGGTAAATGAACTAATACATGCATTTGCTGGTGCAAGGCATACCGTCGATCAAGGATTATTAAAATCTGTTTACATGAAACATTTTCCAAACACAAAACTTCCACTGGAAAAACCTACTAAAAAAAGAAAAATCAAAGGCGCAAATATGAAAAAAGAGGAAAAGACAAAAACTAAAAACAAATATGGACTATGAAAATGAATATTACAGTTTATTACAATACTCTACTTTATTAATTTAAATAAAATATAATTATATTACATTTATGCTTTTTAACAAATAGAAAATAAGTGTAATACAAAAAATTACAAATAATTGTAATAGTAGCGATATAGATTTTAAAATCTGATACATTTCTTAATATCAATCTATGTAAAATATCCTAGCAGAAATATCATCAACAATCCAATTTATTCCTTCCACAAGATTTTCTGCTGTAACTGCTGAACATTTGTATATTTGCCAATGATGGGTTTTAATATTAGGTAATTCCAAAATTTCTGCAATATCAAATGCAGACAGTGCTCCAGGCAAATCTTGTTTATTCGCAAGTATTAATAAACTTGCACCTTCTAATCTCTCCTCTTGTAAAAGTTTATATAATTCTGTCTTACAATCCTCCAATCTTCTTCTATCTGCACTGTCAATTACCCACACAAGACCATCTGTAGACTCAAAATAATTTCTCCAATAAGACCGTAATGACTTTTGTCCACCCACATCCCATATATTTAATTTGTATCCACGATGTTCCAAAGTTTTAATATTAAAACCAAGAGTTGGTGATATTGTATCAATTGGTTCTCCATTAAGTCTCTTTAAAACTGTTGTTTTACCAGCATTATCTAAACCTCTGTAAATATATAAAGAAAGTGTACGACAAAGGTGTACAAAGACAAAGATTTAAAATATATATGAAAAACTACAATCATTAGAATATAAGAAGAAAGAAACAGAAATATACAATAAATTATTTAACATAATTGTATAATCTTGTTTAAAAAGTGGATAATGTCAACGTAAATAATATCATAACCTAAACATATTGAAACAAAAAAGCAAAAATACGTACAGCATTAAAATACGCATTTCTTTCTCCTTTTGCTTCAGTTTCTTAAGCACTGTTAACAATCCCATTATTAATTACATTAGAAATATCACTGGTCGTTATTTTATAAACATAATATGTACCCGGAAAATGTAAAGCTACTCAACGTGACAACTTTAACCTCTATCGAAAGCAACAAAGTCAAATCCAATACCGAATGTATCTGTTAAATATAAAATGTGTTCGATAACATACAATATATTCATTTATATATTTAACATTAATAGTAAATTAACTACTAACAAATAATTTACTCAAATATATCAAATAATTTATTAAAATATATATTATAAATTATACAACATATTATGATAAAAGTAATTCTGAAACTTTATTAACAACATCAGGATGACAAAGTGCATTAACAACTTTTTCAGTCAAATCTTGAGAAGCATAAGTATTTTGGATATCAATATGTGGTTTAGAATCTTCTTTCACTGATTCAATATAGACTTCAGGGAATCTCTCCCTCTTCATTCTCAGAAATTCTTTTAGTTCTGTATGACTAAGTTCACGAAGCAGTTTTACATAAATTGGATATTCTGTTACTAAATCCTTAGCAGTCCATATATTACGTTTTATCTTTTCAGAAGATGATTCTACATTTGTCATAGTTTTACATTCCCCAATAGCAATGTTGAGCTGTTAAATAATTTGATTTTAATCTTAAATATTTATAATTAATATCAATATAAACTACAGATATGTAACGTTCATTATACATTACCAAATCTATACATTCAGTGTCATTAGGTACATTATTAACATCTTTCCCAATTCTGGTCACTATTAATTTAACAATAGCTTCTTTCACTCTTGATATATTATCTGTTATTATGGGTAGCCATATATTGACACTAACAGTTAATTCCAGTGACTCAACATAGTGCCACCAACCAGGAGGAACAAATAATACATCTCCTGGTTCTAATGTTACTAATCTTGCTGTGTCTTGTATCTTTAATATATTAATTTCATCTTCTTTAGTAGGACAGAAAAAGTTGTATTTACTATATATTGTAGATTCTTCATAAGGAATTCTTGTTGGCTGGAGAAAATTACTTGAACTTGGAGGAAACAGTAACCATTGTTTGCTAAAAAATAATTTGAACACAAACAGTCTTACTTTTATATTAAAATTTTTGTTTTTATTTTCATATATATAACTGACCTTCCATGAATTTGAGCAACTAAATTACAACCATAAGAATCCTGATGGCAATTTGTATGAGCTCCTTTGCTTCCAATCCAAAGAGTAGAATCATCGCCAGTTTTATCAATATCAAACCTTTTCCAATTTATTGAATTTATTATTTCTGGTTTATCTTTAAACCACTCTTGCATATACTTATAATCAAAGTAATACCATTGTCCATGATCTTTGTGGAGGTTCATATTTTGAATAAAGTATGATAGTGTGATTGAAACTGTTGAACAATTTATTTCCCATTGTGGAGTCTGAAATATGTAAAATAGTTTTTAAAGCTTGTCACAAAAATGTCCAAACATAAATAAAAGAAAAAGATTAATTAAAATAATAATAATTTACCATAGATCTAGCATTATAACCAAGTCGAAACGGTAATTTAATATCGCCGAATTTTTCAGCGAGTTCAGATAAATTCCATTCTAATAATTTCCAACAATATTCACCTTTTTCATTTTGTAACATATGTTGAAATACTACTGGCTCTTGCATTTCCATAATAGCTTGATATAAAACCTTATCCGATGGTGACTTTAATTTATCCATATTTGATAATTATTTATAATTTATTCTTTTTTAAATATAAAATTTGATCACGTTAGAAACTGTTCCATTTTAAAACTTAAATTGAACTTTATTTTTTAAGTTGTTAAAAATATCCTATATCTATGTTTTTATCCAAGTTTTTATGAATAAAGATACATCTTATTAATAAAATCAAAAGAGCTCTTGTAGATAATAAATTTGAAGTTGTTTACAAAAGTTAAAGCTGGTTAGCTTCAATGATTACAGGTTATGTGCACGTACAATAATGCGTTGTTAACTACTCAAATTCCAATTCGTGGTCAGTTATCAAGGAATTATTTCATGGCGTATTCTAACCTAACAGAAACGTCACGGTAGTTTAAAATTGAATATCAACTTTTATGGCATGCTTTTTAGTTGTACCTAACAAACAAGTAAATATGTTAAAGTATACGCAACTGTGCTTGAATTATTTAAAATCAACATTTCTTTCTCGTCAGAATAATATATTGGTGCAACAAAACCGGGTAATATTTTATTATCTATTTTGCAGAAAATTAATACAAGACTAAGCGTTTAAAGGTGAAC
Source organism: Bombus vosnesenskii (assembly GCF_011952255.1). NCBI lineage: Eukaryota > Metazoa > Arthropoda > Insecta > Hymenoptera > Apidae > Bombus > Bombus vosnesenskii. The sequence continues at coordinate 2,624,949 of NW_022882987.1, forward strand.
AATTATTGCTTTCTATTTTAGAACACATATATCTTAAAAAGAAAACATTCAGCACCGCTTCATAAAAAATATGAGAGACAACCACGGTTAACACATAAACATTTCATTTATGAATTCATAGAGCATTCATCTCAAAGGAAACAAAAAAAGATTGATTTAGTTTTGTTAGAGAGTGTAAAAAACATTGGTGAAAAAGGTCAGAAGGTATCAGTATCTTCTCAAAGAGCTTATGAAAGTCTGATATTACCAAAATTGGCTGTATATGCAACTCCTGAAAATCTTAAAAAATATATAATCGAAGATATAGATGCCCAGAGAAGATTATCTAAATATAGCTCTCAATTTGTAGAAAAAACAATAAGCACATTATCTCAATGTTATTTACCAGTAACAATGTCCATGGACAATCCATGGACTATAGAAAAATGGCATGTGAAAGTAGCTTTTCGTAATGAAGGATACATTGTACCTGAATACGCTATAACTCTTCCAGAGAAGACTATATCTGGACCTGATTTATCCATTGAAAATAAAGAATTTTATGTTATTGTCAAAATTAATAATATTGAGGAAGTTAAAGTCAGATGTAAAGTACATCATTATACTTCTAACTCAGAAAAAAAGATTGAATATGATGTACCATATTACTTACTACCAAGCATAGCAATTTTCCCAGAAGATCAATCAATATTGAATTCCCTCCCAAAACATCCCTTGGCTGATAAAGAAAGTGTAGAAAAATAAAAAGTAAATAATAATTGTATTATAAATATTGTAATAAATAAAATATTTCGTTCGAAAAAATTAATTTGTTACATCTATATTTTATTAATATGTGAAATACAATTAAAATTAAATAATTTCATTGTACATATATATGTGTAGATACGCGTATATTTTAAGTCTTACGAATTTGAATTAAAAATTAAATGATTTTTTTTCGATGATAATTATTTTGCTCACAATACATACATGTATATTTACATCTTCCTTATTGATGTAATTCTCCTTTTTATCATACATTTCTATTTATGAAATATATATATATGTATATGCAATCAATAATTAATTTATGTAGTATTGAGTGTTAATTTGCTCTTCATTTATCTTTTAGTTAACCTGACTTCTTACTAATTCCATTATTATGAATGAAACGTATCATTTTAATTTATTATATTGATATTTAGAAATGGAAGAAAGATATTTTGGATGGGATGAAATTTCTGATGGATTACTTTTATTAAGGTAATAAAGTTTTTAGAAATTCAAATACCTCATATTTTTGTATAAATTACACCCCAAAAGATAATTTATTCATAAATAAAATACAACAAATAACTATTTTACTTATTATCTTTTTCTATATTTAAATATTAGTACACAAAAGACTGAGGATGAGCATGCCAAAAAGACTAAACTACAATCTGATCCTAATCATGTATCAAAGGTATATTGTCCGCACTCATACTTGATTTTAAATTTCCATGAAACCTTAAGTCAACGTGATAAGGTAAATAATAAAAAGAAAAGGAATTTAATTACAATATCTGTAATTTCTTTATTTCAAAAATATATCGTTTTTAGCTCAGATTTAGGAAATATTATTTAAGGAAGGTAGCTCCAAATGAACCAAATGTTATTATTTTACAAGATATAAAAGATCTTGTAATGTATTTATTAATCAGTCACATAAGTCCTCAATTTGTGAATTTCTTCTATTTATCAATTGTGGATCGCTTTTTGAGAGCTGCAATACTTTATTTCCAATATTATGTGATAACATGGGAAGAATTAATGAAAGAACGTACAGCTACTATGAAAAAAGCACCAAATCCTTTGGCTCAGGGCTATAGATATAGATATGCAGAAGAAATGCAAATTCTTCGATGTGTCTTAGGTAGAGAATATGCTGATTTAATAGTAGGTTGTCATGATGTTATACAATATCATCATATGACTGGTGGAAAAAAAGGAGCTCCATCTGTGACACAATCTCAAGGAGAAAAGGATTTACGAATATTTGAGGTATTAATCTGTATGACACATCGTATTGTCTGGATAGCTTTAGAACGCAAGTATTTCAGTTTGATTGGTGAGTGAAAACTATAATAAAATAGAAAACACAAACTATCTATACAATAATAAATATATAATTATATTCAAACAAAAAATAGGATATTTGTTGTAGAAATGGAATTGCACAGATTATTTAGAACTGAAACATATAATATAGCAGAAAGACGAAGTCATATCATTCAAGATATGTTACCTAATGATATCCAAGTATTACAAGGTCACAAAATACAAGTAAAAAGAAAATTATTAAGAAATTCACCCTTAATACAAGGATTGATATACTCAGATTCTGACTATCGTCTTCTATCTTTAGGTATATTACATACTTTTATATATTTCATTATAAAAGAAACAAAATAATGCATTATGGTTTACAGGAATAGAGGACAATTCAAATGACGAACGCATTCTTTATTTGAAATATGCACTTGTTGCTAAAGAAGATAAATTACATGAACTGGGAATAAAAGTAGGAATTTTAGGAGAAAATAGAACTAATTATGATATCTTACTAATGCCTCTAGAAGAAAAAAACGAAGAACAAGACAGAACTCAATTATCTGATAGAAGAAAACATGAAAAAAGAAAAAGTATTAAGGATACAATGCAAGATACAGTGAGTTTTTAAAAATGTTCTGAATATATGCATTTGTTATGAAACATTAATGTCATATTTTTTACATTTAATATCATAGCAAATATCTATAAAAGTACAAAGACTTCCGTCTTTTCAAACCAAACCCGACCTAACACAAGACTTTTCAACGAGAACAACTAATATTTCACCAAAAGGCTACAAAAGTGCGCGTCAAAAAGCAAGGAAAAAGTGGCTGATTAGAGAAATTAAACGGCAAGGATATAAAGAAACGGATACATACTCAATAGCAACAACGATAGATCAATAATTTTTTTGAAAATAAATTAGGAATTATAAGCATATTTGTGTCATAATATAAATTATCGTAATTTCAATAACATTCTGTTTTAATTGAAAATTTATAAACTTCTTCTATGCTATTATGTGAGCAAATATAAATGTTACAAATTCTTAGTTTATGTTAGTTATATTTTTAAATAAATAAAATTTTGAAATTTGTATTATTTGAATTAAACATATGATATATATAATATATACAAATACAAATTAAAAGATATACAAATATATACAAATATATCGTTATAACACAACAAATAATAACAAATAACAAATTTTTGTTGAGTATGTTTGTTGAACTAAAGTAAAATAAATAGAACACAAATCAATGTTGATTACTATTTCAAGACTGTTTTATTTTTCGTGTAATTACTTAAAGTTAGTATGAATTAGTAACAATTAAATATTTGAAAATATGTGTCTATATTTGGTTTCCTAAAAAATTTACTTCATGCAATAATTTAATTGCTTTACATTTAATATTATTCTGTAAGATTGAGTAATAATGAATAAAGAAATACAAAGTATTTATATTTTTAATTATTTAAAAAGAAAATTGTTGATAACTAATACAAAATATGGAAAACTACTTAAAATTATTCGTAACGCGCATTGAAAAAATTTAGAAAGAAAAATACTGATAATTATTTTTATCGCATAAGATATTAAACATAGACACATATTTCGAAAATAACGCTTTTAGGATATGTGATAAGGGTGGATAAACTGAGTACAATAAGACAATGTAAAAAATATGCTTATTATAATTGGTAATGCCTAATAATGCGTACTAATGCTGATATTTTACAAGGAGATACATATATAGGTACATTTGAAGCAATGCATTGTTTTAAGATTAAATTTTGCATTGTCCTTATATAAATAATTATTGTACCTACTTACTACCATTATATATAATAACAATATATATACGACATTAATTTAATCCCAATATGGGTTAAATTGTAAATTATATTGTATTTTTGTCCATTTACAAGTGGCAAATTACTGTCCATTTGCATTGGTTTACATTTAAAACATTTATTATTCAAGATATACTTCCTTGCGACCTATTATTTATGAATAATGACACGCACATGTAACGTACAAAAATTAATATCTTAACTAGTACATTTGGCACAGAAACTTTGATAATAAAAACTAGATCTCACAAAAATCTGTACAATTCTAGTGTCACAAGTAAGTTGTTTTTTCTGCTGCTTTACTCTCTAATGACATTTATTTATAGTCTACAGAGTGATTCAACATAGTTCTTTTTCTTTAATTTCGATTACGATATGTATTAAAATTATGATAATTTGAAATATATTGTGTACATTTGAAAATATTACATGTACGTAGATAACTCTAGTGTCAATACTACAGCTACGTTGTAATCATTTAAATGTTAAATGGCAGTAAATGATTTAGTTGTCCTTATAATTAACCAGAGGAATCTAGTTTTTTTTCTCAGAATCTGTGCCCTCTTACAATTCTTTAATCTGAATTTTATATATTTTTACTTTGAATAATAAAATAATATATCACGTGTCATCTTTTCTTATAGGCTGCAAAAGAAATTGAATCATATTACAATTACTAAAGATATCAAAAATGAAACTATTTCGGCACTTCTTATTAAGTTGAATCTTTAATTATATGTTACAGTTATCTATTACTGAACATTTATCTATATGATTATAATACAAAATGAAGAAAATGATGATAGTGATGATTATGCATATATCAATAAGATTATTTGCGATTATTCGCATATATTGTTACAGCAGGCAGATGATAAAAAATGAATATGACCATTTATATGTATATGTAGTTTTTTTTAAGTTCAGTCATGTGTTCATGCAATTCTATTTTATAAATAAAGTTTCTTAGTAGAAAATAATCCGTTAAAACTTCTAACTTCTGTTTAAACAAAACCTAAGTTATATTCATATCAAAACATACAATGAACTGAATAATATACTGACTTTTAATAAAAGACTTTACCTCTGTTTAAAATAGAAACTTCATACAACTTAGAGAAGTTATATAAAATCATTTGATTATATTTTTACAAAATATTAATGACTATTATTTGCAGCTATATCAGGGTACTTAAAAACAAAATAAAAATCATTAATAGTGAATAAAGCAGTATGTAAAAATAAATTTATGTGCCCTGAAAAATTCAAATATAGTAGAATTACTTTGTAGGACTGCTTTTTTCTTTTGACTTTTGTATCTGTCATAAGCAAAAAGTATTTATTGCTATACCATTATAGCTACAACACTGTAACTGAACTTTTAAATTGTATTCAAAATAATTCGCAAATGTATAAAAGAATAAGATGATTTTACGATTTTTTCGTGATTACTTTTGTAGCAAGGATGGAATTTGTAGAATTTATAAGAAATATGATCTCTTTTCTTCCTTTTTATGGGAATCTAACTATATGATACAATTGTACCCAATGAAATTTATATTAAATTAGTAATAGTTAACTATTTTTTGTTACTTTCTGTATGTCAATCCCTGCCATTATCTCGGATTTTTATAGTTACATAACGAAAGTCAATAACACAATCTTACATTTAGCAGCACATACACAAACAGTATTTTTTTCTATATTGTAAGGAACACACGTGAACTCGTTTTCAAATTATTACATTACTAAAATAGGCGGGGCTACGAAGCAATATCTGACATAAGTTGAGCCAATAAAGCTGGCTCTAAAAGTCCATGTGTTTGCCCCATTCTTTCCAAATTCCGTACATCCTTATCTACTGCCTCTAATGCTCGCTCCAATTCTTCTTCTTCTTCTCTTGATGGTTCATATTCCCCATTTCTGCCTTCTGAAAACATAAATCTTATTTTATTTTTAAATTAAAGTAATTCATAAGAATAAATATATTTCACACAACATATTTATATAAATTAATATCACACAATACAAAAAGGACAATATCATTATAATTACCAATAAAGAGGTCATTAAAAGCATCAGCAGGTAAGTTGTTGAGCACATTGCCAAAATCATGCTCTGCAGGATCCAAAGAAGGAAACACTTCATGATCTCCCAGATCTTTAAGTCCTCCTCCAAGACCAAGCCCTAATCCTAAATTTAAGTTAGCAGAATTTGAAGTTCCTTGTGCTACAGTATTCAAATTATTCAAAGTTTTTGTCTGATTTTCACTAGAGTTTATTTGATTCAAATATTGACTCTCTTCATGTACTAGAGTAGGATCTTTAATTTCAAGTTTATTTGCAAGAGGCCGTTTTCGTTTCTTTGGCCTAGATTTTGGTTTAGGCCTGGGAATTGTAGGAGATGTTGGTTTTTTACGAGCTTTCTTTGGTTTAGACTCTTGGGCTTTACGATGATAATTATCTCTTTTCCTTGCATGTTCTGGACAAAGAGGTAATTCATGTGCAACATCAAACACAGGAATACAACATTGTGTATTATCACTAAATTTGGCAGTGCAATGTTCAAATAAAAGTTGATCTCCATTCAACATAATATGACGAGAACAATGGCGAGTACAGGGCAAAGATATCTGTTGACATCCTTCAGCTCCACAAAGCCCACCAACTAGAAGTGGCCCGTCAACCACTTTACTTGTATTTGGAGAACCACTTAAAGCTCTTGCTGTAGATGCAGGATCCTTGCAAGCAGCTTCTAAAAGACATCTAGCTCTATCACGTAACAAAATTTCTGAGTCTGTTCCACCTTTATGTAACTGAAGTAATCTTCTTCTTAGCTGGGAACGCAATTGAGAAAGACGTGCAGAACGATTCAATGTTGAAGTGCTTTCTCCAGAAAACCAATAACGTTGATAAATTGTCATTTCATCTCCACTAGAATCACTATCTGATATTTCATCCCCAGCTCTAGGATAATACAATAGTGTATGGTCCCGACTTTGCTTTCTATTTTTTAGTCTTTGTAAATTTTCAATATGACGCTGCTTCTGTTGAATTGCTTTTGCAAATTTATAATCTATATGTTCACCATCACCACTACCACTGCCACCACCACCAACACTACAATCAGCATCTAATTCTACAGCACGGTCTTGTACATCTTTGAATTCCGCATCTGGTACGGATGTTATCCTTATTCTTTGTTTCATACATTTTTCTTTAGTCTTAATATTTTTACAATTTTGCATTACTTTAGAATTTTTAGATGACACTATTGAAACATTTCTTCCTGTCGCTGTACCAAATGGCTCTGGTTCACTGAAAATATATGGATCGACATCTTGACGAGCCTCAGTTTTCAGCAAAGCCTTCAACCGATCCGAAAACTTCAATTTATTGTCCATGTTTGAGTTTTCGGATATAGGGACCTTCATTGATTACCGCTTTCCTTGTATCTTGTTCCACCTGCATTCTCAAATCCTCTAAATCTTTCTTCCTATCTAGATAAAACTTGGTTCAAGCCATGTGCCTAGATCCAAGTCCATACATAAATATTTCTGAATTCATAATACTGAGAATAAAAAAATAAAAAATTATTTTTATTGTATTATATCACAGTTTGATTGTTTTTGTATGTGCTTTACACATTAATGTTTACATATGCATCAAGGTAATACAACTAACAAAATGAAATTTTGTACAAAGTATAATAACTTATAAAATAGTCATATCCACTACATATGCCAATAATATTAATACGCACCCAACTTATATACATATGTATCTGCATATGTACAAAACTTAGTTTTGTCATGGGTTATGCTTTGATAGAAACATTAAAACTGATTACCTATTATTTAGTATCAAATTTTATAGTGGAATTTTACAAAAAATCTTGTATAGTTAAATGACAATAAAATTTATTTTATGTTTTAAAAGTGCAAATAATACTTTAGTAGTCAATAATATCTAGATCAATTAAAGCTATATATCACTATAAGTATAAGTTTAAATTCACATATTCCTGTACATATATGTATCAGATGATTACTAAAGTCACCTGGTTCAAACAATAAACGTGAACTTAGTCCATGGTTAGATCAGGATAAAAACAATCCTTGCCTCGCATAGCAATTCGCACTAAATATACCCTATACATTTTCAAACAATTTCATTACATGAAATATTAAAGCATTGAATGTGAATTCTAAAAGTTCTGACAAACTTTGACGATTCAAAGCCATATTAATAAACATTTTATTTCTAGTGTTGACATGAGTACATGATGTTGGATATCAACACTGTTTGGTTATGTTCACTCCTTATATAGGCAATAAGACACTTTGCAAAATACTATAAGCAAGTTTCAGTAATATAGTCAGAAAAACTCATAAGATGAATCTTGCAGCATATTTATACCCTATAACAAGGGTAAACTATTCACAAATACTATCACGAAACCCTCTTTATGAACTCGTTTCGTTTAGTTTAACCGAGGTTGGGACAATGGAAATTACTCCCAACAGTAATGGAGGTTGTTGCCCAATCAGAAGCAATCCGACCTTTTTCGTACAAAATACACTCCAACGAGATTGAAGATTCACGCACAAATTTTAGCATTCATCGATAATAACATTAGAAAGACATGTCAGATATAAAGAAAGCAAAATGGCGGACACTGCACACACGAACAGTTTCTCATGCGAAAAATCTTTGAATTCACTGTATTATCATTATGAATTTGATATACAAACAATTTATGTCCACTTTAAGTGTTAACTAATTTTAAATGATAATTTACGAAAACATATTTTTGCATGATTTCGGCTATTTCTATTGAAAATGTTTAGATTGTTCTTCGTTATTCATTTTGACATAACCTTTTAACTCTTTTATGTATATAATAAACCTAATTTTATTTCTACTTTTTTTCTTTTAGAAAACAGGATAGTATGAATAAAACGACAAATATAATAATATTTCATTTTTCAATTTTAAAACATCCATTGTATGATCTAGTTTCCTTAATACTACATTGTATTCAGAGTAATTATATTTGATTTACATAAATGTATAGCTTTTCGTTAATATTTTAAAATATGGCATGTGTAGAATATTACATTATGTTATTTAGTAACATCATTTTACTCAACTTTCTTGATATTAATATTAAAAGAATAAATTATATAATTGATTAAATTACAATGATAGTAATTAATATAATGTATCGAGAAATATTGAAATAGTTGATTTTAAATAAATTTTAGCCTCTTACAATAAACATTGAAAATTTCACGTAACATAGAATTATTATTTTTTTGTAGAATATGAAATGCATAAAAAAGATATTGTCTTTTGATAATTAATAAATAATAAACATTGCGTGATCTATATCTATTCAAATATAATTAACATGCTCTAAAAAGATATTATACTTAATTAAAAAATATAGGTGTAAGAAATCTATATATAAATCTGATAAATATTACTTAAATATGTAAAAAAAATAATGAAGATAAAATAAATTATGCATGTATTAAATATAAAATCGGGCGATGAAGTGAATGTCAAGAGCAATAATTTTCATATTGCTACATAACCAAACCATATTTTATATTTATTCGAGATTTTATTCAAACATTTAATTTTTGAATTAATAAATAACTAGATTCTATATTTGTGTGATAAGGCATTACAAAAGACAATCAAAATTCATAAATCTAGTAACCTTCAAAAAGTTGTTACTAGTGATCAGCTGATTTTGACATTTAAGACTATAACCTATTAATATATTACAAAAGACCACCTGTTGATATAGTCCAGCCTTTCCGAAAAAATTTGTAATTGCTTAATTATTAATACTCTACTATTTAAAAAAAAGGCAAGTGAATTCAAATATTATATTAATATCTTATTTTGTCAAATAGTATAAAATAAGAGTATGCAAATTATATAAACGAATCTTTTTACTCTCTTGTGTATACTAAATATGCATTTAGTATACACAATATACATATATATTTAATTCTTTCATTATTATATAATTTTTAATGCTTGCCATTTTCCTAATATAATCGTATTAGTCTTCCGAATTTTATATAGGAAATAAAATAATGTTGTCAGTGGTATGTATTACAACCTTGTTTCATTTATATTTTTTTGTTTTCTTTATAATCAAATATACACAATGATTGTGTACACAGCTATTTTGCGTACTTAACATTGCTTTAAGTATAATTTTGTGATCTTTGAAATACATACAATTGCTAAAAATAGTAATTGGATTATGTACATATTATAAATAAACAATATGTTTTATAATAAGAAGAATGGTTACAATGTAGATCACAAAGATATAAATTTCAAATTTGAATGAAACGTGAACTATAGCACTGTACTTAAAAAAAGTGCTAGAACAATGGACAATCAAAAAATTATAAGATAAAATAATACATTACACTTAAAAGCATATTTCCACTGCATAAAATTCAATTTGTCTTCTATATTTTTAAATTCTATACAAAAAAAAAGGAAAGATAAATCAAATATTAAATATACAATGCTTTTAAGTGACAAGTTCCTTCTTACGAATGTTCAACAAGAATAGTATACAATACTGTATAACTGTGTATACATAACACATATTTAATCCCTCTGATCTCACCTGTTTGATATTTATAATAAATGTTTCCATTTTTTCGTTCAGTTTGACTAGCGAATTTTTCTTATTGATGTTTAGTGTGCATTACACAGATATAAGAAAAGTTTACGCATTAGCTCTTTTATCATATTTCTCATGTGATAATTCAAAGCTCATTTTCGTAATTTGCAATCAGAACATAATATGCGTAAAATCACGTAAGCAAAAAGCTAGAGACTACTTAAGTACAAAGATTTAAACTGTATGAATATAGAATTTTTCCACTCCATGAATAATGTAAATTCAATTATAGAAATTCACCATATACTGCAACCATATAGAAATTATATTTTACCTAATCGATATGTAAAGTAGCCATACATAGATAATATTTCATAATTTTGAAAAAATAAGAAATTTTCGTAGTGTAATGAGTAAAATTGAAAACATGATCGCTTTTTTAAAGATCATTTTTGTTAAAAAATTGTCCCAATTGCTTTCAGTGTTGAAAATTTCTTTTATTCTATATTTAATTGATTCGAGTTTTAATGATATTAAAATCTTAATTTGAGGTACAATTTGTGGTAGACCCAAGGGACGGTGTATAATTCTTTTTCCTTATTATAAAAGTTGTATTTGAAAATTATTATGAATTAGATAATAAATGTATGTTACGTAGTTTTTCGTTGAGGTTTTTGTCCTTTAATAATAGTTGGCCGGCCTTTTATGTAACCTTTCTTACGACGTGGTGTCTGTAACATTAATGTCCCCCACCCCACGATTTCAACTACATTTCAAAATTACACAATGTTATGATTTAAAGAAGGAAAAACGATACGATTAAGAATTCAACAAAAGTAAATGTTTTAACTGCTTTAACTGTTTAGCATAAGAAATAGAATTCTCACCTTTTTACTAACATATGAATTAGCATTTCGTGCAACAATTCGTTTAGATATTGGAATGCTTGGTCTATTAAATTCATTTGGCTTTTTCACCCTAAAATTGGATTTGAATAAGGACATTTGAAATTTATAAGTATAAAAATCATAAAATTTATAAAATTAATTTATGGTCTTGTTATTGTTATCTATAAAATTACCTGTAAATTCTAACAAGCCAATGTTCAGTCGTGTAGGCTTCTTCCAAATATGTTAACTGGAAATTTTTATTTCCTATTTCGGCGTTACGCGTACGATCATAACCAGAGGGCGATCGATAATCAATCTTTACTTTCCCAAATCGATAATAGCTTAATTTATACATTAGTGAATTCAAAAGGGTAGGTGAGCCTTCCGAATCCACGCGAAATTCTCCTTTTTCAGTAAAATAATCACTTTCACGAATATCTTGTGGATGTTCGCCTTCAGCAATTCGTACCATCCAAAGGAACTTATTAACATCATCTCCGGAATATCCAATCATTCCTCCAAAAATAACTAATACATAATCTACATCTAATGATGTCATAATTTCATAAGCAGCACTTTCATTTGAGCTCATTGCTTTTCCAACTAGAGCTATATGTGAATTATTCCAAGTGTTATTGTCCACAAGCGTAGTTCTACGTTAAAATGAAAATGCTTCATATTGTATTATATTGTATTATATATACAAAAAAATTTAAACAGCACATTTTATTCTCTAATAATATATACCTATTAGCCATCCCAGCAATTTGATAGCCATAATCCCACCAACTCATAATCCTAGCATCAGTAGGTGTATTTTGTGCTAACCAATAATAAGCTTCTCTGAAATCATCTAGAATAGCTCTACCTCCATCGTTACTATATGATGCCAAAACAATCGAAGGGCTAGAATATGCATTACTTGTAATCCAAGTACAATGCAGTGTAAACATCATCATTAATACAAATGCACCAATGACAACACCATTTCGAAGATTAACACCTAATCCATCTCCATTACCCCTAGGTCTCTCATGTCTCATTCTACGAAGTTTACCAGCTTTATCATAGAGTGATCTACCAGGGCTTCTTTCTCTTTCTTCTTCACTTTCTTCTTCACTTCCATTATTACTTCGATCGTTTCTTTCATTGTCTTCCTCTTTGAAAAATAATTCAAGAAGGTCACTAAATGCAATTCCAGCAAGCATACAAACAACTGGAGTTAAAGTGAGCATAAGCCTCACCATTACTCCAGCAAAATAAACAGCACTTATAGCATACAATATAACTGTAAAATAATTATAATTAATATATTTGTGTAGTAAATTAATAAAGAATTTTTTTCTTAAATCTTACCAAAAACACGTTCATCATTGATACGTTTAATGCAGTACCACAAGCCCACAGGAAACGTTGTAACAAGAATGTGTAAATCAAAGAAAAAGCTAAACCATGTTGTAGGTTGATGTTCAGAAACAGATGCTATTATTGGAATGTGTATCTTTGCATAACCAGTATCCCAAAGTGAATAAAACCTTCCACTCCAAGGTGCAATAACACCGGCATAAGTCAAACATATTAAAATAAACAAAAGAATGCCAGCTGTAACTGCAACCACTCCTCCAAAGTATTTCATTTCAGATTTTGTAAGTACAGTTCTTAGATATCTACAATAATAAAATATACTGTATTACAAAATTTGATATATTAAAATTATACTAACATATTATATCAACACACCTGAGAGTTGCCACAAAAATTAATAATCCAAACACACCTCCAGCTGCCATGTGTTCTGATGTTCTTATTGGTTGAAAACCAACAAATGGTATTTGCATACTCAATAAAAGTCCCAGAATATAAAATGTAGTATAACTTGTAAAAAGACGATTACTGAATCGATTCATGATCAATAATGCAAAAACATGAAGTGGAATTAAATTAATGATAAAAACATAACCACCCCATGCAGATACCATATAGAAGTAGGACAGAGCAGTCATAGAAGCCCAAAAAATAGAGCCAGTTTTAACTGACTTAACCCACAGATAATATGTAATTTGTAGTGCAAAAATGGCAATGCCTTCATTGTCATAACTTCCTGCTACAGATCTTGAAATGTAACCAGGTACAATTGCAATAAAACACGCTGCAAATAAACCAGCTCCTGCATTCCATATTTCTTTTGTTAATAAGTACGTAGAAATGGCTGTAAGACCACTAAATATTGGAGCTAAGAATACACAAATGTCTCTTATATGCACTGGGATATTTAAAGAATGTAATATATAATGTATAGATCCAGATGTTATCATTAATCCAGGATAAACAGTTCCACCTACAATACGACCCAGCGGGTACCATGCTCTTTCATCAAACCAATTTAAAAAATTATAGAATCCATGTTGTACCATATATGCTGTAGCTCTGTAGTTAAACCTATGTTATAAAAGAATATTTTATTTTATAGTAATATTTTATAATAACATTATATGTACATATATATGTAAAGTTAATTTACTTTATCAATTAAATTATTAATAAACATGAAAATTATTTTTTATGAACAAAATGTTAGGTAAATATTAAATGAAAAATATTAAATTAAATAATTATTATAAATTAATAATAATTAAAAATACGTACCAAGGATCGAATTCATGTATGATACTTTCAAAACGTATCACCGCGAATAACCGAGAAGCAAATCCTGAGATCCAAACAAGTAGCAAAACAGTAAAAGTAATAAGAGAACTAAGTCCAGCGGCGTTTGTTAACGTAGAAGTTTTCATTTGCTTAGACGTCGATTTCTTGTCAGGGAACATATCTTTTTTAGTATTTGTAATGGATGTTCTATTTGGCAACATATTTCCTTTAAATTTCTGAATGTAATGATAAATATTTCCGTGAAATTTTAACAGACATTTGCCATGAACATATTAACATTTGTTTCTATTCAACACGCTGCAAATCAAGCTGCTTGCAACAAATTATCAAATCACTATGCCTAGGCTAGGAGTTTAAGACACGTTGAACACCGGCTACGTGTTAACCATGACTTCGCAATGACGTTCTCTACCTACTTTCATAGGAATATGGGTACAGGAATGGTATGTTCGAATATGCGCTTAAACGCACACCACGTTCGTTATGAATATCAAGCTGCCGATTGGTTTCAATAACAACACATAAAATAGAAACAGTTTGTCTACCAATGGCATTAATTTTATATCAATATCACATCCGGTCATCGACTATGATCTAAATACAGATGTAGTCACATATAATGTACTTACTGGCACTTATCCTAAACCATCATATCCGGATAATCTTATTACTTAACGACTGCTTGCTATAATATAATAAGCTGTGAAATTAATATTTCCTGTTTTCGTTACAACATACAAGAAATTAAAAAAATTTTGGTATGTAATCGTAGAAAATCGCAAAAGAAACATCTAAGAAAGTGAAATTTTTGTACATGAGGAACTGTAAATTATCTTTTTTACCACGTCCACCGTTTAAAAATAGTGATTAAAAAATTCAAAATAAAGTGATGGAATAGCATGAATTAAATATCATGAGTGAGAAATTTCGCTAAGTAATATAAATGAAAATTATTCTCTCATGTTTACTAGCAAGGAGCAATTAATAAAACGTACTGGGAAAAGTTCTATTGGTCGTTATGATTTCTTAAAACTTTTAACTACAGAATTTAAGACCACTAAATCGAAAGGTAATTTGCATACAAAAATGTAATTACTTATATAATTGTTATACTACATAATTATAGAACATAAATTATTTCCACAGAAGCAAAAGAACAAGTGTTAGCAAACCTTGCTAATTTTGCTTATGATCCTATCAATTATGGATACATAAGACAACTACAAATAATTGATTTGTTTCTTCACGCTTTGTCAGAAAATAATTTAAAATTAGTACGTTTTGCAGTAGGAGGTATTTGTAATGTATGTGCTGGTAGGTATATAATGGTTTGAAAGATTTATTTTCACAAAGTACATCCTTGTGGTAACTATTAATTAACAAAAGAATTATATTTTAGATCCAATAAATAAACTATACATTTTACGTAACCAAGGCATTTGTCTATTAACACCATTACTTTCTTCACAAGATGAAGATATCATACTTTCAGTAATTACTAGTTTAATATTTTTAATTACCCCTGATTATAAGAGTGAAGTAACAACTGAATTAATTGGAAAAATATCTGATTTGTCAAATCATGAAAATAATCGTATTAAAAACTTAGTGGCAATATTTTTAAATGACTGTACTGAAATAAAGGATAAAGTTGAAAATCCTAAAAATATATAATATATATAGAAAATATTTTGGAAGGATATATACCTAATTATACCTTGATACATAAAAAAAGAAGTAGTTAAAAAATTATATATCATAATTCAATTGTGGAGTAAAATGAAGTTCTCAAAGCCATTCTTTAAATTGCTAAAAAGGTATGTGCAAAGATATTGTACAGGACCTTCAGATGTTCTAAACACTATGAAAGTTGGAAATGAAATATCAGTTTTTAAAACAGTTACCAAAGATGATATACTAAATTTTGCAAAATTAACTGGTGATTATAATCCAATACATTTAGTGACATCAAATAATCTTGTTCATGGTGCTTTACTCAATGGCTTAGTATCAGGAGTACTTGGTACAAAAATGCCAGGCCCAGGAACCATAGTAGTTGGACAAACCTTTACATTTCCAGCACCATGTTATGCTGGAGATATAATAGAAATAAAAGTGCAAATTGTTTCTATAAGAAAAATCATGAAATGTGAATATATTTGTATTGCAAATGGAAAAAAGATAGTTTTAAAAGGAAATGCAAAACTTATCAAAAAGTTATAAAATATCAATGCATAATAAAGTGAATATGTATAATCTTATCAACAAAAAAGTAATCTAAATCTTATTGTTGTACATGTATTTATTTGTATTTTAACATTATATTCATATTAAAAGAATAAAACAAGCTTTTTTTAAATACAATATGATTACAGTACTGCAGTATTATGAAATATTGCTTATTGTGAATGTGACCCATTTTAATTGCTGATTTTACAAAACAAAGCGCTTTCAACAAAACCTGCACGACTTATTGATTTTTATTACTTCATGCAAGTAATGCAGACAATTTGATTAATGTAAGTATCATTAAACTGAATATATACTTGTATACTTTATTAATACTTTACAGTTTAGAGTACAGATTTTTATATATTCTAAATATACTTAGATACAGCTTTCTTTTATTGGTAATTATTAATTAAAATAATCTTATTCATAAGAGAAATCTGAAATAAATATTTTTTTTACAGAAAAGATGAATCCGGCATTTCTATTATCAATTCTTTATTTCTTATCTGCATCAGCAGATCAAATTAAAATAAAAGTTTTAAATGATACTCTTAAAATTGTAACTACTGAATTTCCAGTTGGTTGTGCTTGTGGAATTTTTTTAAGTGGACAGTTTAAAAAGGATGGTAAAGAATCACCTAAGGGAGAGCCTGCTATTTTTCATGATTTGCCTAGAGCATTTTCATGTACTCCAACCGGGAATAAACTGTGTACAAATAAATGCTTGGACACTGTGAGTTAATCTATAGAAATACAAAATTATTACCACACATATATTTTATTGATGATACAGTTAATTTCTTATCTCAAGTAACACAAAATATGAAATATTTACTATAGATTATTAAACATCTGCCAAACAGTCCTAAAATACTATGTAATTCAATAAAATATGACTGTCATAAGGAAAGGGTAAGTTTTATTTTAATGTTTCACAATAGCTTCAAATTAACTATTAAACAACATTATATTATATAATTTCTTTATATTAGGCTTACTTATTTATTAAAAATTGTAACAGTGGATGGATTAACACAAATCTTTCTGCTGGAAGAGAATATTGTTGTAAGGATGGCACACCATACAAATGTCCAGTATATTAAAATAAATATCTTTTATTATGTATGTGTTCTCACTTGTTATAAATGTATAAACGTTATACTTTTTTAATTTAATAAAACCATTATTGATTCTACCACGTTTTCTTCTTAAATGTCCCGCTCCTTGTCTAAATATAGCTTCAAGAACATCACATATACTCTACAAAGAATCAAAGGAATCCCAGATAAATATCTGAAATCTTCATTCTATAATTAAATTACCATATATAAAACTTTGTTCTATTTTGTGCCCTTTAAAAAAGAAAAACTTTCGCTTTACATTGAGTTTTTCTCTATACTTATTAACATATGAGGTATGATTTTGATCTTTAATTTGTGCCATTGGGTCAAGTTCAGGCATAACCCCAATAATATTACAGATGACAGTGTTAAATTTAAATTAATCAGCTACTTTAAATTTGTATCTCAAACACTCTACTTTTATAGCCAACATTAAGTCTGTATAAAAGCTAATTTTTATTGATACAAAAAAGATGGAAAAATTATTTATCATTTATATTATTAAGAAAACAATGTGAAGCTTTCTATTATAAATATTATTTTGAATAAAAAACATTATAAATAAAAATTGGTAAGAAACATGTGTGCAAGACTTTTAGCATGTCCTTTGTGCTCACAACCAGGTTTTTTAACATTGGATGCATTGCGAGCAGGATTAATAAGCGTAGCAACACGACCTCTTACATGCCCTGTGTGTAATGAAGTATTGCTTGGTATTGATAAGCTTACTATTCATTTATTCAGCCACACTATTAATTTAAGTAATAATAATACAACAGAGTCATTGAAACATACAAATATTATTACCAGTACTCATAATCCACCAATAATAAGTAATTTAGAAAGTATTACTTTTCAAGATTGGAATATGTCTAAAATACAAATTACAGATTCAAATAAACTTTCACAGAATAACTTAAATATTCAAAATAGTTTAATATCATCGCAAAGTCTGCAAAATACAAAAGATGAAGCTTCAATTTTGAATCCAGAAGTTTCTATTCAAAATCAAAATTCATTGAATCATATACCTCAAATTACATTTCCACAAAATTCAATTTGTGGAAATAAAGAGATACATACACTTCAAAGGAATAAAGAAATAGAATCAGAAAAACTGCCTCAACAAATGTTACAAGAAACAATAAAAGTAGATTATGCTACACAGTACTTTGATCATCAAAACGTTAAAAATGTAAAATTTGTACAAAATTATCCTGAAACAGAATATGAAAATGTCCAAACATTTAAAAATTGGATAGAGGATCAACATTGTGAACAACCAAACAAAGAAGTAGCAGACAAAATGGGAAGATCTGTCGATAAACCTTGTAGTAATGAACAAATGATAATAACAAACAAACTTCCAAACATTATAAGTACATGTACCAATATACCATTGGAAAAAGCTAATGATAAGAATATACAAGAAGACTCATCTATTGTATGTAATAAAAGACAAAATGAAAGTCTTGAACATAATGAGATATTACCTCAATTAAAACTTATAAAAACATTATCAACAAGACAAAAGACTGAGCGTTGCAATATATGTGGTTTTCATTTTCCTGATCATAATATTTTGCTTTTACATAAGCAATTAATACATATGATCAATGAAAAAGATTTAAATGTTATGCCTGAAAATTTACTTAAGAATTATTCATGTCACTTATGCTCTAAAGTATTTAAAATGAGAGGTAGTTTAATGGTGCATATGCGAGTAGCACATATGGGATATAATTTAGGTAATTTCTTATTACATTGAAAGCATATTAATATCTATTATTTAACAAACATTAACATAAACATATTTTCAGGTTCTTTGGTCAGAGGTGGACAAATAGAACTCATACTTAATGAAAATAAATTTAACTGCCCCACATGTGGAAAAGAATTTAAAAAGGTGGTAAATATGTTTCTTTGAATGTCTTTTTGTACAAAATAAAACAAATTTATTATTTTAGGAACAACATGTAATGCAGCATTTAAAAACACATGAAGCTAAACAATGGGAATGTGATGTATGCAATAAAATGTTTACAACGAAATATTTTCTAAAAAAACATAAAAGATTACATTCAGGAGAAATGCCTTATAAGTGCAACATATGTAATAAAACGTTTACTTTCCAGCAGTCATATCATAAACATAGATTATACCATAAAGATGATAAACCTTATACATGTACAACTTGTGGCAGATCATTTAAAGAATTATCTACTTTGCATAATCATGAACGAATTCATACAGGAGAAAAACCTTTTGCATGTGAAACATGTGGTATGTTAACTTTTGTAAGAATTTTATTTAAAAATGTGTTGCAAAAACTGAAATAATGCATGTTTTGTTTTCAGTTATTACTAACAATTTAATATGGATTGTTCTGTTTCTGCAATGTATGTATAACAATGTTTTGTAGTTTATTATATCTACTACAAATACTGCTTATATTTAGAAGTATGTAATAACTATATTCATACAGCATATATTTTGAGAATTTTATAATTAAAAGCTCCTTCCTATAATGAAAAAATAGATGGATAAATATGACATCATCTTTTTTATAATTTAGATGCTTGCTTTTTAGGAAAATGTTTTCGTCAACGTGTTTCATACTTGGTTCATCGTAGAATTCACACAGGTGTAATGCCTTATAAATGCACAACATGTGGAAAAAGCTTCAGATACAAGGTATATCAGAATAAAAAAGAAATACTTTTATGATTTTATTAATTATCTATTACTATAGGTAAGTCAAAGAACTCATAAGTGCCCAGCACAACAAACAGGAAATGTACAACAAACAAATATCATGGATCAGAAGTCAGTAAATTTACCAGATATACAAGGTATACACAATGATATATGTAAAACTCAAAAGGATTTTTTAAAGGAAAATCAAACGATGCTAGATATTGTAAATAATGAAGAAAACAAATATGTGTTAATAATAAATACTCAAGGTCAGCATCTTTTAACAAAAGAGTCTAACATTGAAAAAATACAAACTATTGCAAATACTAACATTACAAATAAAAAACAGAAGTTAGAAGAATGTACAGGGACAAACAATGATAATGAAAAAATAGGGAATATGTGGAAATCTGACATTCCTAATAGTTCTATATTTAAGAAACCCTTTGACACTTGTAAAGCAATACAATCAAAAAATGAGAAACCATTTCAAGAAGATACACATGATTTCTTTTCAATGGTAATGTCTCCCCTTGAAAATGGACTACCTTCACCCACTGCTGAAATGGAACACTTAAGAGTATCATCCCCCACACAAAAAGGAGATATATCAAAATCTTATGATACTTTTAGAAATACAGCACATATCATGGAAATGAATATGTTTAATGCTGATATAGAACAAAGTTTTAGCACTGCAGATAACAACGCAAATAATTTACAAACTATTAACGAAGAATCATTGAAACAACTACTGTATAGTATTAATGAAAAATGATTAGAGAATTCGCCATAAAAAATTGCATTATTAGTTATCATCGTTATAAATAAATAAGAATTTTTCAAAGAAGAATTAATTATAAAAATTTATAATGAATTCTTTCCCGGAAATTTTAAAATACTAACAAGAATTTCTTTGTCTAATGTGTACCTATTTTTTGAAACATAAAGTTTACTTCTTCAAAAAAGTGGCACAATAGTTAATATCGCTGAGTTAATCCTTGAATCATTTAATAATTTTGCTAAATATATTTTAGTGCAAATGTTCAACCAAAATGCTTAAATCACTTTTCCAGCTTTTATTAATGTTTATAGACGAATAGTATGTATTTTAACTAATCTTTTTTACGAAATAAAGCGATAATATTATTCTCGTTGCTGATTGGTTAATAAAAATCAAATAATACACATTAACCAATCATCGTTCAGAGAACGTTACAGTATGGCTACATAAAAGAACGCACATGCTTCAGCTGAATCAACCATACAACTTGCATCCTGTATAATCCTCGGTCGAGATATCGTAGCAGACGACGCTCTAATCGACTTGACAGCACAGTCTGTATTTTCACGTGTCCTCTTATACATCGCATTGCGTAACTGGAGTTCGACTTCCAGGGAGGAGCTCCCTTTTTCGGTAAGCAGTTATTTTAAATAAAATTAAAAGGATCAACAAACGTTTAATAATTATAACATCTGTTACGGTTCTGTCAAACATTTGTTCTGTTTATTTTATCAGTATACTTCATTTATTGCAAACTGTTTTGACATAGGTTGAGAAATATTTTAACTTATCGGCCAATTGGATACTACTAAATCAGATTTTCAACCAATCGTAACGATGTGTACATACTTGCCGTGATCAAACAATAGAACCAGAATTCGACATTCGTTACGACATCGTAATTGTGAAGTTTACGTGTTTTCCTAGAAGATTTAAAAAGTGATGAAATAACAGTTTTATAATTGTTTCAACTTTCTATCTGTCTGTTTAATCTCAAAAACGTTTTATAATTATCATTTGACACGTTATCAGCAAATGCGTTTGTAATAGTTAAGATTGAGTTGACAAAACTATAAGAATTTTTTAAAAGTATTGAACAACGAATAACAAGCTTTTTGTTTTAATCTGTTACACCTCCATGTTATCATTAACGTACATTAATTTTATATACGTTGTTTTATCGCCGCTCTATAATTCTGTCTGCTTAACACATTTATTTATGATAACCTAATCATATTTATTTTGAATCCAAGCAGTGTTTAAGGTTTGACATGTCACATGTCACCCATTAGTGGAAATCGCATTTATTCGAATCATGATTTCTTTTCTAATAGACAGATTTATGTTTATTTATAAAAATATACAAGTTCATTGTACTAGTTTGAAAAACATAAAAAGAAAAATTCTTTTGAGGTACTGTAACATAGCATATAATGTTACAGAACACATATTGAATCACACACACACACACGAATCACACGCGCATACGCATAGCATATGCATATTATTGTGTATGTATCGTAGTATATGTCTATATATTATTACACGTATACTATTCTGTATATAATTATAGTATGTGTATATAAATACATGTATATATACACATACATATATCTTAACCAGGGAATAATTATATATTTGAAGATTTCTCATTGATATTCAATCAATTGTTTGCGATTAATTTGGCACTACAAACGAAGAGAAAGTAAAAGTTGGTGTTTGAAAAAACTGCGGCAAGATGGCTATTCGCGCCGGTTTCGCGTCTGCTGTTCCGTTATGAATTGCGATTTCACTCCATGCGGGCACCGTGTTTTCGAACACACCTACGTTGAATTCGTGTGTGACGTTTCCTGATGGGGGCGGAGCGTTCTCCAGCTTCCCAATTCTAACCAACCCGATCCCGATAGCCGTCGCATTCCGTTGAGTTGCTTCAGTGTGCCTCGGCAGTGCGTTTGGTGCGTTTTTTGGTGTGTGCTACTGCACATAGCCACTCACCAACGTACGTGCTTTGTGCGAGAATCCATTTTTGTGTCGTATGTAACAAGAAACGTTTGTGCTCATAAAAATCATCGACGAGAAGACATTTTCCTCGCGATGCCCTGGGCATGTTTATCCGACATTCAGGTAATCTTTATTCTGTAATTGAGAATTCTTTTCCTCTCTTCTAGTCGTTTTTTTTCTTCTTCTTCTTCTTCTTTTACTTTTTGTCGAGGACCTGCATACCTAAGTAGGGTTCTCTTTTTCGAGGACCTAAACCTGAGGTCACACGGTAACGAGAGTGGAGAAACTAAAGATAGAAAGAGACGAAGAAAGAACTCGTCCTCCATTACTTGTTCACAAGCAAATGGTGGCTTGCTCACTTACGAGTCTTTGTTGTAATTATTTACGTCTTTCGTTGAATATCTTACGGTTGTACGGAATCTATTCGTGGCTTTGTTGCGACTATGTAATCCTAGTATTCTTAGAAGAGGTTCTATGATGTCAACGGCACAATTTTGCATTGACCATGATATTATAAACGGACACCAGTTGTACTGTTTGTTATGATTCTTGGGTTTGTTACTATCTCTTTCACCGTGAGGGAAAACATTAATTGCGCATCGCCTCTGCTGTATTATTTAGTCACGCTCCTCTTATCCAAGTGTCCATTGATTTATCGTAATAAGTGATTTCTGTTTAATCTATTGTGTTGAAATTACACACACACACACACACACACATTTTTTACTTTTAACGCATTATTTGTAAGTAGATATATATATTTCTTTGTTACATTTTTAAATAATAATACATTACTCTTTCAACATTTGTACACGCTTTTATGTAATGAACATATTTAATGTGTTTTTTGTTAATATTTTTCTCTTTAAATAAACTATATTTTAATAATGAAAGTTAACTATAATGAAATATTTGTAAAAATGTTTATGAAAAAAAATTTAGGATAGTTGTAATTTCAACTATATCTTCTAATTTTAATCTTTCAAAATCTTATTTTCATGACAAATGTTAAAATTAGAATTACTTTTAATTTAGATTTATTATTCTGTTTGATATTTTTAATTCTAATTTCAATCTTAACTTAGATTATACTCTTGTTATTATATAATGAATGTGGTGCCAAGGATATTCACTATTTTATAATCACTTTGGGTTTCATTAAAGTGATTATATGTTATAGAATTTTTACATGATATTTTATTAGTTTCTCATTTATTTAAAAAATTATAAGAAATATTTTCTTTTTTGTTGCAGACAGAATAGTGGCATGAGTCGATTAATCTATGGCAGATCAACAAGATCAGTTGTCATCAGGGGGGTCTGTAGAGACGGCCAGTGCTTCAGCAGACACCTCTAAGGTTAGAAGGAAGAGCTCTAGCAGTGGTAGTAGTGGTTATAGAAAACGACAAAGCACTGGTTCTATTCCTGTCACATTAGAAGAAAAAAGACGTAGACAAACTATTGGTGATCCACAATCATCTGAAGTTTTTAATAATACTTCTTGTAAACATTCAAGTGAATCAACAGGAATTAGAACAAGAGGTGAATTTAAAGGTCATGGCAGTGGCTTAGAATCATATCTAGGTAATTATATTTTTTTAAAACAATATAAACATAATCCTTACATATTGTTTCATTCTTTTACTATTATTTTAAGTGTCATATTTATTAAAAATTGGTTATAATTCTAACTATAGTCTATATTATTTTCTATAGATAATAATTGGAAGCCACAACATAAAGTCCAGCAATCAAGCTATAATATTAGTGCGAACAGTACAAGAGCTCGTAGTGTTGCAAGAACAAGTTTGCCAGAGTTAAATTTAACAGCTATTGACTGTGTTGCATCAAGGACTCGGTCTCGTACGCCACAAAATCCACAAGCTACGTCGCAAGGAAATACTAGTTACAATTTATCAGTGTCCAGTGGTTACGATAGTAAAGAAGACTTAACATATAACAATTTGGTACCAACATCAACTACTACATCAGTTACTAGTCATCCATCCACATCAAGAACAAGAGGTTAGTGTATTTATTGGTTTTATATTAAAAAGTGTTGGTTGCAATGAGATGTGATGTGTGATTTGAGTGAACACATAATACAAATTAAACCAACTCTAAAAATGCATTTATTTTAATAATTTTTATTTTAAGAACGTATATAAATGCATAAATCGTAACAATAACAACAGTAAGTAATAATTAATTAACATATTTACCAATTATAATTAATTAATATGCATTTTCTGTAAATGGGCTCTTTTACTTTGAAAAATTAATCACTTTTAATGTAAATAAGATCTTATTATTTTAAGAACAATGAACTTATGGTTTTATATAATATGTATAATTAACATTACTTTTTAATTGTTTATGTACTAGCAATTCATTGTTGTGTTAAATTTTTTTATTTATAATGTTTTATAATTTGTAATGATTAATAAGAAATATGATAATTATCAGTTGCTTAACAGAATACTTAAATTAAGAAATATTTTCTGAAAATTTTGTTTTGTTAACAAAAATGCAATATCTTTTTATTTATTATTAACAACATATACTTTTATTTTTTCTAACATACATTTCTTAAACAATTGTAATTATTTGTTAATGGAATTAATCAATAATAATTTTGAAGAACTAACCTTTTAAAATGTTCCAAAACAATTAAAATTAACTACATAAATGTTCTGTTCAAATAGACTTAAATAGAAATCTTTATAAACAAATTAAATAATAATAATACCTTTAAACACACACGAGTAAAAACAATAATATTCGTATTCACAACATATATTTGATACAATAATATCATATAAATTTATTATCATGATCAACTAAAAACATCTTTGCTCATATATTAAAAGAATGTGTTTTGCAACCTTCATTTAATGGAGTAGTAGGCTAAAGTATAGGGTAGTAAAACTAGGATTTGTTGATTCACAAATATCTTAAAATTAAAGAAAGAAAGTATTACCAAAATAAGAGTCATAGATCAGACTGTATCATTAGGCCTGAGGATGAGCGAATGTCTGGAAGGATTTGTGTCTGCTGTCAAAGCACTTTTTCCAA
The DNA here is from genome assembly GCF_011952255.1 of Bombus vosnesenskii. Taxonomy (NCBI): domain Eukaryota; kingdom Metazoa; phylum Arthropoda; class Insecta; order Hymenoptera; family Apidae; genus Bombus; species Bombus vosnesenskii. The sequence continues at coordinate 2,651,009 of NW_022882987.1, forward strand.
TATCAACACAAACGTATCATCAAGAAGGTAAGCCTAAGGAGTACACACTTCGTACTACATTTTCTTACCCTTATTTTCTCTTAAAAATTCATGAGTAGATTTCTTTAAACGAATACAAATCATTATAAATCTGCTCTCTAAATTGGTTTTCCATACCCATATGTATGGGTATCATTATATCATATATAAATGAGATCAAATTGTTTGTGTCAAATATGATTTATGCATGACATTATTTCTCCAGACATATATAAAATAAATATGGTTCTGATGTAAGTTATACATGTTTGTGCTATTTAAAATTTCATGATGAAATTCCATATATATATATCTATATACATACATTTGTGTGTGTGTGTGTGTTTGTATGAAATTTATATATACATATAAATTCAAACACTCACTCAACATTGTTTTATTACTTGGAGATTTTGATGTGCAAATACTTCATGAGGTATGAAGATAGATCAAAAATATTAGCATAACAATTGAATAGAATATTATAAAAACAATTTAGTTATTCACAAATAAAAGACCATGCCTTAATACTCATACATATACATTGTACAATATACAATTTTATTTCTCTATTTAATGCAGTTTCTTACAATTAAAAAGACATTTTTTCATATTACAAAATGCAACATTTATGTATGTATTAAATAATATATATACATATAATAAGATATATAATTATGTCTACAATATGCATACAATTAGTAATGATCATTAATAAAATGTATTAATTTCTATAGATTTATAAACATTATCTTAATGGTCCAAATTTTTACTAAAATAATTATTATTTTCAGTTTTGAAAATTACTAAATATATTAAATTTATGTATCCAAATGTGCAATATAGCATGTGCAATATTTTCATTTAATTTAATGGGATGGATAGTGTCAAATTAATAAGGTAAATATAGTTCACTTGTGGTAATGTTGAGCAAAAATACATATTTTGTATATGCACTTTGTTAAAAGAGATATATACATATATATATAAACACATTTTGTATATTCTACGAAAGATGTACAAAGCCTTACATGCAGATATGGAAAATACCTATACAATATAACTATACATGAGTGATCTCTAATATTTCTTTCCTGTAATAATATAAAACTTATTGAATAGTATTTAATACAATAATCATATTTTAATATTATAATTATACTGCAAATATTTATTTAAATATTATTAAATACTATCATTTCTTGAAAATTTATAATATATATAATATATAATAATATATATATTATATAATAATTTATATATTTTATAAAATGAAAAATGTTTATAATTACTAAAGCATAAACATATGTCTGTATAAATCACATGTTTGTTCCTTCATAAATTTTTAGATATAAAGAAGGCATTTAATTTGTATTTTGCTTTAACTTTTGATTTTATGTGAAATTTATTCTAATATCCATTGTTTATCATTTTTATCACATATAAACATAACCTCCCAGTCTATTTTGTTACTATATTTATAAATGTAATATTATCATCAATATGTGATATTATACATACTTTTTAATCCTTAAGATCATTTATGAAATCTGTAAAATGAATAAAAGCATGTGTTGTACATCTATTTAGGTTTAGCACAGGATTATTCCATGAACATGTGTAATACGAATATGTATGCAATTAACATAAATATCTATAAAAAGAAAAACATGCTTGAATAGGTTGTAGATTGCACAGAAGACAACGTACATATAGTATTATAAGTTATAACGTACTTATTATCAACTTTTAACTTGTGAAAATGCTTGATTCCTTGATAATTATGCACAAAAAACAATGATATTTAAAAAATTTGTTTTATGTGCACTAAAACATTATATATGTATGTTAATGTTTTTCCCTTTCTTGTTATCCAAAGTGGTAATGATTTTCAACGATAATCAAGTTTTAGAACATTTAAAAATCATTGCAAGTATTGAAGTCTTTATATATATAAATCATAATAATAATAATAGTAAAATGTTTCAATATTTTAGGGTCAAAATCCCACGGTGGTACAACCTGCGCGAGTAGCAGTGCAAGTAGTCAAGTTTTAAGTGTGAAGTCCAGCATCAGAGTGGGTAACGCAGCCAGTAATTCTGTGGAGAGTGGTGGGGGGGCGTTGGCACATGACGGGGCAGGCACTAGTGGCATCGCCACAGCCACTGCCAATCCACCTGTGTCTGCCACCGCCACTGCCAACCCTGCACACCCTCATCCTGCGCACAAGCATATATTACGTTCTCGCGCAAAATTATCCAGTGATTATAAAGATCTGTCAAGTATTAACAAAACTTCAGGAAAGCATCATAAAAAAGATACTACAACAGGCACCTGTTCGAGCTCCAGGTAATTGATTGCTTAAAAATGATTATGTTTTAAATGTCATGATGTTTAATGTATGTTATCACAACTATAACGTTTTATTCGAACAGACATCGCTCTTCATCACGTGCAAGAAAAGCAGTGATAGAAGGAGGTTCAGGAGGAAGTGTAATGCCAGGTACTGACTCTTTGACTAATAGTACCACCCCGACAACTGTTTCATCTGCAGTTTCTAGTAGTCAATTAGTATCCACAACTGGAGAAGACGAATTGGCATCCACTGCTACGTCTGCCACTGGTAAATTCCTTATATACAAGTTATATACAAATGTTACAAGTCATAACTCTTTTTTCAAGAAGTTAGTGTTACAATATCATTTTTTTATTAAGCAAGTGGAGGACCATCCGGAATGTCAGGGACTACTGGAGACAGTGAAAGTGATGATGGGGAAGTTGGGAGGTTGCAAGCATTACTTGAAGCTAGAGGTTTACCTCCTCATGTGTTTGGTGCATTAGCACCACGAATGCAGCACTTGTTAAATAGAAGTATGGGTGCAAGTTCTGGTAATATTCTTTTCTTTGCAAATTCTACTTTTTCTTATTTAATTTTTTCATTTTATATTTTCATTTTTATTAAAAGCAATTTTTTAAATAAGTATTATGTTTAGAAAATAATTTTATAATTCTAGCTGCTAAAGCACAACAGTTGCTGACTGGTTTGCAAGCTGTTGATGATGAAGGAGAACAGCTACAAGCTGTTATTGGAATGGGTGAAATCCTTGTTATGGGAAATGAAGATACATTAGCTGGCTTCCCTGTGAAACAAGTGGTTGCAGCATTAATAAATTTACTCGGAATAGAACATAATTTTGTAATAATGACACACGCATGTCGTGCTCTTACTTACATGATGGAAGCTTTACCCCGATCGTCAACAGTTGTGGTTGACGCTGTTCCAGTGTTCTTACAAAAACTAGAATCTATCGAATGTATGGACGTAGCAGAACAGTGTTTAACAGCGCTAGCTATGCTTTCTCGAAGACATAGCAAAACCATTTTACATGCGGTATGCATAGTATTAATTCATTGACGATCAATTTAAAACGAATGTTGTTTCTTATTATCACGTCTATTTTTAGGGAGGAGTGTCAGCTTGTTTAAAATTCGTCGATTTTTTTAATATCACAGCACAACGAGCTGCATTAACGATTACAGCAAACTGTTGTCAAAATCTTCATCCTGATGATTTTCACTTAGTAGCTGATAGTTTACCTTTATTAACAAGTAGATTGACAAACCAAGATAAGAAAAGTGTTGAGTGTGTTTGTCAAGCATTTAGTCGATTAGTTGATAGTTTTCAACACGATCCAGTGACTTTACATAAAATTATCAATGCAGAACTTCTTCAAAACTTACAACAGTTGGTAAGAGAAATACTTATCTTCTATTATTATTTTTCTTAATAATGTAATGTTTTATGAACTTTATTACTAAAGATATATGCATTTTCTTATATTTTAGCTTATGATTACCCCACCTGTTAACAGCATTGGTAATTTCATAACAGTGTTGCGAATGCTCTCTGTGATATCAAATCGCTGTCCTGATTTGGCACAGCTGCTTCTGCAACAGAATATAGCTTTCACATTAAGTTATCTTTTAACTGGATCATTAGAAGTGAAAACGGAAGATGTAGAATTAGTGCCGCGATCTCCGCAAGAGTGGTTTGAAATCACTTGTTTGATTGAAGAACTCATGCCTTCTTTACCAACAGATGGCATATTTAGTGTAAATAGTTTACTTGAAAGGACCAGTAATCAACAAGAAAATGTTCATTGGGAATGGCGCGATGAAAGACATTGCTGTCATCCATTTAGCACTATTGATTCTAGAATCATTGAGGTATTATAATCATACTTGATTAAACATTATAAAAAATTAAATATGTAGAGTAAAATGACAATGTTTTCTTCAGATGGCATTCCAAAATGGGGAGGATGAAATTTGCTTGTCCTCTTTAGGACGAACTTATACGATAGATTTGACTGTGATGAAACAAATTAATGAAGATATTGGGTTAGCAAGGAGCATTTTTCGCAGAGTGAACGCGCATCCTTCAGAAGGCAAAAGTCCTACATGTTCATCTAAGTAAAAATATATTAATATCTTTATGAATTAAGATATGTTAACACTTAGCCAACCGAACGGGGAGATCTCTCTTTTTGACTTTAGCAATGCGTTTTTTTTTATAAAGTAGAGTGTATAATAAAATACACCAATTTAGTGGTGTTAAAATTAATTAAAAAGTTACATTATCAGTTATGACTAAATAAAGCTATAATCGAACGATACCACACTGTAAAAAAAATATTAAAATGCATTATGAATTTTTAATTGCATTTTATTTTTATTTTTAATTGAATTTGTTATTTATCTTTAGTCCTCTTTAATGTTTTTAATTTTACCTATATTTTTTTATATTTTTAATATATACTTTTAATTTGATGTTTTATATAAACAATATGTGAACTTGTTAAACAAAATCATTACCGCAAGATATAATTGACCACTTAAATAATTTTTAGATTTCTTTGTTTTCTAAGTAGTGAACATTAGTCCTCGCTACTTGGAAAAATACGGATATAGGATGGCTTGTCCATTGCAGTGAGAAACGTATAGTTCGCTGTGGCACGCGCGGTTGGTTAAGTGTTAACATTCTGGGGACCGGAGACACGAATTCGCGTCTTTCATACTTCGTGCGGTATCCTATAAAAATGTTAACTATTGTTAAATAAAACAATAAAAACGCAATGGATCCTATAAACGAAACGTTATGAAAGTGTTCTTATATTACATGATTGAATAATACGAAACCATTATCAATATATTAGATATTGGTCGTTTTGTATCTTTTCCGATCGCTCCAAATACACCTGGGAATTCAGGCTATATGCTTGTCAGAGCAACCGGTCTCCAGAGTGTTAATATCCAAAATGAATTTTTCACAAGTTTTAGGTATTATAATTCGTATTATAAATTCTTGTAGCATGGATGTTGTACCTCCAGTAATTGAAACAAATGAATGGTTAGTATCGTTTATTCGAACGTTATTCTCTGTGTTATATGAAGTCTACAGTAGTTCTGCTGGTCCTGCTGTAAAATGTAAATGTCTCCGAGCTCTGTTACGTATGGTCTATTATGCCTCGACAGATTTACTTAAGGTAAGTGTATATGAGCTAAATGAGAATACTATTATATTTTTTAAATTGTTCATCATTGTTTACAATCTCCTTTATTATTATTAATACAGGACGTCTTAAAAAATCAAGTAGTATCATCACACATAGCGGGTATGCTAGCATCCCAAGATTTACGAATTGTTATTGGAGCTTTGCAGATGGCAAGTATATTAATGAAAAGACTACCACAAGTATTTGGGGTTCATTTTCATCGTGAGGGCGTTCTACATCAAATTCGTCAACTAGCTGATCCTGAAGTACCTCTTGGTGTTTCACCACCCAAGTGTCCTTCTAGTACTGGTAATCTGCCTATATATATTTATTTATTATATATTATATTATATATATATATATATGTGTCAGAGATGAAAGAACACCGGAGTCTTTGGAATTTTGGATAATCCCGCAACATTGTAACCTAGAGTTTACTATAGCTGCAATTAAACAATCATAGTTATTCAATCCGATTGTAATTGTTCGAGAGTTGTGACAATGAGCTTGGGCTCGAGCCGACAGCCAGTCGCCGAACGTAGCCGCGGTCACGGGATGAACGCTTTGCCTAACAAAGGCATGGAGTAATTCTATAGCTCTCCTTAAAAAGGAAATAGATGTAACATTCGACAGTAAACATTCCGGGTCTCTGTCCCGTAGCTTGCCACACGCAGTACATGTTCAGCTAGCCCGAGGGCCCGTTATAAATCTTAAGATATAGCTAACTAAAGTCCTTCAGACAAACAGTCTTTGTCCTAACTACGGGAAAATAGGGGAGACCTATTTTTCAACGAGCGGCATCTCCAACTAGCAACTTTCCCTCGAGGGCGGCTAGCATCTTTTTCTAACCACCGATATGGAGATTGATCAATTAGCAGCAACGCCAATTTCCCTTACTTTCTGAACGAAGGCTTTTCTCGACGAATCCGATGATCTCGTGTCCTTAGACAATATAGTTTTCCTCTGTTGCATCATCGGGACGGGAAAGTCATTCTCTCTCGCGATCTCATCGACGAAAAGAGTAACCCTTTACGACCAGTGAATATTACGCGTCCGACTTAGATTTTGTGAGCACGTTCATCTATCATCCCATCGACCGCGGATTCGTTATTGAACCTAGGATCATTGTCATTAGTTTCTCGAGTATCTAATTACCACGGTTACTTGTCCGGTTCTATCATAATCGTATTTGCACTAGCCAATGTCTTCTCTATTGCATAACGACAACGTGTAATCCAAACGAAGATTCGTTTCACGCCCCTAACCCTAATTCTAATGTAAACCCGACACATATATATATATATATATCGAATCAGAATCCGAGTCTGGGCCCGAGTCGTCCTCGTGGCGGGAGCTTGGGACAGGTAAGGATTCTTCACTGAAGCTATCCATTTTCTTACACCACTGAAGTTACTTTTATTGACACACACAAAAATGTTACAAAGTTGACGCAAACTCACAATGATCACACACTCGCGACACTAGTGACAATGGTCTTAGGTTCGCGGACAACGGGATGGTAGTCGTACGTACACGCAGAATCTAAGTCGGATTCTTTGTTAATATTCACTGACTGTAAGGCGTTAATCTTCGTAAGGCCCTCAGGCTAGGTGATCACGTACTGCGGAGACGCGTCGGCATCTGGTAACCATCATACCCGAAGAATAGGATCTGCGTGTGGCGAGCCACGGGACAGAAACCGTTGGAATGTTTACTGTCGCGTGCCGCTACAAATATTTCTTTTAAGGAGAGCTATAGAATTACTCAATGCCTTTGTTAGACGGAGGGTTCATCCCGTTGACCTCGGCTACGTTCGGCGACTGATTGTCGCCTTGAGCCCAAGCTCATTGTCACAAATCTCAAACAAATAATTGGGTAGAATGAAGGTAAATCGTTTAATTACAACTGTAGATTTTAATTACAATGTTTTTATGGATTTTCCCGAGGTTTCAGAGGGAAGGCGCCGGTGTCCTCTTATCTCCGACATATATATATATATATATATATATATATATATATATATATATATATATATATATATTACGGTACTTATTACGTTACAAAATATATGATTTAACATTTATATTTTTCATTTTTACCTTTCTTAGGTACATCATTACCAAGCCCACAGCCAGGTCCGTCTAATACGTCGCTTTGTTCCACCACGATGTTTTCTTCTAGTAATGCTACATCTCCAATTGCTTCTCCATCAACGAATGGTAATATATTATTCGGTACGATTGCAACATGTCAGTTGAAATCAAATCTCTCTGCATCGATGGAAACGCATACTAGAAATGAATTAAACTCTTCTGTAGATGATGTAACTACACCACAAAGTGCTCATTTGTACGTGTATGCAACACTAAAATATCTTGAAAAAATATCTTATACTGTGGATGTAGTATATTATTTACATTAAATATTTTATTAGGAGAATTGGAGATGTCCTGAAAAGGAAACGACACAATAAGAAGGGTCGATTTTCTAGACTTGGCGGTACTACGCCACAACAAACTCAGCAACCCGAATCGCTTTTTACTGGTTTCGCTCCCAAAAATAATCGTTTCTTAGGAAATCTTAATCCTGCTAGATGGGGTCGAAAATCATCGTCTTCAAGTTCTGCTAGCGATAAAAGAGATACAAGTTCATCGACAAGTTTGTCAAAGCCGCCTAGTAATTCAAGTTTAACAGGAGGTAACCGAGACAAGGCTAAAGCATGGGTACGTGATCAAGCTGCTCAATTTTTGGCTCGATACCAGGATGACGCTCCATGTACACATCCTGCAATGACAGTCCTCTCAAGACTTACTGCTGCCATACAACGGCTACAATCAAATGTAAGTATCTTTTGATATAATTATGCAATATTTAACATTCATTAATTGAAAATGCATTTATAGGAACTGGATGAAATGTTATCAGCACTTACTGAATTACGAGATATAGTACTGGAAAGTGATATATCTCCATTTGAGATGAATTATAGCGGTCTCATCAAAGCTCTGCTAAACTACCTCACAACTACGGATGCACCTGGTAATCGTTATGATCGCCTTCGTATGTTCTGGAAACTATTTGCAGAATCAACAGTAAGCAAAATAAATTATTTTACATTTTTATAGTTTATATTGGAGACTTCCTTTGAGGCACATTCTTATTACAAATGTTTAATTTTTAGATGTGTCAAGATAATAACATTACCGACTTCAATCCTGGAGCATTTGGTGCTCTAGTAACAAAATTGAATAGTTGTGTTGCACAGTTGGAACAATTTCCTGTAAAAGTACACGATTTACCAGCAGGATCTGGGGCTGGTCGTGGAGGCACTAGTGCTCTTAAGTTTTTCAATACACATCAACTCAAGGTAGAGTATTTAATCTTCAAATAACAATAGTATTTTAACTTGAATAACAGTAATAATTTAACTTGAATAATTGTGATTTTGTAGTGTAATCTTCAACGGCATCCAGATTGTAACAACTTAAAACAGTGGAAAGGAGGTACTGTTAAGATAGATCCTCTTGCATTAGTACAAGCAATTGAACGTTATTTAATGGTTCGTGGATATGGTAGAATACGAGAGGCTGAATCTATGCTTAGTGACGACGATAACAGTGAAGATGATATAGATGATACATTGGTAATATTTGTATATGTATATACATTTATACCCTTTTTTGAATTAATAAGTAACAATATTTTGAATTTATATTATTAATTTTATAGGCAGCAGTAGTTATAAGTCAAGGGTCAGCAAAACATAAACTCCAGTTTTTAATTGGAGATGAAGTACTGCCTTTTAATATGACTGTTTATCAAGCTGTTAGGCAATTTGGTTGTACTGGTATGGATCATTCTGAAGCAGAAGCTGATGGTGAACCACCACTTGGCCACGATGCTGTATGGGTACAAACTCATACAATTTATTATAGGTAATTTTTAATTTTTACCCCTTCTTTTTAAAGTAAATAAGGAAAGTAAATGATCCAAATAATTTTTATTCGTTTAGACCTGTACCCGAGGAAGAAACTACAACGTCGCCAAAACCAGGATCAAGTTCACAGGGTAGTAGCCGCAAAGGCAAAGGAAAAAGTACAAAGATCAGTTCAAAACGAAAAGAGGATAATTTATGGCTTGAAGGAGTAGTCCCTGCACAACGATGTCCACTTGATTCTTATTTGTTACCTACTTTACCATCTTCAGTTACTATTACTGATGCTTCATTGGATGGTTTATGTCTATTACGTCTTCTACACGCTTTAAATCGTCATTGGAGTGTTCTATTTCCTTATCTAAAGGGTTTAAATTTACTTTCTCCACAAGACTTTATTAATAATAAAATAGCCGCAAAAGCAAGTCGGCAGCTACAAGATCCTTTAGTGATCATGACTGGAAACTTACCTTTGTGGTTACAACAAATTGCTACAGTGTGGTAAGTACTGCGAAATTCATAATAGTTTACTAATGTCAATTTTGCTCAATTATTATATTTTCAATCGTTTACAGTCCATTCTTGTTTCCCTTTGAGACAAGACAGTTGTTACTTTACGCAACATCGTTTGATCGAGACAGAGCTTTGCAGCGTCTTTTAGATTCCGCTCCAGAATTATCTGGATCTGATAGTCAAGAACGTGTTACTCCACGTTTAGAACGAAGAAAGCGAACTATTTCTAGAACTGATATTCTCAAGCAAGCAGAATTAGTTATACAAGACTTAGCATCTAGCAAAGCCTTACTTGAAGTGCAATATGTCAATGAGGTTTATTTTGTATACTTTTTATATAGTTTATTTTTCATGTTATTTTCACAGTACTTTATAATTGTTGTTTTGCAGGTTGGTACCGGTCTTGGTCCAACATTGGAATTCTATGCTCTAGTCTCCCAGGAATTACAGCGTGCTGACCTTGATCTTTGGCTTGGTAGTTCAAATCCTACAGAAACAGGTTATGTTAATGTTCCGCAAGGACTTTTCCCAACGCCGATTGCGTGGAATACTAAAGTGTCCCATCTTGCAAAACTTAAAACAAAATTCAAGTTCCTTGGAAAATTTATGGCGAAAGCAATATATGATTCAAGAATGGTACAAATTTTTATTTCGTTGATTAGCAAGTTAGGACTTGCGACATTATCATCGAGTTACATCTTTATTTGTATAATTTTTTAGTTGGATTTGCCATTCAGTTTAACCTTCTATCGATGGTTATTGGGAGAAGAACATATGCTAACGTTAGCCGATTTAGCACATGTATGTCCTGATGTACATCGAACTCTTAGCAGATTACAAGAAGTTGTTAGACAAAAGGAAACAATTGAGAAGGATCAAACATTAAGGCCACATGAGAAAGCAAAACTAATAGACTCATTAAATTTAGATGGCTGTTCAATTTCTGATCTTAGCCTTGTTTTTGAATTACCGGGTTATGAGAACATTGAATTAAGGAAAGGTGGAGGCGAAGTGCCCGTTACCATTTATAACTTGGATCAATATATCAAGGTACTTTTATTATAATGATTTGAACGTTAATGTATGAACTTATTTGATATTTTTTTCTATTATTAATTTCATACCTTAAAATTGATTGTTTAGTTGGTGGTACATTGGTTCTTATACGAAGGTGTCTTCAGACAAATGGAAGCATTTAGGGAAGGATTTGAATCTGTATTCCCACCATCACAGCTGAAACTATTCTTCCCTGAAGAACTTGAAGCTGTGTTCTGTGGACATGCGCAATCAGGTGGACAATGGGATGTAAAAACGCTTTCAGAGTGTTGCAGGACTGATCATGGTTATACACCAGATTCTCGTGCTATTCGTTTTCTATTTGAAGTTATGTCAAAATACAACAGTGAAGAACAAAGACAGTTCGTTCAATTCGTCACAGGTTCACCTCGGTTACCAGTTGGAGGTAAGTTCTTATTACTTTATGTGATGATATTTACTATATTCAAATAAATTTGAAAGAAAAATATAAAAAATAAAATGTTATGTTACAGGTTTCAAGAGTTTAACACCACCGTTAACGATAGTGCGTAAAACGTTCGATCCGTCTATGAACACAGACGATTTCTTACCATCCGTAATGACTTGTGTTAATTACTTAAAACTGCCTGATTACACAACATTAGAAATAATGCGGGAAAAGTTGCGAATAGCTGCACAAGAAGGACAACATTCGTTCCACCTTTCCTAGAAACGGATGGAAAACCGGCGCGTCATTTGCTCTTTTGCTATCACATTGTCCAGGTTGAACAAAATTCTTCAGACACCATTTAAAATATCTAAAAAAAAAAAAGGCTATGTTTTGTTCGAAACTCAGTAATCGTACATTTGCACTTTATATAAGCTTTTTTCGAAAATATCTTTTTCTTGATTTTAGTGAAAATTCATTTAAATAAATTCTAATTTGATGTTTATCTTTTTACTTATAAACATAGATTGTGATATATTTTCTCATCAAAAAAAAGTGCAAAAATATTAGCTCTACCATATGAGTTTTCTCTTGTGGTATTATGAACCAGGTAGCGTGAGAGCAGCCTTGTTCTAGGAAACTTATCTTTGATGTGTTACAATAATTAATAAAAGTTGTAAATATAGTTTAATATGCGCAAGTCTATATAAATACTTTATATTATATAATAGTGACAAAAAAATGATATTGCTATGAGACACCATGCTAATTAAATATAATTTAGTCTGAGGGGACATTTATTAGATATAAGTAAATTTTATATCAGTGGTGCATTTAGCATCGCCATAAATCGCCAATTTCATGCCTCATTGCAATTTGCAATGAAATCACAAATCAAGATCAATGAAAGAATAAAACTGCGCTAATGATGTAACTCATGTTTCATCATCATAGAAATATAATAACTCCGAATATAATTGCGTGTTTACGATTATCGTTTTAATTTCGTAATCGATCTCTTTGTGTTCGCTGCTTAGTTTTCAGTATGCGAGCACTGCGCGAATTGACGTGCAACACTCCTATATTTAAGTTTATTCGATGTATCACTAATTAAACTTATTTGATATTTTTATTCTAGGTAAGATAGTCCAATTAATACTTTACTTAGCTGTGTAAGAATGCAGCCAACATCGTCAGATCAAGTCATCATAATGATATATGAATCGAAGAAAATTCTTATATCCACTTATTTACAGGCGAAGTATCTATTTATGAAACATGTACGACAACTGTATAATACGAAATAGAATGGATATAAAAATCAGCGAAGCTGGTGTATCAAATGGATTATACAAGGTACATTACTTTCTTATGTCTCTGTAGAAATGTGATTCTATACAAAAATGATAAAAATATGAATTGATCAAAAGTAGAAAAGGAATAAGACGCAATTATTTGTTTTACATTTATATTTTGTACCATTGTTTGAGATGATCAATATATACATACATCACTTTTTGATTTTTATTTTTATATACATGGAACTTAATCGGTGAATTAGCGATTACATTAATTGATATTATATATAACTATCGTTTTGATTTTGAACACTTAGCCAACCGCGCGCGCCACAGCGAACTATACGTTTCGCACCGCAATGGACAAGCCAACCTATACGCTGTTCGCCGCGCATTTTTTTAAGTATCGAGGCGAAGATTAATATTCATTATTTAAAAAACAAAAAAATCTAAAAAAATTATTTAAGTGGTCAATTATATTTTGCGATAATGATTTTGTTTAACGATCTCATATATTGTTTATACAAAACATCAAATTAAAAGTATATATTAAAGGTATAAAGAAATATAGGTAAAATTAAAAACATTAAGCGTTTGAGTCCCAGGGGTCTTTAAAAAAACAGGGTCGAATAATCCCGAACAGCGCGATAATGCTTGTTTTAATCGATTGCGAAGAGAAACAAGCGGCGCAATAGCGTTCGTCGTATTTGTTATTTTTATGAAATAAGTCTATATTATTATATATGTGTACTATTAGTTTATAAATATTTCAAGTTTTGTCCAATAAAAATTATTGAGAAGATAACAATGAAATACAAAATACCATCAGTCATTCGTAGCGTTCAAATGTACTGGAACTTTTCGACACAAAATCAAACGTTTCGACTCAAACGGTTAAAGATGACTAAAGATAAATAAGACGCCTTGAACGAGAAATTAAAAATTCATAATGCATTTTAATATTTTTTTACAATGTAATATCGTTCGATTATAACTTTATTTAGTCATAACTGATAGTGTAACTTTTAAATTAATTTTAACACCACTAAATTGGTGTATTTTATTATATACTGTACTTTATAAAAACAGAAAAAGTGGCGCAATTAATTAGGAACAAATCTAGGTAAACAATAACTGATAATAGCAAAAAAAAGAAAACGTTGCACAAGTCAAAAAGGGAGATCTCCCCGTTCGGTCGCGTAGCGATGTACTTCACAGAGGAGAGATCTCCCTATTCGGTTGGCTAAGTGTTAAAAGTAGCAGGATTGCTTTAAAGTTCCATTTCAGTTTTACAATATTTTTTTAACGTTATATTATAAAAATTATTTACAACCTGATATTTATACTTTATAATTTTTATGTATTTTATGATAAAACGTAAAACGTTATATTTTTGCATTACATTTCTAATACAAATAACGATGGATTATAACTGGTAATGTATACATAATATAAAACAAAAATCGTTCATAAAGTATGCAGGATACAAGTTAGGAATACAATTATAATGTATAATAGTTTAGGGTATTATCTAAACCTACATCAGTAATATTATAAATGAAAAGTACATTTATATCAATTCATTAGCATAAACACATTTTAATTTTATTTAGATCATATTATATTTCTTTAGCAATTTTCAATAAATGAAAATACAAATGTTGCTTGCCGACGAAATATTTCTTCTAATTAACAATATTTCGTAAGTAACATGCATAATATAAAAAATGGTTTCATCTTATGAAAAAGTAGTTTATTTCAAAGTAAATCCAATTATTAGTAATTATTTTTATATACAGTAATTAGAAACTTCTTTTATGCGTGTTAGCTTCCTTCTCTTCTTCACATATATTATTACATTCCTATGTTTTTTAATATTTTAAATACACATGCTTAACCATCCTAGTATGAAACATATACCACCTACTGGTGTTAATCTATTGTATTGTTTGTCACCAGTAAATGCAGAATAATAGCAAGTCCCACAGAACAGTGCTATTCCAAGCAATAGGAACGTTGCAGTCTAAATAATATAATAATAAATATAATAATACAAATAATTGATATTAATATTTCACAAAAATTGAACATACCACATAAGGTGATCTGCAAAGAGGTAATCCTAACATTGCTAATGTATGAATAAAATGATAACGACTTGCAGTTTCAAATACTTGCTTTCGATCTACTTTCTCATGCTCTGGATATTCCTCTGAAATCGTGATGAATCATAAAAAATTATTTTGTTTATAAAAACCATACTAAAAAATATAAAATTTATTCTCTAACATGCTTAAAAAGCTTGTTAATAAAATATTCTTCATAGAGTTAATTAAAATATAAATTTTCTTTAATACATGCAGAATATTGCACTTGTATTAAATTAAAAAGCTGCAACAATTTTTTGAATCTTACTATGAGAACCATAAGCACCAAGAATTGTGGCTGCAGCACCACTAAATGCAGCAAGTTTAACAAATGGTCCTGTAGCTGCAGCCAACTTCCATAAGGGCACTGGTGGTGGCATTTTTACTTCTGTTCTTGGTTTTAAACCTAATTGCTTTGGTACCTGAAAACAATTTCTCTTTGATAAAAGATTTATATCTTACATAAATTTAAAAATTTGTGTTGGCAGAAATCAACACATTATAAAGCTAAGTTTATACACAAAGATTTATATATTATTAGAGCAAAGAATAACAATGTTTAATGTAACCTGTAATTATACAAAATTAAAGATCTACTGTATTTTATTTAACAAAAATATCCTAAAAATGATAATGCATTACAGTAATAATATTACATGATAATATGTAATATTATCCGAAAAATTTTTATAACAAGAAAATGCTAGAAATGTTAGATAACTATTAACTTCTTTTTCATTTCAATAATTTATTGCTCTCAATTATGAAGTTCCAATTTTGACAACTACCAATTATTATATCAATATAAAATAGGCATTCAATAGGTTAAAAATTTAATCTATTATAATTTACAATAGATAAAATAAATGTTTTAGTACTTTTACATTGTATTGTAAATATTTATAACTTAATGTTTTAGTTCTGTCATTAATTTAATAGTGTTCAAACATTTTAATTGTAGTAAAGCACTATAAATACTTATTATTATTATTCTCTATTTTTATTATTGTTAATCTTTTTTTATAAGAGTTTATAACTTACTGCTTCAATTGATTCCCAAATGTACGATGCTGTTTGTCCAATTAAACTAACATGAGTTAGCGGATTTAGATAGTACATAACTTTTATGCATTTACTAACATAAGTATACAAATACTATTTATTTTACTTAAAATTTATATCAATAGACAATCCTGCTAAGTTATAAGAGCTATTCAGTACTATTATTAATTTGTATCCTACCTACTGAATCGAGTCAAAAAATCAGATCAGATTACACTGTCGTCAGAAGTAAACAATACTATGTAATCTATGGGCATAGGAATATAGAAGCCGAGCAATAACTCAGCAACGGGAGATGGTGCAGTTACCAGCTAGTGGGGAACGTGATACTTGGAATCGCATTAGTGATTGGTTGTGTTCACGCAAGCGCAATTTTATTTTCATCGAATAAAAGTGAATCAGTGTAACTAGTATATCTTCTCCTTCTGACATACATCATTGAGTCAGTGATCAATGATGAATACGATTCCAAGCACCATGTGAGCGTATTTCCCGCTCCCCGTTAATGGTTTCACATACCACGTCGGTCCATATATTCCTAATATGATCAAAATCTAGAGGAATTAATTCATATTTCATATTCATAATTCTGATAAATTATGAAATAAAAATCTGCTATTCGAAGATTTATCTGAGCTGGATTGGACACGTACATTTTAATTAAATTCATCAGATTTAATAGCTGAGATCAAATATTTTTATCTGTTAAGGTTAGTAACAGTCTGCGTAAACTATAATCCTAAACTAATAACTACCAGTTAATAGCTGCATATATCATAACGTGAACGGATATATTTAAAGATCGCTAGATCTGGAAAACTAAAAAAAAGCATCAATGTATCAAAAGTTATATTTTATAAAAGATATGTAGCGGCACAAGTGTTAGAATTCAATTCAAATCATGTTGTTGTTTTGCTTCGGAGTATCAAGACCGTTAGGTCACAGGTATTGTAAGGACTAATGACCTCCGAGCAAAACAATGCTGCCGCTACATGTAACCGTAAAACAAGACAAATTTGAATCTTTTGATTTTCCCCTGACTATTATAAAAAAACGAACGCGATCGCAAACGATTCATTATAAACTGTGACCAAACGACTTTATACGTACCGTTTCGCGACTAGAACTGTTTTAAATATATTAACGATTATACATACTGGCAGTCTCATTATTCGATCTCCTATAGATATTAGCTAATTTTAGGTAACATGTCACATATCTATTATAGTCTTATACAATATTTTACTAGAAAATCTAATGTTTTAATCTTAATTTAGTTATAATATATTGAAATTAATGATACAAATATATTTAGTAGAAAAAATTAATTTTATTGTATCTCATACATTCATTTCATTATTCCCATACCTTAATCCAGCTGTAAATAAAAAGAGGTTGATTTAGATATAATATTTAATTGTTATATATATTAGAAATATATCTGTAGACATAGAAGAATTCAAATTTTATACCTTTTTGAAGCCAATATCGGCAGCATATTCCCTGAAGCACTGCCTACAAATGTTTAATCCATATTTTCTTATCAAACCATGCCTGTTCGCACAAGCACGACTGTAAAATAGCATAATATGATTAATTACACATTGAAAGAACGCTATTATAAATAGATTACGGCAGTCTAATAATAAGTATAAATACTATGCATAATACATACTACATTGAGGTTATGGTCGAAAATTGTAGAAATGATATTTTCAAGCAAGATATGAATTTTTTTTTAATTATAGTGATAATAAAGTAGTTCATATTTTTAATTTATCTTAAACAACCTATACTAAAAGCTATAAAAATATCTTCTTTTACTGAGAAAACATAAACGTGGACACACGGTCTATTGCATGTATGTAACTTTATGATATAAATTGATTTGTCTACAATTTAAAAATATAATACAAAATACTAATACTTACCAAGATCTAGATCCTTGTCCATATTTGCGTGGATGTGAGTACCAAATGTTTTGGAATCCCATGTTTGATTTAACACACAATTTGTTTGCATCAAAAATCGAAATGGCAGGAAACGGTCAGAAACCTCTGCAACGTAACATTACACACACTAGCGTACTCTAGAACGATTCCCGCCAATGTTTGAACGTTCCTCAATATAAACATCACATAACATCAAAAAGAACTTGTACTTATTACATATCTTTATTGTTATAATATACATATATACTATTATTATTATTAAATTGCGGATATTTATGCAAACTTATACTTTTATGGACTGTCATTTATAGCAATGGAACTTAGCAGAGACTATTCCACATTGTAAGTATCCTGTACTTTTTTACATTTTTAAGTTTTATATAAATACATAAAAACCCGCAGTTTTTATATAATAATATGTACATTTAGTATATGTATATTATAAAAGGGAAGTGTACGATTTCGTTGTACAGTAATGCCTTACTAACTAACTATTTTCTTGCCTTTTAACTAACCATTGCCATTACCATTACCCTATTCATACTGAACCAGAATTTCTTATGTATATAGAAAGGTACTCGTTTGCTAAGTGATCAAATTCGGTTTCGCGGCCGGTTATCAAGACAATACACTTTAATTGTAAATTAAAGAACATTTACCATTGGGAAGTGAATTTCTTCGCATTTTATTTCTTTTTAAATTATTTACAAAATGTAAGGTATTTGAAGAATAAAATCTAACACAGGTTCTATGTATAGAAACCGGTACTAAGAAAGTATGTTCTCATTAAAAAGCAGGTGGTATAGCGGGGAAAACTACAACGGTACTTACATCAAGCTAGAACTCGGTAGTGGGGACACAAATATACTGTGAGCCATACCATCCTGCGGACTATTATTAACAAATAGTATTAAAATTATATGTTTAATCATGTCTAGTAAACAGGTTTGTACATTTTTTTAATAGTTGCATGATTGTTTAAATTACTTTGATAAATTGAAATAACCAGTTCAAAAACTTCATTTACTTTTACAGAATGTTAATGAATGTACAATATATACCCAAATGATGAACTTAAAAGTGAAAACACTTTTAAATATATTTTTATATTCTATAACGGGTCCAATAATTTTATATTGTTTCTTATCCTTTTTATACTACCATGAAAATTTAAGAAATACGCAATTAAGTACGGCAGAAATAAAAGAAAAGAATCCATTATATCGAGTATACACGAAAAGTAACGATACTGAATATTTAAAACATGTATTTCTTGTATTGGAACGTTTGGGATTTAAACAAACCAATGATGCATTTAATTGGGATTTATTGTGGGCACATGACTACCCATTTAGAAGTTTAAGTTCTAGCTTAAAGAAGTTAAAAGCTCATCAACGTGTTAATCACATTCCCGGTTGCGGATATATTACGAATAAGGTGGATTTATCAACCGCGGAA
Source organism: Bombus vosnesenskii (assembly GCF_011952255.1). NCBI lineage: Eukaryota > Metazoa > Arthropoda > Insecta > Hymenoptera > Apidae > Bombus > Bombus vosnesenskii. The sequence goes on from NW_022882987.1 coordinate 2,670,411, forward strand.
GGTCGCTACATTTTACCAGCATTTAAGATACCAGAACAAAGCAACGAATTTTTTTTGTATGCTAATCAGCATCCAGAAAAGATGTTTGTACAAAAATCGAATGATCATCGGGGTATTAGCATAAAAAATGTGAGCGATATAAATGTTACAGAAACTGGATCTTTTGTACAAGAATTTATACAGCGACCATTTCTCATAGATGGATATAAATTTGATATTGGAATATACACCGTGATCACCTCCGTTGATCCCCTTAGAGTATATATATACAAAGGTGATGTGCTCTTTAGATTTTGTCCTGTAAAATATTATCCATTTGACCCTGAAGTTTTAGACAAATACATAGTTGGCGATGATTACTTGCCGATTTGGAATGTTCCATCTTTGAAACATTATTATACTAAATTGAAGTTTTCAATGAAAGATTCGTTCGACGCATATGTACGTATGCAAGCGAAAGATCCTGAAAAAGTTTGGAGTGGTGTACGCGAAGCAATCAGAGAAATTACTTTGTCAAAAGAGATTTATATTAAAGAAGCTATAAAACGTTTCGGAAATGGAAGAAATTTTTTCGAGTTAATTAGAGTCGATTTTGCACTCGATGAAAATTTAAATGTTTATACCATGGAGGCAAATATGTCTCCAAATTTATCTTCAGCGCATTATCTGCCAAATCAATTACTTTACGAACAAGTTATATTTAACTTATTTTCGTTAGTTGGTATAGGGCAAAGAATCAGGAAAGATTCTTTGAAAATAAGGTCTTATAAATTTTATATTACAATTAAGGTAACAATCTTTTAAAATAATATAACATTGACTAATGTTAACATTTACAGGAACAGAATGGAGGAAGAAATGGAAGTAGCTGAAAAGAATATAATGGTTTTGCCAGAACTTTGCATAGAATGTAATGACTGTTTTCGTGTAGAATGTCAGTTATGTAGCCCATGTTTCACACCTGAAACTAAATTGATTTTATCTCAAAGTTATTTGGAAAATCAGAATAAAATGGATTTTCAAAGAATCTTTCCACCTCCCATAGTAAGTTGTTTTTAAGAATAGATATTCATTTTATTTAATGTGGATTAAATAAATATTAATCATCATTTGCAGACAAAAGATATGATATTAAAAGATTACACAATAAAAAATCAATTACTTGTCAGATGGTATCAAGGCAAGTGTGAATTAGATCATTCATGGTGTTCATAACTACATTTTTTAAAAATTTATTCCTTCATAAATAAGTACAAAATAAACAAGGCCACTACATGTATATAAAACAATTTGCTCTACTGGCAATGTACAATTAATATTAATATTAATACATAATATTTTGTATAAAATATTTATTTTGTTTATTAATGTATTTGTTTACGTATCATATTATAAATCAAAATAGAAACTAAAATGTTTTTTAGTAATGATTTATAATTAAACAAAAAATGAATTTATTAAATTTGTAATATTTATGTGTCCTTTTTTTTACGGTCTTTCTTAAATTTTGATTCAGGTACATTTGGATTTGTACCTTTATAAAATTCTTTTAACAATGTCATTGCTTCAGTACCTTTAATACCTCCTATTATCTTTGTTCTTGAATTATAAAGTTTTGGTACTTCAAAAACACTTATACATCCACCAAAACGATCGTTTCCACAACCATATATAATGTTACGTACCTGTAGTTGACATAATGCAGATGTACACATTATACATGGTTCTACAGTAACAATAACATCAGTATCATAAAAAACATTTTTATAGCTTAAATCTTTCATGTTACAGGACTCTAAAACTTGATCTATACAATTTATTTCTGCATGTCGAGTTGCATTGCGAGTTTCGTTAACTGTATTATTACCTGTAGCAATGACATCATTGTTATATATAAATAAACAGCCAACTGGAACTTCACCTGATTTTAGTGAATCATTTGCCTTTTGTAGAGCAACATTCATCCAACTTAAAAAATCCATTGTATTTCTTTTATGTTTTAATAACTTAAATTTGACAAATTTTCATAGAAAAATTATCAAATACACATATACACACACATATACACGCACGCAATAATACATAAAAAAATAATATTAGAAATTACCACAAATTTATAAAGTAATATATGTAACATAAATAGTACAGTTAGGTAACATGAAATTGTACTGATAAAGAGCAAAAAATTATTTTTCTTGTCAAGGTATTTTAAGCTGTAAAACATTCAAGTAATCCAAACTCACTTAACTTTTGTGTTGCCTTTTCACTCCAATTTTTATTATTCACAGCACGTGGACTTGGATGAGGTAAACATAAAACCTAAAAACATAAAAGAATTACATATATTTCTTTTATATCTATTATAAACAAAATTCTAATAAGTGGTAATTACCTTCACAGGTAATTTTGAAGACTGAACTACTAATTGTGCTCGTTTCTCTGCATATCCACCAATGCCAATTATAATTTCAACTTTTAAAATCTTAATTGCATCTACTAATGCCTTGTCACAAGCAGAATGTAAGATTTGTATTTCTGGTCCCTAAAAAAGTAAGACATTTAATATATAAATATGACTATAATAAAAGATAGATATATTGCCTTTATTTCTGCTGGTGTAATATTACAGCCTTTTTTATTCATCAATGCAATAGGGCAATAATTATGTATATATGCATGTTCAAAGAATTTCTCTGGACTTTTACATAATTCTTGAAAAAGACCCCATAATCTTTTCCCGCTGATTTCACTACGAGTACATTGAAATCCGGTTACTTTTCTATTTGGCTGTTCTTTGGCTGGTTTTCCAACATGTCCACAAATTTTTAACCAGTCGCGAACCATACTTATCTCTCCAAATGGAACACCAGTTTGGGACATACCCCAAGGACCAGGATTCATTCCAAGAAACAATATTTTCTTAACAGTATTACAATACTTTTGTACATACATAGTGTGTATATTAAATGCATATTCAAGTGGACTATAAACATACTCTACTGGCAAACGGAATGTAATTTTTCTTAACTCAGTAGCCAAATTATGTTCCACTGACAATAATTGTTCAGAAATGTTAAGTGAAGTATCACTTGTAACTATACTATTTTCTTTTTTTTCTGAATTATCTTCATCTTCTGATTTCATTCTTTTAGGATTAATATCTACTGAATCACTATCACGTCTTGTTTTGGTTTTTCTAGAATTCGACATTATAATGATCTCTTCAATAAAAACTTTATTATATTGTTTTTATAAACTGTTTTTAAAAATTTTTTAAATTACACATATAAATTCAATTTAATATATTTAAAAAGTGCAGACAATGTGCTTAGCAAACACTCACACATGTACGACAGTTATTTGAATTCAGCAGTAAACGTTCACAAGGAAGTCTGTTCATTCTTCACTCATTAATAGACAAAGAAAAATATAGTGAAAAGAATAACAGAATGCGCATCTTATATAAAAATGAAAGAGACATATGAATTTACCTCTACTATCCTCTTTTATATTAATATCTGATTGTAAAATTATGAATTTATCAACAATATTATTTATAATAATAAAGGAATCAACAATTGCAAATGTACCAATCATATGATTTAACTTTTCGCTTTAAAATATTCTCTTTAACCAACAGAAATGATTGGAGCTTTATCTTAGCCAATGCACAATCGTGGTACTGTGTGTATGAAAATATAAAAATTTTATATGAGTACGTGCTGCTTGATAGTTACTGGTAAATCTGAATAATTGTAGTAAGTACAGATTTATTTGGAAAGAAAGTGAAATAAATGATTTTTATGACTGTATACAGTTTACTACATAAATGCATATTACTTGTTATCATGTCTAACATTGGTTAATTTTTAATCTTAACCTTAAACTTAACCTTAAAGTCAATTGAGTCAACGGCCCAACATGGAAAATCAAAACGCTATGACAGTTAAAAGCAATAATCCTGCTCCCACAGTGGAACAGATTAATGCTGATCGTATAACACAGGTATTTATAGTTAAACCTACTTTATTACATGGATTACACATATTTTTTCTTTACATCTATTTTATTAAATAATTACAGCTTGCAAATAAATATTGGGCACCACATACTATGGATTCACATCTTCCATTTAGTTCACAAATAGTAGAAGATATTTATATCCAAGAAATATGTGCATCTAAATTTTCTATTCGAAGAATTATGATGTTAGAGTTCAGTCAGTATTTAGAAAATTTTCTATGGCCATATTACAATACAAAAATTGCAACTCGTGCTCATACCATGTCCATTGTTGTTATGGTGAATGAAAAATTTCGAGAACGTGTTCAAGTTTGGAAAGTATTTGAGAAACTTCCAGAATATTTTTCTGAATTTTTCCAAAAAGTCTTAGAGACATGCCTTGAAGACAGTATAATGGACTTTGATTTGAAAGAACAAACAGCATTGATCGTTTTTTTGAATCATTGTTTTAATTCCATGGAAGTATTATTAGTTAGAGAAGAAGTAAAACGGCTGGTGTCATTGTCCATGTGGATTTCACTGCAACAAGGTCGTAGAGAATTAGAGTTTAGAAAATATCCAAAGTGGAGAAAGTACTGGAAGGTTATAATGAAAAAAGATAATCCTGAATGTAAAGAAAAGTTAGAGTGGGAACGTAAATTTTTACACAGATTAATGATAAAATTTATGACAATATTGGAAACAGTACCGGAGGAAGGTAAATTAAACCAAATAAAAATCTAATCTGTTTTATATTGTTCAAAAATAGTTTTGTGGTACAATATTATAATTTGCTATTTACTTCTCAATAGGACCACTCTTACCAGATAAGGTACGATATTGTGAAAGGTTTCTTGAGTTAGTAATAGATTTAGAAGCTCTATTACCAACTAGACGTTTCTTCAATACTGTTATGGATGATTGTCATTTGGTAGTGAGATGTCAGCTATCCAATTTATTACATCGTCCAGAAGGTGAATTGTTTGGCCAGGTAAGTTTTATTTCTCAAGTTTTTCAAATAAATAGAAATATCTAGTATAAAAGGATATATTGAAATTGATTTTATAAAAATGATACACCATTTACAAAAGTCATATGTTTGTACAAATATAAATATTATATGAATATCTTAAAAGTAAAAAATTCCTTAGAAGATGATATTTTTATAAGAAATGATAGATGCAATGATAATGTTTATGGATGTTTATATATTTTGCAATTAATGTTATATTTTATACAGATAAGTGCACATTTTCGTAAGGCATAAAAAATTTTGTTTCAAGGCACTTATGATTATAAATTCCAAATTATTCAAATAGATAAATACATATTTAGTATAGATATATTTAAGTTTGTATGTAAAAAGCAATGAATCTATCAAAAATGATACATATAAATATTATATTCTCCTAGAATAATATAATTTTGTTGATTTTAAAAATTCTTTTAATTAAATACCATTATATACAATGTCTTAGTTTACTATTTATGGACGTTATGTTCCTGCCGTAATAAAACATGTATTTGTTAATATGAACTAATATGATATATTCCTTGTCGAGCACTGGTTTGTGAAATAGACTATCATTGCTAAATATGTTTTTCACTTGATATGTTCAATCAAATGTGCAAAATACAACGCTTTCATAGAACAAAATTATTTCATTTGAGATCGAATTTCATAATCGATTATACGATTTAAAAATTGTTTAATATCCTGCGTTAATGGCAGTCATTTCTTCGCCCCAATCAAGGCCCTCGATATTTTCGCCTGAATTACAGCAGTTGCATGTTTTACCAAGTAAGAATGTAACCCTTCTTTGTCCAAATACGCAAACGTATAGTATTAAAATTGCCTGTAGCAAATTAATAACGATATGACAATACTCTAACGCTTCGTAATTCAGTCGTGATAGCAGGAATAATAGCCAACCGGTACTCATTATCGCAAACAGGAAAACGAACATTCTAAAGCTGTATTTCATTTTATGATGAATTCGACCGTATGTGCTCATTCTTTTAATCCTGTTCGCGGTTGTTAATACGAAAGATAAATCAATCATTATCGTAAATGCGATCGATGTAAATAATACGGAAATACCGAGCCAACCGATTGTTTCTTGAGGTGGATATATCTTTCCACCAACGACAGGTTTATTAGTTTCTAAGGCAAAGTGTGCAAAAATCGCAGTGCCCGCTATGCAAACCGTCGAACCCCAAACATACGTAGAATAGTAACAGTACTTTCTGCCGTCAGTTACTCTTAAAAATACGTTTCGCGAACGGAAAGTGCTCCATACGTAGTAACCCAAGGCGTTCAACCAGAAAAATGCAGCTAGCAAGGAGACATACATGACGGTATCTGAAAGAAAGAAATATTCTCGTAAAAAGTTAAGCATTTTTCAATCGAAGATATCCTAATTGGAATTGAAATTTAATTTTCCATGAATAGCTTGAATATTTATGACTATTCATGTATTTCATACCGGCAATCATAAAACTGATGTGATTGCCGAATTCCGTGAAAATCCTGACGGTAGACGCAGATTGCCCAGCTATAAGGCACAGAGTCATACTAGTTATCATGTTTCCCACAAGATCACGCAGTTGTGGTAGAACAAAATAAACAACCGCGACAACCAGATAACTAGCTATCGATATAGCATGAAAGGTGGGATCGATGGCATGTTTCATCAAATAATTTGTATCGGACCATGTAACGACTACGTCGGGTACGCAAATCATCGCGTACATCGCTACCAGTCGATCTCTGCTCAAAATTGCTTTGTCAGCGCAATAATGTCCGAACGGATAATCATAATGAATAGAAACCGTCTCCAGATCATCTTCGTCCATTGAATCTGCATTGTCGAATCCAAATGCACCATTATATTCATTTTGCTTTCCCTTTGTCAAATCGGTGGTGTAGTGTCGCAACACGCCAGTTGTCAGTATCGCGAGCCGATCCTCGCCTGATCGATAATGATATACGTTCCATTGATGCTCGTTGGGTTGACACTTAGGTCTTCCAATCTTCAGTTGATAATTCGGTTTAACCGGTTTGCTCCTTGATATACCATTGACCTCCTCGATGAATTCCGGTCTCCACTCCGTCTCGTTCGTTTCCGTCAATGGCGTGCACGTGTCGTCTACAAGAAGCTCGTTGTGCTCGCAACACTTCGCCACGCTGATCAAATTTGCCTTCCCGTCTGTGTTTGCAAGAAGGGGATGATTCCCCAGTATACCAACGATGATAAGCAACGCACTCACGAGATAATACATGTCATCGAATCGGCACCGTTCCTACTCTCGCGTCTTTGTTACCATACATTGGTTCCGTGCATTCATTCGTCAACCAACTTTCCGCCGTGGCCGAGTTTAGCGTTGCTCGTGATCGATTTCGTGATGGCTACCCTGACGTTATTTCAACAGCGTTGTTATTCACTCGTTCATTTTAACGCAACGATAATAGGACTACTCGTGTGTTCATCGTCATACCTGCCAATGCCGCCTGCGGTAGTAGTTACCCGCCTAGCGAGACTTACCCCTGCCATACTCGCCGCCATCGCATCGCATCCATTTCCATTCTCTGTTGCACTATCTTTTTATCTCTTTTTCTCTTCCGTTTGTTCACTCGCACGCTGGCTTGCTTACTCTCTTTTTCTCTCTTTCCCCCTTCCCTATGGCTGCCTCATCGCTCTCCCTCCTCTCGTATACTCATCTTTACCTTTCTCGTTTACTTTGCATTTTGGCTTCGTTGGTTCTTCTTCCGATATTCGTATCTTCGCGTTAATTTAACTTGTAAAAGTTCGATTTGCTGTATGATCCGAATATTTATAATATAATCATCTATAACATAATTATTTATAGCACGTTTATCAGCATTTATGCAATGGTATTCATACTTTATACGATTAACTGGTGCTTTGTTATATACGTGCGATTTGTTTCGCAGTTTTTAAGCGGCCTCTAAATACTTGATGAAACTTATGGATGAAACTTATCTTGAGGCATGCCTCTAGAACAGGCCCTGGAATTGGGTATAGTGACATATCTACTTATAATCAGCAGGTTTGAAGCAGTGAAATGACATTTTAATAGCTATATGTATACGAAAAAGATTGTAATTGTTAGGTATAGTTTATTATAGTATAGTTTAGGAATGAAATCAGGTCTAGAGACATGCTGGAAGTACATACATATGTATATATCTGTATCATATTGCACAATCGCTTCTTGAAATTACAACGCGTTTCTTGGTTTCGCACAGCTTCTAATTATGAATCTTATTCGTAGGAAATATAATAGTCATAATTGGAAGTTCATAAAATTTCCTCCTTTTTTGCATGGTTAATTTGGACATATTTTTCAATCAATTCAACTCATTCTCGTTGACTACAACGAAAATCGATGTGCGAAATCTTTTTCAATGTAACAAATCGATTATCATGTATCATAATATGTTTATTTATGCTAACGACATATTTATTTTATTATTTGCACGTTTATTTTTACAGTGCAACTTATCGCATTTGTATAATATACAAACGTAGATATTTTATGAATAATGAGCAAAAAAAAATGTTCAAGATAGACTACGCTACAAATGTTACGGATAGCCAATCAATCTCTACATAAATAACCATCTTTCGACGGAAAATTATCTTATACGTGTACAAATTAAGGTCTAAATCATCTTACAAATAATTCACTGTCTGTTATACTATATTACTCTATATAAATTAAAGAATAAAAATATTCTGAAATTGCCGGTAATTCGAACTTGAAGTCCAAAGAATCGTGTTGCACACGAGTCACTGCTAAGGTATTAAAAGTTTTGCATTTCTCGCTGCAGTAGCAACCTTTGCGTTGCTAAAATATTGATCAGTAACATGTTCCGTCGCCATGGAAAACGTCACGTTGCATTCGTGTGTGTATCACGACAATGCAAATCCTCATCTTTGCAATGTCGATACTAGCATTACTCATAGTAGTATGTGGGTAACTACGACACACGTCATTGTTGTTTTGCGCTATTGTCGTTTATCATGTCTTCGTGCAACAAATTAATTGATTACTCGTGCAGATTGTTTTGTTTAATCATCGTAATAGCTTCACGCAACGAGAAATACGATTGTTCAATGCAGCGTATCAACGATAATTTAGTTTTTACTCTACCTCTTTTTGCACACCGTAGATTATTTTGAATTTTTTAATTAAATAATTTTTTAATTTGTAGAAAATTCTATCTATCTATTTCTACATGACATAAATATAATTTCTAGAAAGGAAAAGATATAAAACTTACGTGAAGTAATATTAAAATTACCTGGATTTTTTTATTCCAATGGATATAATGCTTAAATTAAAAATGACGCTTAATTTTATTGTCATACTTAATTGACGCTGTTTACATAATTCATTTTTTTTTGTCTCTTATATTTATTTTAAGATAGAACACTTTCATTTTGTTCGTTATGGTAGTAAAAAGTATTCTGGCAACTTCGAATGTTTACGCTCATATTTCGTGTGCTCCAGCGTTCGTGGTTTTAACGTTTGCGATATCTGTCGACTAACACGTTTTTAATGACTCAAAGACGTCAGAAGTACATGATGATGTAAGATAAATCGTCGTCTCGGAAGTGTCGCGTCAGTCGATTAGAATGAGAAAGTTTGATACGGACGCCTACGAAGAAGATAATAAAATTACTAGATTACACGAAATTGCCATGATGAGTTGTGAACCTTCTTGTTCTTTAGCTAATCTACAGATCGGCAAAAATCGTATGATAGTAAATGACACGATAATTAACGCGATACTTGTTACTAGGCAATGTTTGTAGAGATTCTTAAAAAACGTATTTTACGACGATTCATTAAAAGAGTATTAAATTCTATACGATCTTTATACGACTATGTTACTTAAATAGAAGTAATTCTTTGTCTCATTGTCATTACTTATGATTATCTTCGACTAGTCGAATATATTGGTATAAGAAGAAACTACACGTCTTATTACGTTACGTTATTAGCGACGAAAAAGAAACAAAGTTATTTTTATAAACACTAATCATGTTGCGATAATTCGACTTCTTCAGGTAGTACTTCCTCGCACTCTTCATCCTCGTAAGCTGCCCAAGATTTTGGAAAGCCAATCCCACAAGGTCTCTTTTTTGCCAACAACTTTCTCACTCGTTTTCGCGTCCCAACCAACAAGAGGAATATTATAAAGCCTTGTAATGCATTCACTATATCCATCGGTATCCTAAATTGGAATTAAGAATCAAAGTATGTAATCAAGCATCAACGTGTCTACTATATCTTAGCAATTGAGAAAATTAATTTCTTCGACGAGATTGTGACTTATTTTGTTGATAAACAAAAATGATGGAAATTACCAGAAATCTTGTTTACTATGATCAGCATACGAAAGCACTTCAAAAATCCATGTTACGCCCATGAAAAGTATCAGTTTGATGTAAAGCAGGCATTTAAAACGAAGTACTCGTAATTTGCTTCCGCTATAGTTACGATACTGATGCCACAATCGCCAGCCAGTTAGGCCGAGATAGATAACGTTTAACGTCAATAAAATACTGATTGGGCCATAAAAATACGCCCACGTTTGTTCATGCCCTATAAAAACATAGACGATAGTCGTTATTCAATAACAAGATTAATATATAATAACGGAGACTATTAAAAGATCGTTAGTTTTTGAAAGATATTGTTCTTACCATTGAACCAACAGCTACTTTCTCCAAAACCGGGTTTCAGATGGTTTCCTTCTACGTGATGAGTAATCAAAATTGCAATTAATAAGCATAATGGTCCACTCCAGCCGATAATAGAATAAATAGTAAAAAGCATTTTATCTCCGATCATGAAATCTTTAAACCTGTAGGAATAACAAATCAAATGATGAATATGAATGAACTAGATCTTTAAATGTTTTTATCGACTTTATTGGTTTTACCAAACTATTCTCCATATATTGAATGAGACGATGTTTAACCAGAAGAAAACAGCCATAAAACCGAAATATAAAATAAATCCTAGAAGAATAAATGAATTATTGATTTAAAAATCGTACAATGTAAATGAGTAATTGTGATATAAATAAACAAATGATTATCAGCATGTCGTACCTAGAGAGACACATATATGATAATCATCATCGTGCGAGTTCCTCAACATCTGAATGGAAAGGATGATATAGCTAACTGTTAATGACGTGACTACAGCCATCATTGCTTTATCTTGAATCTCTCTTAATTCTGGTAGCAAAACATAAACTGCCAAGGTGATGATCAAAAATATGGCCGATATGATACTCAGGGTGCAGAACAATGTGTTTCTCCATTGGATACCGTCGTATTCGGTATCCGTGCATACCAAAGCAATTTTGACACCATTGTTCGGATTTCTTGCCACGCAGAACCTGAATATTTAATTAAATTAGGGATATACAAAAAAAGTGCATAAAATTTAACATATTTAAGTGTCAAATAAGCTTAAATTCTGTTTTATTCATATTTTAAAAATAGAATAGAAAGAAGAATATTAACAAACAGTATTATGCCGATTTCACGGATTATCTTCATCGATTAGTGTTGCTGGATCGTGATCCACGAGAATTTAGTTATTCATTTATTTCAACTTTTATTCTGTGTTTTATGTGATAAACACTACACAAATTAAGATATATGAGCGAACTGTTATGGACCCCTATGACCCAACGATAACAGTTGAGGACTAAACAAACTTCTTGAAAAAAATTGCAAACATCACTGAAAGAAATGCAACTGAAACACATCGTTTACCTCTCTGCTTCTATTTTTGAGGATACCGTGTCTACAAACTGCAGCCACGGTTTCCCATATTCCTCGATTATAGTGAAGTTATCGGACGTGTACATTTCAGGATTGACTATGTACCAACCAAATGAGCACGCGAGATTAATCGCGTTGCCATCAGAACAATTCAGCGTATGTAACCACATGAGACCATCCGAACAGCAATTGTTGTCTTTCGCCTGACTCCATGTGATCGCCAACATTAATAGACTGATCCATAGCAACCCTAGAAAAGGGTAATTCATCCTCAGTCACACTCGATCGTGAAAGTTTCGCTCTTCATGAAAACTAAGTAGATTATATCAATTATTATATATTGAAGCACACACTTGTTATTGCTACATATATGGCACTATAAAGATCGTTTTCAAGTACTTTTAGCGAGAATCTCCATCGTCCGATCTTTGTGTATATAAATGAGTATTAAAACGTATTTATATTTGATACGTAAAGGCGCCCGTTTACTTCGAACTTGTGGCACTCGTGACGAATATCACGAATGTATCGATACAATCTGAAAGCTTTGAAGGGATTTCACGAATATCGCTATGATATCACAACGATTCCAATATTTTATCTTTTCTATGTTTCAGGAAGATCTTATTAGTTTGGTAGCAAAATGAGTGGTAATATGATGAAATTGTTAACGATGTCAGAATGAAGGCAAATAATTCTTAGAAGGAATAAGACGAGAGAGAACATCTTTTCCATTCTAATATTCATTGTAGGTCGATGCTTCTTTTTCTGCACGCGTAAAAAGATTATAAACAATGTATTTAACAAAATGATTAATTCCATGTTCTCGATAAGATATGATATATTGCAGAAAATTGTTCTCGTTATCGGTAATTGAATATCGAGCACGTTCGGTCTGGGAAACAAAGAGATTCGCGTTTAAAAAGACGCAGTTGTAGTAATATAGTTCACTGGTGGTTGTTATGCACGTATGCAGTATGAAATGACTGGATCGAAAAAAGAAAAGGGATGTTTGTGCTTCTGTTAGCGAGAATGCTCCTTATGCCCTTTTCTTAGCTTCCTCAATGCCTGCACGAACCATTGCTCTTTTTCATTGAGCCATGTGCAGCACGTGTTTTCTCTTGTTTTTTACGATTGCTATGGTATCAATGCGGCTAATTCAATTTATTCAAATTACGTTAATGAAGTATTATTTGTATCGTCATTTTCTAATACTTTACAATGTTATGTTATATTTTACTTAAATGAGTACAATCAGAAAAAAAACGATTTTATCGATATCTCAAAATTGATACATGTTTGTATTCATTTGCATTTCATTTGTATCATTCAGTAATAAACATCGGGTTCTCATAAAGAAGATGAATGAAAAGTTCGCTAAACACGCGCGAGAATGGCAGAATCAAGTATTGCAGACTTCGTATTTATAGAATTTCCTATTTATTAAAGATAGTTTCGTGAAGTAACAGAAGTTAGTAATGTGAAATGATTTAATCATTGGCGATAACGTTATTTGCCATACATCTTCAATATATCTGACGCACATAGAGCGTATCTATGATTTTTACTGCCCCTGGCTTCGACACTTTCCTTCTATCAGTTGCTTTAACCGTGATCGACGAGAGAAGGAAAATAACAAACATGTAAATTCTTTCTCTTTTCTCGCGTGATGCAACACGTGTTTTTGCATGTAAAATTTCATGTTTCTTCCTCGAACGAGAAAACCTACATCGTCATTCCGTCGAATAATTCGTTGGAAATTCCTAAAAACACACATGCGTCTTAATCTATCATAAACAAAACCTCCCAACGTGTTACGCGTCAAACATTCGTTACAACGCAAAATCTATACGAATCCAAGGCCTGTTTGGTTATTTATCTAAGGCAAACTATTAGCTAGTATTCGAAATATCTGTGACGTACTTTGTAACAACATATCCTTCTCTCAATGAAATCTATTCAGTAGATTCGACAAAATTTCCAAGTAACTCGATGAGTAATTAAGTTAATACTTAGTATTTATCTCAGTCCAAGTATTAACTAGTATTCATCTTCAGAATGCCTACAACAACATACCTTTCCTCAATAAAATCTATTCAAAAGACAAGACAAAATTTCAAAATATATCACGAACAGTGAATTAAAAACCCGACGAGTAGTTGAGTTAATATTTAACGCAGCTGAATAGAATATGCATGTGTGTGTGTGTGTGTGTGTGGTTACACACACACAGAGGGAGATAAACAAAGAATAAAAATCAGAATAATCCAATCAGTAGAGCTTTACGTACCTTTGACTGGCAATGTGCCCGAACGCCTGCTATAATTCACATTCAGCATCATCTCTCTGATTTTTATTAATACATTGCTTTTCATCTACTGCAAAACGAGCTTGTTTCAGTAAAATTCACCAAATAACCAATCAATTCAATCCCATTAATCATATATACCTGGCAATCTTTATTGTCGCAGAAGTTCAAAATAAGGATCGTCTTTTTTGTTGTCTGATGAAAGATTGAAACAAAATCTTAGAGATCAATCTTGGGACCGATCAAAAACAGCCTTCGCTATTTAAGCTCGACTTAGCATATTAATTCTGTTGGTCTTAGCATATTAATTTGTCTAATTTTATACTCTTGTCTCGTTTGATAAACATACAACGTTAGAATGTAAATTATCAGCGGATATAGCTTTTCACCATCTGGATTCTTGATTTAAGAAAAACTGTACCGAAACACGAAGCGCTTTCGTATCGACGAAAAACTGATCTCGATCGGTTCTTAAAGAAAAAGAAGAAAGAACAGTCACCTTCTATAGCCACTAGTTTTTCCATTCACTATTAGAACGAATTACTCGATCTACTCGTACGACAAATGAAGATTGTAAAACGAAGAAGTGGCAGATAACCAGACAGACACGTTGACACACTTGCGTTACGCGTGGTACTGAACAATTGTAGATGAAGCATTGATGAGCCGGTCCGAGATATAAGATACTCCCACTGTGGTCGAAGTACAGATTTCTTGGCTGGCTTACAACCAGTGCAGTGTTCAGTGTGCCTTTGTATCCTCACGAGGAGAATGGGTTCCTGTCGAACAGGTTCACCGATGCCTTTATTCTAATTTACGATCCTCTTCCCATCTTCTACGTTTCCTTAGCTATTCTGTCCCTCTTAATTGATATTTAATCTCTAATATTTTTCCAACTATCCAAGATACGTTGATGTATTTCAAGTTTCCCGTATGTTGTTTATCTTTTAAGTAAAATTATATTGTACAGGCTGTTACGAAACAATAATTAAGTATTTTAAAATGAACAAAGAAAGAGATAATGCTGGCATAGAAAAATGGATGTTTATACATAGTTATGCATTTATAAATTCATATTTTTACCAACATAATAAAAAAACAAGCGAAACTTACATAAAGATTTGTTTCATCTACCGATTACTGTAACGCATACTTTACCTAGGATATTTTGTATATTTTTCGCGTATCCAAAAAATTGCCTCACCTTAAAATTTTCTATAAATGCATTAACAACCGCAGTTTAACGGTAAAACTTAGGTTTCTTCCAATTTCGAAATGGTAGATGGAAATATTAATTAGGAAGGGCAGTATTCCTCGTTAGTCATCCATAATCCACCTATCATAAATTACGGAAAGACCGAAAGGTCAAAGCTTAAATAAACTACTGCAAGATAAGATTTTATAAGTTTAATACGCTAATAGCAAATTAATGTCATGTTGATTTTATTCGTACGTTATAATGTAGAAAGCGTGCTACGCATATATTCACAGGATTTTTCTGACGAGACATGGTTTATTATAACCTTGGACAACTGACACAGCCTTGAATATTGTTACATTTAATCCACATTGGCACTCGCAAATATAATTGATTTGCAGGCGTCTCTTCATTCATTGTAATGGTATTTTTTTGCGTAATATTTTCGTCGTGGAGAATGATTAAACAGTCTTGTTGCTTCATCAATCTCTACCGAGGTGAACTTTGAATGGACATAGATATGTGTATTTATAAAGTAATAATTGATAGAAACAGCGGAAAGCTCATTAAGGGATAGGCTGTACCTTAAATAAATGGATTAGTATTCGATATATGCATAATAAAACATAAAAAATAATTAAACAATAGCAAGTGACATCGGAAATCACTTGTGAATAGTAATAGTGTCAAACGAAGTAACGTATTACGAATCTGCATAGTTTTAATAGTCTACATATTTATTTATCATAGACATTTATTTTTATTTATCACATTATGGTGTGATAAATATTATTGATTATATTTGATATATATGATTATATTTGTTTATTCGATTTACAGCTATTAGAAATGTTGAAGTTTTACGCGAGGTTTGAAATCAACGAAGAAAGCGGCGACCCCCTCACTGATCACGATATGACACAATTGCATTACACTAAAATTACTTCGCTTCAGGTATGAAACATAACATATATTTCGAACGCTTAAGAAACTATTGCTTTAAAAATTAAATTTCTTTTTTATCTTTCTTTTTATCGAAAAGAAGTAGACAATTCCAAGAAAAGAAATAAAATATTCTTTCTTATCAAATAATGAAAATGACAAAATTACTTGTCTTGCTATTAATTGATATGTTAATTCTTGTAAATAAGTATTCAACTTTCGAGTTATGCATTATTGAAACGATTTTTCCGCATCATTTGTCAAATCATCAACGTTCTCGTTAGAATGGGCGTTCACATATTAAAACCAAAGGAGTACAAAAGCATAAACCAACAAACAAAATTCAAACTGTGCACAGAAAGCAGTTTTTGCGAAGTTCCCGGACTTACGAAGCTTTGCGTTGGCGAATGTGGCGAGCGTTGATACGAGAGAAGCTCTTTATAAACACTTCGGGTTACTCAGGTAATCTCTTTACAATTTGTATCTTATTTATTGTACGCTTTTCTAAAGAATTATAAATCATTTTCATATTTTATCTCTATGCGAATTTTCAGTCAAGAGAAGCTAAGATCAATTGCAAGTTACCTCAGTTTGGTACCATCGGAAGAACGCGAGAAAGATGAGAATTGGTACCGGTATGATATAGACTTTCTTCGAGAACTTTTGGTAAGTTAAGTAAAAAGAAAGTTAGTAAAAGAAGGAAGAATAGAAAATATAGATTTAACATTGTGAATAATATAAACTTTAGATTTCACGTCACGAGCGTAGAGCTTCTCAGTTAGAGGAGCTCAATGAAATGCCACTTTATCCAACAGAAGAGATCATTTGGAACGAGAGTATTGTACCGACAGAATATTTTTCTGGCGAAGGTTGTTTAGCTTTGCCAAAATTGAATCTGCAATTTCTTACTCTGCACGATTATTTACTGAGAAACTTCAATCTATTTCGACTTGAATCAACTTGTATGTATAGAATAAATGTAATTAATTGAAGTAATATAAGATGATCTTCTCACTAGTTGATACAAAACCAACGTCGCCAATCATATCGCGGATAAACACTCTCATTTTTATTTCATGGATATACACACACGTAATCGTCTCTGACCTAACACAGAGCCATTATCGATTTGCGATATTAAATCATATGTTTAGATTAGCATAATGTTATCACTGTGGAATAATTTCATTTGAATCAACTGGCGAAAAAATCATCCTGTAATATAGTACAGTAAATAATGATATGAAATATTTATAGATGAAATACGGCAAGATATCGAAGATGCTGTGAGCAGACTAAGCCCTTGGTAAATTACCATATTTCAATAAACTGAAACCATTAAAAAGTATATTATTAATAATATAATGTATTTTATCTAGGCGAGCCGAAGATGGTGGTGTTTACTTTGGCGGTTGGGCTAGAATGGCTCAACCTATTACACAATTTGCTGTAGTCGAGGTAGCGAAACCTAATATTGGCGAGAAAAGACCATCCAGAGTACGTGCTGATGTCACAATAAATTTAAGTGTTCGTAAAGAAATTAAGTCTGAATGGGAAAACCTCCGGAAACACGATGTCTGTTTCCTCATTACAGTTAAACCACAAAACCCAATCGGTAAGATTTCATCAAATAATTTTAATTATTTTATTGTACTTCATGTAATTAAAAAGGCAATTAAGTCAATAATTTAACATGCAGGTACAAAATACAGTCACAAAGTACCTTTTGTACCACAAGTTGGATTAACAACTGTACGAGGATGTGAAGTTGAAGGTATGTTAGATTCAAACGGTAGAGTAATCGAAGATGGACCTGAACCACGCCCGATTTTACCTGGAGATACTCGCACGTATAGAGTTTGGCTAGATTGTAATCAATATAGAATTGATATGGATAATGCTAGCCATGGTGGTGAAGATGTATATGAAAGTTTTAACATCATAATGAGACGTAAACCTAAAGAGAATAATTTCAAAGCAGTTTTGGAAACGATAAGAGAGCTTATGAATACAGAATGCGTCGTACCCTATTGGTTGCATGACATAATTCTCGGATATGGTGATCCTGGTGCTGCTCGTTATTCTAGGTACATCAGATACAGATATTATACTTAAAATATACAATAATATTAAAAGTCTCTAGATATTCCATATTTTTATTTTCTTATAGAATGCCAAATGAAATTGCATCAATGGATTTCAATGATACATTTCTTGATATAAATCATTTAAAAAATAGCTTCCCTCAATATGAAATTAAGGTTTCTACCAATGATGAATCGAAATTGGTACGTCCTTTTCGTTTAACATTTGAAGATGTACTTGCGAAACATAATGTTGAAACCGTAAAGAAAGTTATCAAAATTGAACCTCATGTGCCACCCAGTAGAGGCCCTTATAAAGCTAATGAACCAAAAAAGTATGAGGAACTATTTTTTTCCTTCTTTAGTGATAAAGTAAAAGTTATGTATAATAATATTATATACAATTTCATTCCAGAAATCAGATTCCTTTTACACCAACGCAGGTCGAAGCCATTCGTGCAGGTATGCAACCAGGATTGACGCTTGTTGTAGGTCCTCCTGGTACTGGTAAAACGGATGTCGCTGTTCAAATTATATCAAATCTTTATCATAATTTCCCGAATCAGAGAACCCTTATAGTTACACATTCTAATCAAGCACTGAATCAACTTTTTGAGAAAATCATGGCACTTGATATAGATGAAAGACATTTATTGCGTCTTGGTCATGGCGAAGAAGCGCTAGAAACTGAGAAAGATTTCAGCAGATACGGTAGAGTTAATTATGTTCTAGCTAAACGTTTGGATCTTTTAATGGAAGTTCAAAGATTACAGGTTTGTAATTTACAATATGAACTACAATATGTATTATATCTATTACATATGATTTACATGTATAAAATGTACAAAATTAATGGTTTTAGGAATCTTTAAACGTAAAAGGTGATGTCGCATATACATGCGAAACAGCAGGACACTTTTTTATGTATCAAATACTCACAAGATGGGAACGCTTTGAAACCAGAATTAAGCAAAGACAGGGAACAGGAAATAATGCACCTGCTGCTTTTATCATAGATGAAGAATTTCCATTTCATAAATTCTTTGACAATGCGCCAAAACCATTATTTAAACGAAATTCGTATGAAGAAGATCTTGAAATAGCATGCAGTTGTTTTCGGTAAATTTATATCAAATAAAGATTTTGCATAAGAAAATATATTTATAACTAAATTTTTATTAAATATCATTCTTGCAGATATATAGAGCGGATTTTTGCCCAATTAGAAGAGTTTAGAGCTTTCGAGTTATTACGATCTGGCTTAGATAGATCGAAATATTTATTAGTCAAAGAAGCAAAAGTTATTGCTATGACTTGTACTCATGCTGCTCTTAAAAGACGTGAACTAGTAGACATGGGATTTAAATACGACAACATTCTCATGGAAGAATCTGCTCAAATTTTAGAAATTGAAACTTTTATACCGTTATTACTACAGAATCCACAAGATGGATATAATCGATTGAAACGTTGGATAATGATAGGAGATCATCATCAGTTACCACCAGTTATTAAAAACATGGCTTTCCAGAAATATTCAAATATGGAACAATCTCTTTTTGCAAGATTTGTACGATTGGGTGTTCCTACAGTTGACCTCGATGGTCAAGGTCGTGCAAGACCCAGCATTTGCAATTTATACAACTGGCGTTATAAAAAATTGGGCAATCTTGCACATGTGGAAAATAGCCCGGAATACTTAGTGGCAAATGCTGGATTCTTATATGACTTTCAACTTATTAATGTCGAAGATTTCAATGGAGTCGGTGAAAGTGAACCCAGTGCCTACTTTTATCAAAATCTCGCTGAAGCTGAGTATTGTGTAGCTGTATTTATGTACATGCGTCTTCTTGGCTATCCAGCGGACAAAATTAGTATATTAACTACTTATAATGGACAAAAGCATTTAATAAGAGACGTAATAAACATAAGATGTGCTAGCAATCCTTTGATAGGTCGACCAAATAAAGTAACAACGGTTGATAAATACCAGGGTCAACAAAACGACTATATATTACTATCTCTCGTGAAAACTCGAGCTGTCGGTCACTTACGAGATGCACGACGATTAGTAGTCGCTATGTCAAGAGCGCGTCTTGGCCTTTATGTTTTTGCTAGAGTATCTCTTTTTAACAACTGTTTTGAATTAACACCCGCATTTGCTCAACTAATGCAGCGGCCATTAAAACTACAGCTCCTTCCTCAAGAACATTATCCTACCGAGAGACTTAATAATGCTAATCTCTCTACTTCACCAATGGAAATTGAAGACATGCCTCATATGGCTAAATTTGTCTATGATTATTACATAGAAAAAGTTAGTGGTATAAAAGTAAGTTATATAGAAACTTTCTTTATATTCATTCATATCATAATTAAGTAAAGAGCAATAAATAACATTTAATTAATTACAGGAATCACAAAAAGTATGGCAGAAACCAGGTATGATGCAAACACCTAACAGTCCATCTTACAAAGTTCCTGCCCATCCTGGAGCAGATGATGATACGGATGATGAAGAAATTAATCAAGTGGAGGATGAGCAGGAAAATATCAAAAAAGAAGAGAATAAAGAACCAAAATTTGAATTAATTAAAAATTTAGTTGAGGACCTAACTTCGGAAAATGAAGGCAGTGATCGTTAGAGACAAGCTCATACATCTACAAATGAGCACTAAGTAATAATAAACAAATATTTTTACTAAAAATACTCTTTTTTTATTAAAATTATACATTATTATTACATTGACATGATGTCGAAAGTTATTATAGTAAGATTAAAGAATATTTATATTTATTAAAAAATATCATATTCTGATTTTCATATATTTTATGTATTTTATGTTCGTTTTAAAAATGTTTTAGATAAATAGATTCATATTTCACTTTGTTAATATTTTTATCTTAACATGTGTTTTTCTGATTGTAATTTTTTGTGCCTTTCTAGTAACTTTTTCGAATTTTCGTTAGTTAGTTGAACACTTGACGGCACATAACTGTCATCAAATTTCATCGTCTTACTAGTAAAATCTGGATAATATTCCTCGATAGATGCTTTAATTCCCTTTGAATTGGGAATGTATTCTTCAGGATGTTTTAGAATGGTTGTACCACTAGGTTCATACGTTTCATAAGATACTTTTGATGAATCCATGGAATTTGGTACATATCGAACTACGTCCGCTACGCTCTTATTATCCGATACTATAGGAGAATATTCATTTGAAAATACTTGGATTTGTTCCAATGTACTCTTTCTACTTGGTATATAGTTCAGGTTCGTGCATAACTTTTTCGCCACAGGTGCGTTTGGTACATACTCCTCTAAGATATCATTTCTCAGATTGTCAACTGGTAGACATCTTTTAACTCTATCGTTTTTTGTGTTAATCGATTCCTTCGCTACTAAATCATTGTTTCCTGATTTTGTGAGTAAAGTATTCTTACTGTCTTTTTGATGTATATGGTTGGAAGTCTTCCTGACTGGCTTTTCTGTTATTTGATTCAAAATATCTTTTTTCTCTATTGTTACTTTGGGCAATTCCGACTTTTCTAATTTCTTCTTTGCTGGGGAAACATTTACTCTAATAGTAGGTAACGATGTAACATCTTTTATACTTTCTGATGGTTCAAATGTATATCTATAGTTTGTAAAAATATCTATGTAAATAACTAACAATAATTATATATCATGATGTAACCATTGATGTATATATTTTTTAAATTGTAATGTAATAGGTTAAAGGCAATATTTTTATATGTAATATTAAAAATTAATATAATTTTTATATAAATTACTTTATTTATATTTTATATAAATAAATATATATGAAAAATAGCATAACTTAAGTAAAATTGAAATTAATATCGAACATAAAATGATTTTGCTTACGTGATTTCCAATTGTCGAGTAGATTTTTTACATTTGCATTTCTTAAAATTCTGAGGCGATCCTTCTGTTTGAACATTGCGCAAAATTGCTTTCTCCAAAATTTTATACAGTGCCACCCAATCCTCGAGATCAAGCCATTTATTAGTTGAAACCTTTTTCTCTTTAATTTTGATAGTCTTCTCTTGAACAGTAACAACAGCCGTAACTAAACAATCATTCGAAGCCTACGAACACAGCTTCTGTTTTACTTGTGCAGATGCAAGATCGTCTATTGACAGCTGTTAGCAGCTGTTAAATGAGATACCTTAATTACTTCCAAATATTGACCATCACGAAACATTTTTAAAATATATTGTAAATTATTAATAATTTGATTATTATTTCGTGAGTTACTTGCTCTTATTGTTTCACGGGCTTTTTGTTTTCAATTTGTTCAAGAAGTTCTATCGATGATCTTTTTAATATCGCCGCTTGTCACCTTGGCTCCAGTATTATGTCAACGTAATGCACCGACTCACACATGTCAGATATGTGAACATGAAAGTTAACTAAGATATTGTGTAAACAGAAGAAAAATTTCTCTTATAATTATTAACAGAATTCATAAATTTTTATACAGTATACAAAATTTATATATGAAAAATTGATAAAACTATATTGTATCATTTATTTAAAATAATTTTTATTTTATAAAGAAATGATATCACTTCATTGAAATTTAACTTTGATACATACATAAATTATTTAATGCGTTATTTCATGCATTAGATTAGATCTAAATTCAATATTATTACTTGGTATAATATGAATTATTAATAATATATTTCTCATAGAAATATTGATCTTAATGGAACTAAATAATAAATAAATGTTTGTATCTTTTATGTTAATTAAAAATTTTATATATGTATCTGCGAAATTAAACATTTTCATATGAGAAATGTACGAACATTCGCTATTTTAAGCTTTTTATAATCGAAGAATTTATGTAAAAATAACTGATGATTAAATATTTCGTCAAATATATACGCGATAAAGTATTTTCATATAGACGTATTTCAGGTACCATACTGCCTTTAAAGAAAAAATAAAAGTAATAATGTCAGAGAAAAAGCCAAATATTTTCGAAAGATTTATCATTTTTAGCGAAACAGACACCAAAACGTTGAAGGTATGTTCTAACCTACATTTTATTTTACACACAAACATTATTTTTATGTATATAATATAATTATATTAATTGATTTTTAATTTCAGATATTCAGTTATGGAATTGCTAGTATAAGCTTAGTGATTGCACTCTATCGAATTAGACCTGTATGTATAATAAATATTAATAATGTTTCATTTATTTCTACGTTTTGTATCTTTTATTGTCATATTTTTAGTTTGCCAAATTTAGAAAACCATCCAGCATACCATCTCACTTTTTACAAAAAAAAGTTCAACTTCAGGGTACTGTGATACATATAGAACCAAATTATGGTACACTTTTAATGGTTGATCACAAACCATTAATATCTTTGCCTCGACTAAGTAGTCCGACATATTTACCAATTAAAGTAGCTGGTCTTGATGTAACAGCTAATGGTAGGTAATGATGAATTAAACATTTGAAAATTTATTACTCTAATAAAATAAAAAACATGCTTTTAGGTATTAGTTGGTTGCAAACAATTGTTAGTGGAAAAGAAATAACTTTCATTCCTTTAGCCACGGAAAAGGACTATGTAACTTGTATAGTATCTATAGAGCGAAATGAGGTAAATAGGAATTGTTAAGCTTGCTCTTTTTTTCAGTGCACCAATTCACAATATTAAATTTTATAGAAACAAATAAAAATTGGTGAAGAATTAGCAAAACTTGGTTTTGCTATAGTAGCAAAAGATTCTCCAAAGACATTGATACAAGATAAAGACATCGTAAGCTATCATAAGTGTTTATTGAAAGCACAAAAATGGGCACAAAATAAAAGAAATGGACACTGGCATTTTGTTAAAAATCCTACGATTTTATGGCGAATCCAACAGAATTTAAATAATAAGTTGAAATCAATACTGCCTACATTTATAGCACAACAACTTAATATTTAACTACAGGTTTTTAATTCTTCTAATTCTATAAATCTTAATTTAAAAAAAGCTTATATACCTTTTTGTAATATATTAAAAATATTTATAGTAATAGTAAACATATAGCAGTTTTAAACATGTACTTAAAGGTTTAAAATTTTAAGCTTGTTTCTGGAGGAGCAATAACCAAAATCATAGAAGTAAAAGACAATATTTAAAAAAGCAAACATTTATTTTTATATCAGTTATACAACCTTACCAAATTCTATATAAAATTAAGAACATTGTTTAACACCATTCATGTTCAAAATTAATCTGCATATATAATACCCAGTTAAAGACAAATATATCTGCAAACATTTTGCATCAAAGAGTAATGCATTATTGTTATTTTCATACATATATTGTGTATAATATGTATTATACTCGAAGTAGAAAAATATCCTAGATTATATACAAAAATAGAAATTAAAAATTTAATGGAAGATTCACACATGGTATCTTTATAATCACAGAAAACATTTGAATTAAATGTGTAATTTATAAGCAAATGTGATCTCTAATATAAATTATTTTATTTATAGAACAATTATTTTAATAGTTTTATTATACAATTTGTTCTGGAATGTTAATTCATATCAAAACAATATAACCGCCCATAACAAAATGGATTCTCTTTTCTTTTTATTTGGACCTCATCTTCATTATGCAGTTAAATAAAATTAGAACTTACAAAATGCATACATACACACGCATATACATATATCAGTATATATGTATGTGTTTGTATTAAATATTATATTAGTATATATATCATAATATGGAATGTTTTACAGAAACAACACCATTCTCAATCTTATATACAGATTTGACATATGAAAACTAATATATAATAAAATAAAAGAATTCTTTAAATATCACCTTTTTTGGAACATTGTTTAGAAAGTATAAGTAAAAACTAAATCCTACACCGGTAAGGAATGAAATGTGTATGAAATATGTACGTTATAATTTCATAAAACCTAACAAATAAATCGATATGTTTGGAATATGTAGAACTTTTAACATGGAATAGAATAATACAATGAGTATTAATTTAAATTTGGACTGATGTTTTCAACTTGTACACATTGGTTTATTTTTTAGTAGAATCTTCATTTTTTTTCATAGGTTTGGATTTTGCAGTCTGAGTTTCATGATCATTTTTTTTTACAGAATCTACAGATTTTGTTTTTATTCTTGCTTCATTGCTTTGTTCTGATGATTCAGGTTTAACTTGTGAATTGGATTTATCTTTCTTAATTTCCTTTGAATCTTTTCCAGATGCTTTAGGTGATGATGTTGTTGGTTTTGGAGTGGTAGTGGTACTGGTGGTAGTAGGTTGTGACGTTGTAGACTTCTGTATGGTCTCCTTTGGTCTTGTTGCATCTGAATTTGGTTTTTGTGTTGTTTGTGCCTTAACTGTTGATTTCGGAGGTAGTTTTGTAGTTGCTTCTTGTTTAACAGTTGATTTTGTTGATTTTGCTTCTACTTTAATATTTGGTGTAGCTGAAACTGTTAAAAGCGGTTCTTCCTGTTTTTGTTCCTTCTTAGCTGAATGTTTTGTATTAAGTGCTAAATCTAGAAATGCTTGCTTCAATGGGACCCTCATAATATATTCATTCCAAGGAGAACCAAACCATAAATATCCATTATGTATATAAGCACTAGAAATTTCAGTAATATCTTCTGAGTATAAAACATTCAAAATTTTTCCTGTTTTATCCATCCTAAGTATTATTGAATCACTCTTTAATGCTGTATTTTTTGAAAGATCAAATGAACCTACTGTATGTAAAACTCTTTCTGAATAGTAATTTGGATAAATATCTTGCAATAATTTAAATGGAGCTTCTATTAAATAAAGTAATCTTGATAACATTTTCCTTATATGTGGATGTGGTATCAGAGATTGAACTAAAAGAGGATGTTCAGAATCTACAGTGAAAATTAAAGTTACTAGAAAGCCTCCTTGCCCATCACTATGTACATTATCAGGTAGACCAGGTAAACCTTCTGCAAAGATTTCTTTTTGTCCAGCTTTTGAACCTTTTATATTATATTTGATAATGTATGAGTTAAGAGTACTTAGTACAATCAGAAAGCTTTCATCATCACTTAATAAGACACCATTTGCAAATCCTATATTTTTTACTAATACTTCATTTTTTTTTGTTGCTGCATTATATCGAATAAGCCTGTAAAGAAGTATTTACATATAAATATAAATATTATACTTATTAAATACCAAACTAAATTATACTAACTAAATTTGAAACTTACCTTCCTGATGGATTGGCTAAGAATGTATAGGTTGAATCATGAAGTGGAAAATCTACAGATGAATCTGTCCAATAAATATCTCCATTCTTTGCAATATCTAATGAATTAACCATTCTTGGAATCTTTCCATCAATAGGTTCAGAACTGTTGATTATATTTATATACTGTCGTGTATTAACATTTACTTTGAAAATACCATAGTAACTATCAGCAACAAACAGTTCCCCCTTATCATTAAATTTTAGACCCAAAGGTCTACCACATTTTTGTTCTTGCCACAACCCATCTGTAAGTACCACTTTTATTCAAGATATGCATTTGCTTAAACATTTCAGTAATTTTGTTAATTTTTTTAAACAAAATCTAGCTTTATTATCTGAGCATGTTTGTATTTAAACTATTAAATTTGTTATCTTTGTGAATGCAATATGTAGAATTCCAAAAAAAGAATAATAATAATAATAAATATTTAATGTAAATAAATTAATATAAATATTTTCTAATAATTATTACAACATACCACACTTTTGTCCAAACTTTACAATAGGTTTAATTCGATTTTCTTCAATTTGTACAACATAACCTCCACGTATACCAGTATATATTTCTCCATTAAACGATGCAAAAGCTTCTGGACCTTTGATTTCTCCAGAGAATAATATTTCAGGACCTTGTAGTCGAATCTTTGTTACAGATTTCAGTGTTTGTAAATCCCAAGGAAGTTTCATACTGAAATATTTATAGTAAAAAATCATAATTAATTGTTTTACCTATTTAACAATTATATTATTATAAAATAAATACCATACCTATATTCGGAATATTCTGCATCTGGGGGTAAACCTGGTAAAAAGGTAATGACAGCTAAGAAGAAACTGACATATATTATTACGGTACCAATTGACTTTATGTACCCCATTATTTAAACAATCGGCTATGAATATTTTAAAGATATGGTATATTTTACGAGCAACTTTAAAAACACTAAGAGGCTCTTTTAATGTTTCTTCATCCTAATACCTATTGCACTGAGAAAAAAGAGTTACTACTTTTACGTTTTACGTGTTTCTTGCCACTGCAAATAACGGCATTCACAATTTTAATGGCGGTGTGTACCGCAAATTATGTATCTTTGCCAATGTCAGCAAAAGTTAGATCAAATAAATGCCACGCGGACGGAAGGTGGTGATATTAACAATTTCCGTTGACCAGAAGATTTTATTTATACTGACAACTCAGCAAAATTTTAAATAGTTATTTATATCTCTTACTTATCATCAATTGATTAAATGGTTAACCTTTGATTTGAATATTTTCTTTTGAACTAATTTTAACTTTCGAATGACACGTTAATTACAATTTTAATTATTAATTATTCGAATGAATTATATTTATATCATTGATAATATTGTATCAATAACTATTATATATTAAGAAAAGTATATACTATTTGACTCTTTTACAACAAACAGTAGCATTTTTATTCACATCTAAATGGAGATGTTTCTATCTTTCTTATAGTACAATGAATTTCTCTAACATATAATACTTATGATAATTCATTAAAATTATTATATATGTTAAAATGATATTAAATAAATGTTTATCTAGGTTAGATTAAAACAAGATTGATGTCATTTTAAAAGAAAGGAAACAAGAACATTAGATCAAGTATAAGTATTTCATTCAGGCGATCTTTTATATATTAAAAAGTATCATATAAATAAAACTATTATTATGTAAAAAAGAGTTATAAATTGAGAACGGAATAAATTGATTTAAACATTTCCGTTTAAATTTCTTGTAATATTATTTGCTACCTGATGGCGCTGAAGATATTAATACAAGCAAGTTCGTTTATTATCGCTCATTTTTATTTTCAAATTAATACTAGAGAGGAAATTTTCTCTCTGTTAATACAAAATAATATCACTTTTAATTGAGATACTACAGTCTAAACGTTATCAATGATGGGTAAGTGCAAGGAACTTGAACAAGGTTAAAACAAGTAAGAATTGTTTATCTCTTTATCTTTATCTTTTAGACAACGTCGAAGAACAGTGCGAAGATGCACTTTTTGAATTATGTGATGCTCGAGAACGGTATCCATTACGATGTGCCGACGAACTTCAAAAATCTATCAAATTAAAAAATGAGATAAATGTAATAAATATTTATAATGGATTCTGTTTCTTAAATATATCTATGTAATGAATTTATTTGTTATATTTATTTTTTTTACTTGAAATAATGACAAGTTTTACATGCTTTAAAACTTAAAAAAATTATTGCAATTATAAACACATTATATTTTGCAGATGCTGAAGGTGTTTAAAAAATCAACTGCAATAAATGAACCATTTATTTTGAGTCAAAATAAATGTCTGAATCTTGATTTTAATAAAAATGAAATGTGCTTTGACCAATTAGATTTTAAATTACAAGATGTTGTAAACAAGTTGAATAATTTAAAAGCTGTCATGGATCAAATTGAACGAGAAAAGACATGTTGGGTCAACAAGTTACTGGAAAGCTAAAATAAATCATTCTAGATAATGTTATATATATTTATTTGAAATTTAGTCATTGAATAAAACACATGTACAAAAAATACTATATTTATTACTACTAAATGCATAAATTAAATGATAGATAAATATGAAAGTTTTATGTTCTAAATATAACAGTACTAAATCTATAAATTAACTTGTTGATAAATATGAAAATTTGACATATTTCTACTGTTGAAGATAAATTTTTTATTATTAAACTATGAATATTTATTTACACGTATACGTGTTACAACAACCTTGGCTCCTCTTGTAATATCTTGAAAAAATTTGGCCATTTGTATATGCATTTCACCATTGTTAGCATAATTCAACGATTTTCTGCTTGATCTAAGGCGTTTTTGATTTGTTAGAGCTTTTTCTTTCTGCAAATGTGAAAACTGTTTATAAAATTCTTGTGTAACATCTTTTATTTTATTTGATGACAATCTTGTTTTGTCAATATAATTATTCTGGTTTTGTGATTTCTCTTCGTTTAACTCCATGATGTTCTTGGAACTGTTGGAACATTTTTCTTCCGTTTTTAATATTGAGGATGATATGTTTTCATTATATGTTTTTCTACTATCTTGTACAAATTTTTCATGATCTTTTGACGATGTCTCTGTATGACTATTTAAAATTTGATTTTTTAATTGTATACTGGAAATACTACTTGCATTTTGACCTGGTTGTGTCTCGTGAATCTCAATATTATCTTTGTTTATTTTAGTTTTATCATTTAAGGAATTATGTTTTAATTTATTTTTAAGTATTTTTTGTAAGGGTAAAGGTATTTCATTTAGACTAATAATTTGATTTGAGATAATTACTGGAACATTTGATTTATACTTGTTTGTATCATGAAATTTAGATTCACATACTGCATTATTATGCAATTTTTGTGCTTTATTTATTTGAGAGTCAATAGATACTGAATTTGGACAATCACTTTTTGTGTATTTTTTAGGATGTAAATTATTATTAAAAGAAGATTTGAGTTCATCCTTATCTATTTCATATTTGATTGACTCTTCATTATTAACGTCATTCATTAATAAATCTTTATTTGGTATAAAGTTTAATTTATCTTTAGACTTATCTGCTTTAAGAGATAATGTAGATAATTTACATGTTTCATTTTGTAATGCTTCTGGTATTATATCTTCTTCTTCTTCTTCTTCATACTTCAAATTTTTATATTTTATAAATTTCGCATCCTCTTCATCTTTAGAATTATCATATATTTCGGAATAGCGACGTTTATTTGTAATATCTATGTTATCATTATTTGAATAACTAGTACTAGCTGAAATAGAATTATTAAAAGGATACCATTGCATGTGTTTTAACTCAATTGTACTATTTTGTTCTTTAATTTTATTATTTGTTAAAGGATATTTTACATTGTTCAATAAATGTTTTCTCATAGACTGATTCCTCAAAGTAGGTTTCTGACTATCTATATTTTGATATATATCTCCAGGTTCATTTCCTTTTGGTAATTCAAGCATTGTTATTAAGTTTTCCAAGCCAAGTAAACTAGAATTTCGTAAACACTTTTCACCTTCCTTTGTCTCAATTTTTTCAGAATTTTCCAATACTTCATCAATCTCCAACTTAGTTTTTTGTTCTATAACTGCTACAGTATCTTGGTCCTGACGAATTGTAAACATTAATCCTTCCATTACTAAATCTGTAATATCAGAGGATCGTGGTACATTATCTAATACATAGCTCTTTTTCTTAGGACAAGATAAATCTTGTATTTTGGTAATATCTGAATGTGCTTCTATATGGTTTGTAATATCTTTTGCATTTAATTCTAACATATTCTGTTTTGTAGCTTCTATTTCTTTTTCTATCAAGTACTGATATGGCAAATTAACAGAATCTGTATTTATATCATCAACAACGCTACTATTATTTAACATTTTACTATTATTTGATACAGAATTATTTTTGTCTTTTCCAATATTACAGTTATTGATTTTTATCTTATCATCCGATAATTGATGTTTAATATTACTATCTTCTAAACAGTTAACATTACTTTCGTTCATTTTATCATTTAGTTTTATACTATGTTTAGGTGACATATTTAAATGTTTACAGAATTTATTTGTATCTTCACTGTTACCTGTTTGTTTTACTGTTTCTTCATTTAATAATAACTTTTTTAAATTAGTATTTCCTATATTATTATTTGCTTGAATGTTTTTACTTTCACATCCTAAAATTTCTTGCATATTATTACATTGCGCATCTGTCTTTGAAGAATCATCTTTAGAGGAATGCTTTAAACATTTTTTACTTTCTTTCTCATTTTTATTTTCACGTTCATATGTATCATTTGAACTTTCATTCTGATAGATTAAAGAACGATCAGAAGAAATTATATTTTCTGAATTCTGTTCTATTCTTAAAGAATCAATGGGTGTTATAGTTAATATAAATGCATAAGAAAATGCTACAACCGATCGTTCTCTAAACTTCATTAATGCAAACATTTTATCTTGTCTAGTCCATGGTGTATGTTCTACGTATTATGAATTATAGTTAAGAAAATTTTAATAATAAGTTCAAAAAATTTAATATTATTAACAAGTTAAAAATTATATTTATTTTGCACATAGAGAAAAGGATACCGAAAGTAATTAAAAGATGACTTGTACCAAATTGTTGTTTCTGGGAAGGTGGATTTTTGATAATCTTTCTAATAACTTTCATTAATTCTTTTCCATAATTAAATTGTTTTATATTTCTGCAAATGTACAAATTAGAAATCTATTTTCTTACTAATGATTTACTATTAGCAATATTTACCTATTTGTGCGGTGATACCTAAAAATAAATTTGTATATGTTGGTCTTATGACACAACCAGTATGAGCCAGGCACTGTTAAAGTTTGATTTTTCTCTTTTTGGGTCCAATCAATCCAGCTAGTTTTTCGTAGATATATTCCAGGCATTTTCTTTCAGGTATTAAATTTTGAAATAAGGGAACTAATTTTATTGAATCTTTTCCTCCAAGTGAATCTCTTATTATAATTGTAAGATAATACAATACTTTTTGCTGAAACAACATATATTCATTTATTTAAATAACACATATTTTTATAAATTATTTTACTATATCACATTATGAATTTTTAATACCAACTCCTGTTATAACTTCATTAATAAATATATCCACCACTATATCCCACGGAATAAATTCACATGAACTAGAACCATGAAATATTCTTTTTCCTTCAGTATATATACCAACAAATTCTACCACTGTTAGTGTATCTGTAAATAAAATATTGAAATTAACATAATGAAAATAAAGAGATTATAGTAATTATAATTAGTTAACAGACCTTTATTTACAGAAGCAACAAAACAGATGAGTTGTAGTATCAATACTAATGCACATGCAAGAAAGGGTATGAAGATATTAAATGCCTTCCATAAAACTACTGTTACAAATAACAAAAGGAGAGTTTTATTCACATTCAACTGTATGTTCCTATATAAAACAAATTTCATAACATTTCTAGCCTTTGTACTTTTATCAATGAGCTTTAATTTACTTCCATTTACAGTTCGAAAAAACATTTCAGTTGAAGACGCATCTTTAGGGAATATGGGCGACATTAATGAGAATTTGTTGTTTAATTATCAATACCAGAAACTTGATCGATGAACTTTTTCTAGATAAAAGAAAGAATATTTAAATTATAATATCTCATAAACATTAAGTACATACTAATAAAAGTTCTTCATGATCAAAACATTACAATATAAGTGTAGGTCTGTACTAAAAGTGATAGAAATATAAAACTTAGTACTTTATGTTTATAAATAAAAATTATATACATATAATAACTAATACAAATTTATCTACATAACCTCTATATAAGAATATGTAAAAATATATTTTATTACATCTTGTACACACTTAATTGAAATAATAAAAGGAAAAAATTAAAATCTTTACTATAATTAAGAAACAACTGCTATGTAAATGAACTTATGCTTGATTCAAGTCAAAACTGACAGTCAGAAATAAACAGTTGGGAAGTTAATACAATATATAATGTAGATTTTATTTTTACAAACACATTTATGTACATAAATTTAATCTTATATTTTACTTTCAAGAAAAAAAATAGCAATAGAAATATTCAAAACCCTGATTGGTAAGTAACAAAATATAGCAAATGTATTATATAAATATAATCAACTATATATGTAGTTAGTGGAAATTCATCTAGTTAAAACTTAAGAATATATATATATACATTAGAAATCAGTATTAAAAGTCAGTAACTTACATAAGACAGATTGGATTAATACTCTCTTACGGAAATATCTATTCTCATTCTACGAAAGAATTTATTATAAAAGGAAAATTTTCTTTTTTCATTCAAATGATAAGCAATTTTCTTTGAATGTATACATGTACACATGTTGTACTTACGCATGTAGCAACAGAGATGAGTCGGGAGATCACCGATGCAATTCATGCAATGTTAAAAAGTCAGCCAAAAAATGTGCACTAAGAATAAGAGCAACGGCCGAACTATACACACATTTCTTCTCCACTGCTCTTGGTGGGAGAAACGTGCGTATATACGACAAGAGGGGCGGTGTAGAAACTAGTGATGGGTAAGGTCGAAAAAACATAAAAATTGCTTAAAAGTTTAATCGAAGACTACAAATAAATTGTTTTCTTTTTTATTGATTACAAAAATATTAAGATACAGCATCGCAGAGCAGGAGACATTGCAATGACAGAGATTATTGAGGTTGTGACTGTTTAGTAAATTAGTGATTGAGGAATGACCGAGGGATTCTAAGTCCCTGTTATGTTCCAAAACGATGAAGAATATCGATAAGACTTCGAAAGCGTGTGAAAAACAGAGAAATGATTATGGCCCTCGATTTTCTTTTTCAAGATGCAAAATGCATCGAGAAGCGAATGGAAAAATATTTTTCCTTATCTAACGAAAATATAATTCTTTGCCCTTCGTATATATTTATCGCGTATCATTGGATACCATCACCTTAAAGCAATACCTACCTATTCTGAACATATGTTTACATACACGGTGTCGTAGCTGGAGTCTTCCTAGTGCAAAGGGTTAATATAAGTCTTGCTCGAGACTTCCATATCTAAATTGTGTTTTCATGACGTTGAATATCGATGTTTTATTGCTATTGTAAAATAGCTTTAATAGAAGATCATAAGACACACACATAATGAAGGATAAGTATTGAATTAGTACAATATAATAAATGAAACTAAGGTTGCTCTTAAGGAAGAAACGCAAAAAAGATGTTACGACTGTTTATATGCGACTGTTATTATATTTCATGATTTCAATATTTATAAATACTATATCAGACAAGAGTTCTACTACACGATATAACTTAATGCTGTCTGAAAACGATGAGAAACGACGAAGCAATCTATCGTTTTGCCTCTTCAATGACCGTAAAACACTTCTTGCTAGTTTGACTACTGTTAAGAACAAATAATGTCTCTTGAATTTACGGAAACTAACAACTTTCTAACTTCCTGCTCCACCGTCAACATATTCTCTTACAACAATTCTACGCACCAATTAACTAATCTGATAACAAAATTTTATTACCATAGATATATCAAAATATAAACACTAGTCCTAACTAACTACGATATAAATAAAATTACTCACTGAACGCAAAAAAGACAATGCTTTCCAACTATAGAATTAGACACTATGAATACTAATTCAATGGATGAAATAATTTTCTGCTTCAATTCCCATTTACGTAACTAAGTATTTACAAAAATACAAATTCTCGTAAAAAAAACTGCAGTCCATCTATACATACAACAAGTATTACAGAACGCGGTAAGATTGCGACGTGGAGAGAAGACTAATCGTAAGTTGTTCTTACTAAACCTGAAACTGCAATAAACATTATATTATTGTTGTCATACTATACGACAAATACCTAGAAAATTCAACATTCGTAAAACCAGCCTAAATTTCTCACCTCTCAGATAAAACGTAACTACCATCTTCGAGTCATCCAAAAGTCAGGCTTCTTAATTATCTACGTAATAAAGGTTCTAGGCGGATGAGTATACGAGAGGATGGATCGTGGCCACGGGAGGACGAGCAGCCGGCGAGGAGGCTAGAAGAGGTGGTAGAAAAAGGAACAGAGGGGGGGGGGGGTAAAGGGGCTCTCACGTTACCTTCGGTGCGGCCAGATGTCGGGTTACCTTCGACCTCATCTTCTTCCGTGCCTCCGCGAGTTTGCCACCATCGACATCGGCCGTCTGTACGTCTGTCCTTACGTACGTCTATCATCCGTCCTGTCACCTTAGCTTCGCACATGTCCCGCTTTTTCATCGCCTTCGATCGCCCTTCTACACGTTACATCCGTTATACATCGTAGATATACGTGTACACGTCGTGGATCCGGGGGTGAATATCGTCGCGAAGTAACGAGACATTGTGTTCGTGCATCTTTCTTTGTCCTCTGTTTGCTTTTGCCTTTTTTTGTTTCTTTCGTTTTTTTCCTTTTTTGGGGGGAGATAGTAGTAGGAGGCAGAAGTTGACGAAGTCGTAAAGGTTTGAGAGGGTTGTGAGAGCGTGGAGTTTGAGGTTGAATTTCTCGGTAGCGAGAATGAAAGTTGAGGAAGGTTTTGGTTTGGACAGGATGCGCTATACGAGTTTGTAGTTGTGGAACGGAGATTGATTCGTGGGTAGTGCGGATGAACGAAGAGGGAGGTTGATTTCTTAATTACTATGATAGCTAGCGATACTTCTTTGGTTGCGAGTACGGAGGGTTGTTTGTTTTAAAATATATAAATTTAAAGATCGTGCAGCGTAGGTTAGCTCGCGGAGGTTCGCAAACGATTGGTTTACAAGGAGAAGTTCTATTATCGTTCGCAGTGGTGATCAATGATAGTGCTTCTTCGATGGTAAAAATTG
Source organism: Bombus vosnesenskii (assembly GCF_011952255.1). Lineage (NCBI taxonomy): Eukaryota > Metazoa > Arthropoda > Insecta > Hymenoptera > Apidae > Bombus > Bombus vosnesenskii. Next base: position 2,706,589 of record NW_022882987.1, read on the forward strand.
AAGTTGAGGAAACTTTTGGTGTGGTAAAGTTTGGCGTGGAAGTTTGAAACGGGTGTAGAACGATTTGTGGGTAGTTTGGTTGGGAAGGAAGGAAGTTTGATTTATTATTCTCTGTGGTATTATTAATTACTATTATTAATGGCGATACTTCTATGGTAGGATGAATAGAGATTGTATATCACGAATCATGAATTAATTATAATCTGTTACGAGAATAAGAACTAAAGAAAGCTTCCACTTGAGCATCTGAAAGATATAAAAATTCCAAGATACTAAAATATGACTCCTGTTTGTTAAATTTCATAAACATCTAGTTGCAACTTAAGAGATATCGTGGTGGATAAAAACAGCGAAATTTTTACTTCCATCCAGTGCGGTAATTAAAACTTTCGCATACGGAAAAACGCTTAATTAAGAGGAGAAGCGTTTCGGGAAAGAAGAATAGAAAACTTGAAGGTATTCCAACGTTGTTCCAGTAGTTTACTTTGCGCGAGTAAGTGTATTTCTATACACAGCAAGCGAAGAAGAAACGGAACAGATATGAAGTATTGGTGAAATGATTCTTGACTTATCGACCGATGGTCTGTCGGCTCCTTGTAATTACTTCGGTGGATAATTAAAACGGTCCCTTGACGCACCTCGGCCACGTTTTGTACTCCTGGTATCGCAGGCATAGTGTGTATAACCGATACTGGTATCGAGAGATGTTCGTAGCGAGAAATACCATGATCGAAAGCCACCCCTTCTCTGTTGTCTCTAAATATCATCCCGTAAATACCCCGCACCCTTCGGCAAACAACCACAAAACAACCTAGATACCTAACGATACTTTCCGCTGCATTGCAGCTAACTAATTGGACATCTTTTATTTGAAAATGATAATCAAAATGATTACGTTTGGACAAAGTGACTATTTGGACGTGATTTTTGCTATTCATATAAACTCGTTATTTTTAACGAAGAGGAGGCTAAAGAGAATTTCATTTATTTGTAGGAGAACAAGATTATGACTGTTGCGAATTTTCCACTAAAGAGCAACCGGTCAGGTCAAACCGATCGGTCGATATCGCGTACCTCCAATGAACTAACGCCCAAGGTGGAATAAGTTTAATAGATCGAGTGTTAGTGTAATTTAGCACTTTATTTACACTTGTTGTATAAAACTAACGTTTAATGTTATGAACACGGCGGTGGTAGGATCTTGTTAAGAATGAAATATTTCACCCGCACAGTACAAGGTCTGTTGATGAACTGTCCTCCTACGTTGCTGATTCTCCCTACCAGCCGTTGAGTTTTGTCTGTCCATTGTGCTCTTCCGGCTGGTCCCTTCTCAGAGTTTTTTACCCGACCTCGGAGTCATTAGGTTTACAGCTCGGGGAGGACATGTATCAGGTCTGTAAGTATGAAACCGGAATTTGCCTATAGATAGTCCTAGCTGATAATGTAGTTATCGCTAAACTACGTTATTGATGCCAAAAGTCTTTGTTGACATCTCACAAACATTTTCGACTCAGAACAATACAAGTTTCATACAACAGCATAGTTTGTAATAGCGTTGAACATGTCAAGTTTTGTGCCTGGAATCTACGATTTGCGGACAGCATTGATTTTCTGTTACCATTTGAAGAAAACTGCTGCAGAATCGCATCGAATGCTTGTCGAAGCTTACGGTGAGCATGCTCTTGGTAAATCACAGTGCTTTGTGTGGTTTACAAAATTCAGAAGTGGCAATTTTGACGTGAAGAACGAAGAACGTGGAAGACCACCGAAAAAGTTTCAAGACAGCGAATTGCAAGCATTGTTGGATGAGGATGACGCTCAAATTCGCTGATCAATTAAACGTGACACGAGAAGCCGTCTCCATACGTTTGAAAGCCATGGGAAAGATCCAGAAGGTGGGAAAATGAGTTCCACATGAACTGAATGAAAGACAGCAGGAAAACCGAAAAACCACTTGTGAAATGCTGCTCGCCAGATACAAAAGAAAGTCATTTCTCCACCGAATTGTGACTGGCGATGAAAAGTGGATATATTTTGAGAATCCTAAGCGTAACAGATCATGAGTAGCTCCAGGCGAACCATCGACATCGACTACAAGATCAAATCGCTATGGACGGAAGACAATGCTCTGTGTTTGGTGGGATCAGAAGGGTGTGATCTATTATGAGCTGTTAAAACCTGGCGAAACCATTAATACTGAGCGCTACCGACAACAAATGATCGATTTGAATCAAGCTTTGCGTGAAAAACGACCAGAATATCAAAAAAGGCAACACAAAGTAATTTTGCTTCGTGATAATGCACCATCACATACAGCAAAACCGATCAAGGAAACGATTGAAGCGTTCAGTTGGGAAATACTTTCGCACGCGGCTTACTCACCAGACTTAGCTCCGTCCGATTACTATTTATTTGCATCGATGGGACACGCACTTTCTGACCAGCACTTCACTTCTTACGAAAATGTACGAAAATGGCTCGATGACTGGTTTGCCTCAAAAGAGCAACAGTTTTTTTGGCGTGACATCCACCAATTGCCAGACAGGTGGGAAAAATGTATAGCTAGCGATGGGCAATACTTCGAATAAAATATTTTTAATCATTTCCATACAATAAACGTGTATTTTCTATACAAAAATTCCGGTTTCATATTTACATGCCTGATAATTCAGAATTTCCTAAAGGGAATGGGCCTGTCTGTTGATACAAGATACAAATGGTTTAGTAGGTGAGCAACATCTGGAAGGAACCATAAACTGGCTGGTATAATAAAATCTAATATAGCGCGATAGAAAAGTCCCTGCAACGAGGACGAAAACGAGATGGGAACAAAGAAATAGATCACGAAATACAGTGTAGTAAAAGCATCTAGAACGGATCGCAAGTTGGAAGAATGTAATATGAGCGGAATAAAGTACTGCAAATAATTTGGTATCTTAATTTATTCTGGATTTTTCAGCTTAGAAATAGGATTTGGGTTTACATTTCTTTGTACACGTCCTACCATATTCTTTGCGTTTTCATACACATGCTCTGCATTAAAACTAATCTGCTTGTAGTGCAGTAATAAAAACTAATCTGCTTATTTTATTATTAACTGCTGTACCCTGATCTTTTCAAATTTTTCTAAGCCTGTTCTTTGGTTTTATCTTATACAGATAGTTCGGTAATAAATAATAAGGGAAAATAATATCGACAAAATGTGAACGCGTGGGTGTGCCATTTTTAAATTACATAACGTAGGGACTTAAACAATATTTTGTATAAAATGTTGCTATTATCTGGTGTAATTGGTAAATTACTATTTTTAAATAGTAGAAATTTCCAAATATTCTAGTAGTATAGAATAGTGATAATTATCTTTATTGCAATCTTATATTCTGAAATCCTATTTTCATTGAAGCCCGTAATTCCAATTTGAAGGAAAAATGCTATAATATAAAAAACACGCATGAGAAATTGCCTATTTCCATTTATCATGGTATAATTTTCGTCAGAAAATCTGATCGCCATCAACAAGTTTCTGAAAAATCTATTACCATGGCCATCGCCTCTGGCCACGTGTTGATTCACGTGAACAACGAGAAACGCGTGACTCCACCGTATGTTTTTATACACGATACCGAGTCGGAGGCTGACGAAGGGCTGTACACCCTTCTCGTTGCTTCCGATTCGCTTTAATTCCTAGTTTGTGAAGTACACTGGCTCGCGTTTCTCCATGTTTGATGAAAACGATAGAAAAATGCCATCTAAAATATAACTCCAATTAACTGATTTCAAAAAATTGCAGTCATCTATTCTAGAAAGTATAAACTATGGTTCCAACTGATGTCGAAAGGTTTTTGTGATCTAAGATATCTTTATAAGTTTTCTAATTGCAAACTTTCTCGATAATTTCAAGCTACTTCAATTTCCATTTCCAAAAATTTGTCCAACCTAACTTCCAACTTTCAGTCGTAAGCTCCGTTAACAATTCTATCCAAAATGCCAATAATTCCAAGCTACCAATTTCAATATATTTCCCCCATCGATCGTCCAAACTATCTTTCCCATATTTCACTCAAAATATTATACCAATAGATTCGTTAAATGCATACAGTGTAAAAAATTAGTAGATTTACGACTACAACTTTATTTCTATAATAATTTTATCGATATTTGATTAAGTGCAATTGGGATGTTTTTATTAATTAATGAAGTTGTAATAAGCGATCTTCTAATTATTTTGAACTGTCAATAAAAATGTGTTTTCGTTGTTTGAAAAATAGTAATGATTTAATACATCGTAGAAAACAAATGCACACGTACATTGAAGAATAATTAATATCGATTTTATTATTTATGTTTTTCTTTTTTCTTTTAAAGCATTACATTTTGATAGACTGCACATAAATTGTATATATAGTTTTTAAATCCATATAAGTATCTAGTGGCATGAAAATATGTCGGAGATGAAAGGACACCGGAGCCTTGCCTCTGGAACTTCGGAAAAATCCGTAAAATTGTAATTAAAGTTTACAGCTGTAATTAAACAATTTGCCGTCATTCTACCCAATTGTAGTTGTTTGCGATTTGTGATAATAAATTTGGGCTCAAGGCGACCATCAGTCGCCGAAAGTAGCCGCGGTCAACGGGACGAGCGCTTCGTCTAACAAAGGTGTGGAGTGGTAGTATGACCCTCATTAAAAGAAATACCCATAGAGGTACTTGACAGTAAAATATTCCAACGGTTCCTTCGGACACAATGAATACCAAATGTTGATGTACTTACACAGCACAAGTTCAACTAGCTTGAGGACCCGCTATAAAACCTAGGTTTTTGGTAATTAAGGTTCTTCAAACGGACAGGCAGTCTTTGTCCCAAATTGACCAATTGACAGCGACGTCAATTTCCCTTACTCTCTGAACGAGGGCTATACTCGACGAATCCGATGATCTCGTGTCCTTAGCCACACCCCATCATAGTTTTCCTCTGTGGCATCATTGGGACGAAAAGTCATTCTTTCTTGCGATCTCATCGACAAAGAGAGTAGCGCCTTACGATCTGTGAGTATTACACGTTTGAGTTACATTTTGTGAGCAAGGATATTTATCATTCCATTGACCGCGGATTCGTTATCGAACCTAAGACCATTATCACTAGTGTCGCGAGTGCTCAACCGCCGCGGTTGATTGTCGAGTCGGTAGTATCCATACTCGTGTTAGCAGACCGTACCTTTGTTATAGCACAACGATGGCCAATTCCAATGAAGATTTATCAAACGCCCACAACCTTATTCCTGACTCTTCTCCGACATCAGAAGTGGGATCAGTGCCGATTATAACACTACAAGAGCTACGATCATCGTACGCGAGTTAATTCAGTCGCTAGTGCGAAAATCGAGTATGGAACCTAACAATTTTCGCCACCGCGTTTTAACCCTGAAACTGCGAGCTCCGATTCTGCTGCATGATGCGCAGCTGTCAATTTGATTATGGAGGAAAATCCTTACAAAGCAGTGCCCTGAATATAATCTCAATGATGAGCGTCGAATCGACTTCTACGTAGTGGGAGCATCAACTGATGGACCAAATCATTCGGGTGAGTCGTTTCCATTTTACCCCGATTTTGGAGCCGAGTGTTCACTAATTAAAGATTCCGTAGTCTTGAGATATTCTGGCAAAAGAATGATCGATATAGTAGTAATGCGAGGAATGAGAAATATTTGTACATCTCAACTCTTGTCCGTTGCCGGTGTTAGTGGTTTTATATTAGAGATAAATTCGTCATGTCCTCGCTGATAGTTATTTCAAAATATGATATTGCGATTAATCGTGAAATTTTAAGTCAAGGTTTTGACGTAATATTACACAAAATAGCCTTGCTATGTCTAAGACAAATAATTACTGCCTGTAATAATACCGCTGAAAAACGAAATCGATGTTAATGAATTCGACACTGATGTACGTGGTAATGATAAAAGTCGATTAATCTTTCTTTTCTAAAATTCAAAGATTCATTCGTTACGGGTTTCCTACGTACTCGCGTAAATACAGGCCAGTTAGAAATACAATTAATTGATCCTAACATCACCGTACAAAGAAGTCCTTATAGATTTCGTGAGGAAGAGCGCAGAATAGTACGTGAGAGAATAAGCGAATCAATTAGAGCCAAATATCATGAGGCCTAGTAATTCACAGTTCGCGAGCCCCATGTTACTCGTGAAGACGAACGATGGTTCAGATACATGATTTATAGATTTTCGAGAACTAAATAAATATACAGTCGCGGATCGGTATCCTTTACCTCTTGTTGCGGATCAAATTGCGAAATTGCAAAAGCGAGATATTTTATTAGTCTGGACATGGCCAGTGGGTTTCGCCAAATCCCTATTCATCCTAATTCTAAGAAATACGCAGTATTGGTTACGATGGACAATTTGGGCAATAAGTTGTTGTTTTCTTCAAATTCTTTTGTGCCTTTGTTCGGTCCAGTCGACGTCTTTTGTTTGCATGGCATGGTTGCGTGCGCGTCTGGTGTTTCTTCCGGAATCATTTTTCCGAACGGCGATATTGTGCTAACTCCGTCGAAAGCGGGGATTCTTGCGTTTTCGGACAGCCCTAATAATTTTGCAACTGATACTTGTCTAAATATTCTAATATTTATGTTCTACCTTGCTGCAGTTTTGCGAATCGTCAAAGCATTTGCAGCAGAGATCCCCAAAAGGGGTTGCATGCCAAGTCTTCTGTACCATTTGATCCCTTTCCTAATTGTAGTGGCATAAGAAACCATTTGGTCGGAATGATCTGTACCACACGTTCCTTCGTTATGTTCAACAACAGCTAGTGGTTTTAATGCTGCGAACAAACGAAACGAGAGATCATTCTTGAGATTCCCTTGAAAACACGCGTGGCAGCCAACGGGCCATTCGTACATTGTTGTTTATTTTGATGATGTTCTGGTTGTTGCCGACTCCATGGATCAAGCTCTGGAAAGATTGTACACCGTATTGAATACCCTCGTAAATGTCGGACTTTCTTCTAATTTTTATTAATTTTTAAATGCTCGTTCCTGAACATATCGGTACTCTATTTGGGACGTGTGGTTCATGGCGGAGAGGTTCGCCCTAGCCCGGGTGGAATGCAGGCCTTGAGTTCTTTACCTAAACCAACGACCGTCATACAGTATAGTCAGTTCATGGGTTTAGTTTCTTACGTCCGAAAGTTCGTCTCTGGGTTTTCACAGATAATGAAACCTCTATGCACACTTACTTCCGGTAACGGGGACATAACTTGGACGGATGAGCGCGAGAAGATGAGGCGAAGGGTAGTTTCTGTCCTGACTGATGCTTTGGTGTTAACGATATTTGACCCTAATTATCCGATAGGATTACATACCGACGCTAGTTTGGATGTATATGAGGTTACTTTAATGCATAAGGTTGAAGGTAAAAATAGAAAGGTAGAATATTATAGTAAAAGACCTAGCCCTGCGGAATCTAGGTATTTTTCATATGAACTAGAGACGTTAGCAGTCGTTACACGCTGTTAAACATTTTCGCCACTATTTACATTTCTTTTTAGTTTTTTGCTTTTTTTTAATTTATTTATTTACATTTTACAATTTGTCCAGTAGGACATTTGGTAAAATATTATAGCTTAGTGATATAGTAATATAACATGTGGATGGCTACCCCCAGTGGTCTGCCATCTTCGAATTTGATTGATTTATTTCTTTAATCATCTCAGATAATACGTGTTTGTTAGGTTATATCCTTTGTGAAATCTGTTGGGTGTTATCTTTTTAATCTTCTTTTTATGCTTGATGTGTCGACCGTTTCTGCTGCCAGCCGGTTTGGGTGCGTTGCTATCCTTTCTCCGTGCCTTCTTGCACTTTTGTTAATCTCCTCTTTGACCGTTGGTATTCCCAGATCTTTCCGAATGTCCTCGTTCCTAACGTACCATGGCGCGTTTACTATTGTTCTGAGTATTTTCGATTGCGTTGCCTCTATTTTGGTTATATGGCTCATTGCTGCTGTTCCCCATAGTGCTATTCCGTACGTCCAGATTGGTTTTATGACCATTTTATATATTTTTAGTTTGTTTTCTATGCTGAGTTTGGATTTTCGATTTGTTAGCCAGTACATTAGTCTCCTTGCCATCTGTATTTTGTCTATTGTTGCTTTAATATGCTGTTTCCATGTGAGTCGTGAATCTACGTGGAGTCCTAGGTATTTGACTTGGCTTGTTTGTATTATGTGTGTGCCGTTTAGTACAATGTTTAGTGGTTTCTGTTTTCGCAGTGTGAATGTAATGTGTTTGCATTTTTCGGGGTTTACTTTGATTTGTTTTGCTTGAAGCCACTTTTCTATTTTTGTGATATGTTCTTGTAGTAATGTAACTGCTGTTGCAGAGTTAGTGTGCCTGACTAGTACAGCTGTGTCATCCGCGAATGTCAGTATTTTGCTGTTGTTAGTTGTTGGTATGTTGGCCGTGTATAATGTGTATAAAATTAGTCCTAGGACGCTTCCTTGCGGAACTCCTGCCTTGATTTCTTTAGCTTCCGAGTGTGTGTTTTTGATTTTTACTATGAAGCTTCTGCTGCTTAGGTATGATTTGATTAGTTGGTATATCTGGCCCGGGAACTGTTTCCTGATTGATTGTAGTAGGCTAGTGTGGTTTATTTTATCGAATGCTTTTTCGATGTCCATAAAGAGTGCCGTGCAGTATTGTTTTGTTTCCAGCGCCTGTAGGATTTCATTGACGAGTCTGTGCGTTTGTTCTATTGTGGAGTGTTTGTTTCTGAATTCGAATTGATGATCCGGTATTAGATGGTTCTTCTCTATTATTGGTTTTATCCGGTCGTAGATTATTTTCTCTAGTATCTTAGAGAACACCGGAAGTAGTGAGATTGGTCAGTAGGACTTGGTTTCGTGTGGGTCCTTGCCTGGTTTGGGTATCATTATGATTTGTGCCAGTTTCCAAGCTTTTGGAAAGTATTGTATTCTTAGTATTGCGCTTTATTGTTTTTTTGTTTTCTCAATTATATCTCTGATTTCTTGTGCTGTTGCTTTGGGTATGGTGTAGTGATTGTCAGTTGGTGTACTAGTAGTTAGCGCATCCTCGTTCGTATGACTATTATGGTTGCTGTTGTTGATGTTGTGTGGGGTGAATGTGTTGCATAGGTGGTTGGAAAGTTCTTCAGCTTGCTCTTCGTTGTTTCTTGCCCATGTGTTGTCTGCTCTTCTGATTGCTGCTACCATTTTTGTTGTCTTCTTTATTTTTTTTGTGGCTTTCCATAGGGAGTAGTTGTAGTTCTCGTGAGCAGGTAGTGACTCGATGAACTTTGTGAACTCGTTGTTGTTGTGCTCTTTTATTTTGTTTTTTATTTCTTTTGTGAGTTTGTTTAGGTGTTTTTTGTTTTCTTTTGTTCTGTGTTTTTGCCATTTTGCTTTCGCTTTTCTTTTTTCTCTAATTTTTTCGAGGATGTCTAGTGGAACTGTTTTTGTTTGTCTGTTGGTTGTTTCAGGTATAATGGGTTCCCTTGCTGCTTCTCGGATAGTTTCTGTGAGTGTTGTTACTGCTTGATCGATGTGTTCAGGTGTTTTCAGTGGGATGTTGCAGCTGATTTTGCTCTCTATTATTTCTTTGAATATTTGCCATTTGGTGGTTTTATTGCATAGCTTCTCTGTGTTGCTGTAGAGTATTGGTTTGTTTCTGTATGTAATTATTATGGGCGTATGGTCGGAGGTAAGCTCGAAGCTGGGTGCTATGTTTAGTTTATTTGCGTTTAGTCCCTTTGTAACTGCAAAGTCTAGCAGGTCAGGTATTTTTCTCAAGTAGGTTGGCTGTTATTTTTCTTTTTTTGTTATAGCTGGCTATCTTCCAGCTTTCGTCCTGTTGAGTTGTTGCTTTGTTGTTTTCCGTGTCAACTTCTATTGTGGCTGAGGAGTCCTGTCCTTGGTTTGTTGGTTGACTTGTTTTTAATGTATCTGTTGTTTTGTGCATGTAATATTGATCTTGTTTGTTTATAATTCTTATCGGTGGAATATTTTCCATAGTAGGTTTGCTAGTCTTCTTGATATAGGACACGGACTATTTACATGGACGAGAATTTCTTGTTGTTACTGATTGTAATTCCTTGAAGGCATCTAGTAATGAGGTAAATTTAAATGACAGGGTTTATAGGTGGTGGGCTTACTTACAAACTTTTACTTTCGACATTATGTATCAAGGAGGTAAACGAAAGGCCCACGTAGGTTTCTTCTCGCGAAACCCCGTAGACTTGGATCACCGTACGACCAACAAAGTCGTAGAGAGGGAAATCAATCTGACCGAAATTTCTGAAGCTTGACTATTAGCGGAACAACGTCTTAACCCCCAAATTTCTGAGATCGCCAATAAATTGCAAAACGAAGAATTCACGAAAGATATCGCGAATACGTATGAATTACGGTCCGGTACCCTTAATCGTAAAATACAGAGAAAAGGCAGAACTCTCTGCTTGCTATTGTCCCAAGAGGTTTTAGGTGGTCCGTTATTAACCACGTGCATCAGTCAATTATGCACTTAGGTTGAGATAAAACGCTCGAGAAACTGTACGAGTATTACTGGTTCGAAGGAATGGCAAAATATGTTCTTAAATTCGTAGAGAACAGTCGTGCTTGTCGAGTTTCGGAGGCTAGTTCAGGTAAAATACAAGCTGAATTACATCCTATACCTAAGACCAGCATACCTTAGCATACAGTTCACGTGGACATAACGGGCAAACTAAACGGTAAAAGTGATTCGAAAGGATATGTCATCGTTTTGGTCGACGTCTTCACTAAATTCGCATATCTGCATCATACTCGTAAAATGGATTCCCTTAGTACCGTTGAAGCACTTAAGTATGCTATATTTTTATTCGGCAGCCCTTGCCGGATAATAGCGGATCAAGAGAGGTGTCATACGGGTAAAGAATTTCAAGATTTCTGCCAAGGTAAACACTAAACTCCACTTAATCTCAACCGGTGCGAGTAGGCCCAACGGACAGGTAGAGCGTGTTACGGGTACGTTGAAAATTATGTTCACAATCATAGAAACGACTGAGCGATCGTGGCTAGACGCGATTAGCAAAATACAGTTGGCTTTGAATTGCACCACCAATCGCGTGATTAAATCGAGCCCATTGGAACCATTTATTGGTAGAACAGCAAAGACCTTATAACTCATTGATACCCGATAATATCGAAGAGAGAGAAGTAGATATCTTTGATGTAAGGCAGCAGGCAATAGAGAATCTAGAAATTAGTGCTAGGTACGATAAAGGTGGATTTGACAAAACTAAAGCTAAAGTAGTTAGGTTTAATTTTGGTGATTTTGTATTACGCAAAGATGAAACCAGACCAAATTAGATCCGAAATTTAGAGGCCCATTCGTAATAACAGAAACTTTGGAAGGATATAGATATGTTTTGAAAACAGTAGACGGTAAACGATCCTATAAATATGGTCATGATAGGTTGAGGAAAATGCCAGATAGTTGTGTTCCTACTGAATTAGACGTCTGTAGCGATGGCGAGAACAGTGACCATGGCGATATGAGTATCCCGATCTCGGAGGATCACAAGCACGATGACGATAACGCCTAGCAGAGTAATGTAAGAAAGCTCAATGTGACCGTGTGATGGATTTCACATGTGTTCGGAGCGATAATGTAAGAAAGGTCAGGAAGGCCGTGCAATGGATCAAATGTACCATTGAGTGATAATGCTAGAAAGCCTGTCGGATCGTGTGTTAGATTCACATGCTCATGGGGCGACAATGTAATAAAACTCTGGGCAGTCGTACGATCCAGAAAAACGAGATTCACTTGGATGCGAAATCGAGAATGGTCCATCATGTTATTGCGACCAGATTAACAACCTGCAGGATACAACTAGCATTTTGAATACCAATCATAATGTCATTAATTTGTTTCTCTTATTCCTTTTGTTACCAAATCTCTGAACAAAATTTGCTGTTAAACCGGACCCTTGATTTAGTTAAGTTGTAAATAATGTTATTTGTACCGAATCTAATATTGGAAAAACTCAATATTTTAGTTACACACGGGGACGTGTGATAGTCAGGATGGCCGTGTTGGAGATGAAAGGACGCCCTCTGGAGCCTTCCCTCTGGAACTTCGGGAAAATCCGTAAAATTACAATTAAAGTTTACAGCTATAATTAAACAATTCGCCGTCATTCTACCCAATTGTACTTGTTTGCGATTTGTGATAATAAACTTGGGCTCAAGGCGACCATCAGTCGCCGAACGTAGCCGCGGTCAACGGGACGCGCGCTTCGTCTAACAAAGGTGTGGAGTGGTAGTATAACCGTCATTAAAAGAAATACCCATAGAGGTACTTGGCAGTAAAACATTCCAATGGTTCCTTCGGACACAATGAATACCAAATGTTGATGCACTTACACAGCACAAGTTCAGCTAGCCTGAGGACCCGCTATAAAACCTACGTTTTTGGTAATTAAGGTTCTTCAAACGGACAGGCAGTCTTTGTCCCAAATTGACTAATTGACAGCGACGTCAATTTCCCTTACTTTCTGAACGAGGGCTGTGCTCAACGAATCCGATGAACTCGTATCCTTAAACACATCCCATCATAGTTTTCCTCTGTGGCATCATTGGGACGAAAAGTCATTCTTTCTTGCGATCTCATCGACAAAGAGAGTAGCGCCTTACGATCTGTGAGTATTACACGTTTGAGTTACATTTTGTGAGCAAGGATATTTATCATTCCATTGACCGCGGATTCGTTATCGAACCTAAGACCATTATCACTAGTGTCGCGAGTGCTCAACCGCCGCGGTTGATTGTCGAGTCGGTAGTATCCATACTCGTGTTAGGAGACCGTACCTTTGTTATACCACAACGATGGCCAATTTCAATGAAGATTTATCAAACGCCCACAACCCTATTCCTGACTCTTCTCCGACATATAGATAGAGCAAAAAGATTAATAATAGAAATATGGTGTATTTATTTTTTGTAAGAGTGGAACACCATATTATGTAATATATACGATGTAATGTACACTGTACCGAAATTAATGTTTCTAAGAGTAATCATTTTACAAGAAAACGCACAATCGTTTCTATTTTCTTAATATGTACGTAATTATATGTCTTTTGTACACTTGCCTATGTCTAATATAATAGATTATATAACTTTATTGTTGAACCAATGCAGTATTTTATATGAATATTTCATCTAAGATAGAATAAGAAAATAATATTCAATGATAAACGTATTCATATCTAAGCGATATTTTTTTCGTAACCTTTGAATTGTTTTCTTTCTTTTTCTGCTTCTCCTTCTCTCTTCATACGAAAATTTTACTAACACTAAATGAAACAATTTTACTTCAATAATCTTTACAACAAACGAAGAAAAAAAATAAATTAGAAGAACATTCGTTTCATTATCAATCCTTTTTTTGTTTCAATTTTAATTTAAATTATTAGATGGCAGCACTGAGCACAACAATAGCTGTTATACTACTACAGATTAACGGATTGCATTTTAAACTCATCTACAATCGGTTGTAACCTGCGCGCGCAAATTAAGCCACGTGGTAGGGATTACAAAATTCCAATTGGCCCTGTGCATAACACGAAATACGCGTGACAAGGAACGCCCTCTATCGTGTACGAAACGTTCGTTCCTTTCACAGAACTCCTGTTCTTTCCTAGGGAGTCCGCCATTGTTGCTGCACGTATATTTCTGTTAAGGCCAACGGAAATCGGATTACATCCAAAATGGTGAGTATAATCTTTCCAAAGTAAAACGAATTTGTAAGTCTGTACAATGTATGGAGTGCAGAGGTATGAATATTTTTGAAGACCGAGTGTCACCTGGGTTCGGAAAAATTGAAAACTGGCGGATTACTTGGGATTGCGCAACTCCCTTTGAAGATGAATTTTGAGGCTCGCGATGGATATGCCAAGATTAAAATCTCTGAAGGTTCAGCAAAAATTCTGGCGAAATATTCCTGAAAAATTTTTCGACACAATGCTTCAAAGTTACCCTATGTTCGAAGTTCAAATATGTTTCGTCTCTTGTTCAAGAGGCAACGTGTCATGGAGTTTTGTAGTCTCTTGTTACAAATCGCAGCATGCTCTCGAAACATCGTGAGTCTTCAAGAAAATGTTCTCGATGGTTTTTGGTGAATTGGGAACTTTGCGGGAACAATCCAAACAAGCATCATTGCACAAAAAAACACGTCGAATACCTTGCACACTGTATATAGAAAATGAAGAAGTTGTGACACTTTAGGGTCAAGCTCTAACAAAAAAAAGTATTCATACAGGAATATAATTCTCTCTATTCTAAATAATATTGATCATATTTGTCAAGATTTATGAAGCTTTGATTTTAATATGGTCAGTATGAAAATCATTTTATCTTTTCCTTTATCTGAGATAAAATTGTTTTTCAAACTTTATATTCCATATTTTAGGAAAATATTGAAAACATATTAAGAAAATAATATATTTGATAGCATAAAATTAAAAAATAATTTGTGGAATATGCCATTTTAGATTAAGAAAATTTTAATCAATATGTTGTAATCAGTTTCATCAACTTTAATCAGTTACAATTATGTTAAACCTATATATTTAGTATTAAAAAGTCTTTTATTTGTTACAGGTGAACTTCACGGTAGATGAGATACGTGCTATGATGGACAAAAAGAAAAACATCAGAAATATGTCTGTCATTGCGCATGTTGATCATGGAAAGTCAACTTTGACTGACTCCCTTGTGTCTAAGGCCGGTATTATTGCTGGTGCTAAAGCTGGTGAAACCAGATTTACAGATACTCGCAAGGATGAACAAGAACGATGTATTACTATTAAATCCACGTAAGTTTAATCTGTTTAATCTTATCAGTTGGTGTTTTTAACTGCCTACCTGCAAGTAATATTTTTAATTGCAGGGCTATTTCTATGTTCTTTGCACTTGAAGAGAAAGACTTAGTTTTCATTACAAATCCTGACCAACGTGACAAGGATGAAAAAGGTTTCTTGATTAACCTTATTGATTCACCTGGTCATGTTGATTTCTCCAGTGAAGTAACTGCTGCTCTTCGAGTAACTGATGGAGCTCTTGTGGTTGTTGATTGTGTATCTGGTGTGTACTTTAAATGATGTAATTTGAATTAAACTAATACCCCTTCCAGCACAAAAAGCGTTACTCTGTAGTATATCAGTTGGTTAAACTGACTGATGCACATGGACAGTGTTGATGGTGCATCAATGGAAGAAGATTAAAATGATAGCAGCTGTGTTTAAACGCTGTTGGTGGACCTCTATCCTTATGTCCGAGACCAGCACGCTACGACACAATTGCTACAATTTTACTTGAAAGAATTTTGTTTTCTTTTTATAGTTTCATGAAAATCATAATTTTTTTTATACTTTGTCAAGGTGTCTGTGTGCAAACGGAAACTGTACTTCGTCAAGCTATTGCTGAACGTATAAAGCCAGTGTTGTTCATGAACAAAATGGACAGAGCACTTTTAGAACTTCAGCTTGATAGTGAAGATCTTTATCAAACTTTCCAACGTATTGTTGAAAACGTTAACGTTATTATTGCAACATATTCGGACGATGATGGTCCTATGGGTGAAGTTAGAGTAAGTAAATGAATTAATTTTATTTCTATGTAACATTGTTTCTTACGTTTATATTAATATTCTTATTATGTTTGTTGCAAATAGGTAGATCCTAGTAAAGGTTCAGTCGGTTTTGGTTCTGGTCTTCATGGTTGGGCGTTTACATTAAAACAATTTTCTGAAATGTATGCTGAGAAATTTAAAATTGACGTTGTAAAACTTATGAATAGATTATGGGGAGAATCTTTCTTTAACCCCAAAACTAAGAAGTGGAGCAAGCAGAAGGAAACAGACAATAAACGATCCTTTTGCATGTACGTCTTAGATCCAATTTATAAGGTATGTTAATCATTAACTACTTATAATAAATAAATATTCATTTTTTTTACTAATAACAATCAAAATTAAAACAGGTATTTGATAGTATAATGAATTACAAAAAAGATGAAGCGGACAACCTGCTGCAAAAATTAGGAATTGTTTTAAAACCCGAAGATAAAGATAAAGACGGCAAAGCTCTTCTTAAGGTAACTTTTTCTATATAAAACTATCATTTTAATTCATTTCAATGTTTTGGAAATATTTATGATGACTTCTAAAAAAAAACACTTTTCTGACATCTCTACAGAATTTCTTTGACCGATAATATTTTATTCTGATAATACTTTAGTTTTAATTAACTAATCAATAAATATCATGAGTGATTATATATCAGTATAATAATCCGTTTTAGGTTGTCATGAGAACATGGTTACCAGCTGGAGAAGCTTTGCTTCAGATGATTGCTATTCATTTGCCATCCCCTGTTACCGCGCAGAAATATCGTATGGAAATGTTGTATGAAGGTCCGCTTGATGATGAGGCTGCAATTGGTATTAAGGTATGTATAAATAATATAATTTTAAGATAAAAAATATTAATTAGTTTTATTATATATGATGAAAATCTCACAGACCTGTTCTGACTTATATATGGTAGATATGAGTAGTAACTGATTGATATATGTATAGTTTAATTTTTAACTCAGCTTTAAAGTGAACTTGTTGATTTCATATCCGATTGGAATCTTATTTTACAGAACTGCGATCCGAATGGGCCACTCATGATGTATGTTTCGAAAATGGTACCGACCTCCGACAAAGGTCGTTTCTATGCTTTTGGTCGTGTATTCTCTGGGAAAGTGAGCACTGGAATGAAAGCACGTATTATGGGACCTAATTTCCAACCGGGTAAAAAAGAAGATCTTTATGAGAAAGCTATCCAGCGTACAATTTTGATGATGGGACGTTACGTTGAAGCGATTGAAGATGTGCCTTCTGGTCAGTAAATCCTTCATTTGGTTTCAAATCTTTTCAAGTAATAGTACAATGATGATTGTTTCTATTTACTTTTTGTTCTGACCTTTTCTGAATGACAATAGAACGGCCAACTGACGCTTAAATTAATAATGTTAAAATGTTGTTTCGTATAAAAAATGTAATTACAACAGATTATTTTTATCATTCAAAACAGGTAATATTTGTGGACTTGTTGGCGTTGATCAATTCTTAGTGAAGACTGGTACCATTACTACGTTTAAGGATGCACACAATATGAAAGTTATGAAATTTTCGGTTTCACCTGTCGTCCGTGTTGCTGTTGAACCTAAAAATCCAGCAGATTTACCTAAATTAGTTGAAGGTACATTTATTTATTGATTTAATATAATTTGTTATAATTTAATGTATAAATAAGGATGAAACCTTATTTTGAGCATTGGGTTATGATAAACCGTGATTTTAATTGAAAATCTGAAAGTGATCGTCATCTAAATTTTATTTAATAAAAGTGTTAATATTTTTTAACAAAATAATTCGTATTCAGGTCTTAAACGTTTGGCGAAATCTGATCCTATGGTACAATGTATTATTGAAGAATCAGGAGAGCACATTATTGCTGGTGCTGGAGAACTGCACCTTGAAATTTGTTTAAAGGATTTGGAAGAAGATCATGCTTGTATACCCATTAAGAAATCGGATCCCGTTGTTTCTTACAGAGAAACAATTTCGGAACAATCGAATCAGATGTGTCTTTCAAAATCACCTAATAAGCATAATCGGTTATTCATGATGGCGTGTCCTATGCCTGATGGTCTCGCTGAAGATATCGATAGTGTATGTTTCCATTCTATAAAAATTTATAATTGATATTCTTGTTTTGTTTCTATTAAATGTTTATAATCTTATAGGGTGAAGTTAATCCAAGGGATGACTTCAAAGTACGTGCTCGTTATTTGAACGAAAAGTATGACTACGATGTAACCGAAGCTAGGAAGATTTGGTGCTTTGGACCTGATGGAACTGGACCCAACATTCTTGTAGATTGTACGAAAGGAGTACAGTATCTTAACGAAATTAAGGATTCTGTTGTAGCTGGATTCCAATGGGCTACGAAAGAGGTATAATATCATAGATTAATGAAAAAGATATTCAGAAATAGTTTTTTATTTATAATTATTTCACAGGGTGTTCTTTCGGAAGAAAACTTGAGAGGTGTGCGTTTCAACATTCACGATGTGACGTTACATGCTGACGCTATTCATAGAGGTGGTGGTCAAATTATTCCTACCACAAGACGTTGCCTTTATGCTTGTCTTCTCACTGCCTCTCCTCGACTTATGGAACCAGTTTACTTATGCGAAATTCAGGTAAATTTAGTTTTATGATTTACTGAAGAATTTATAACTAGTATGTTAAATTTTTGTATTCTAATGTAATAAAATTGTCATAGTGTCCTGAAACAGCTGTCGGTGGTATCTATGGTGTGCTTAACCGAAGAAGAGGTCACGTATTCGAAGAACAACAGATTGCTGGTACACCTATGTTTGTAGTTAAAGCATATCTTCCAGTTAATGAGTCCTTTGGTTTTACTGCCGACTTGCGTTCTAACACCGGCGGACAAGCTTTCCCTCAATGTGTATTCGATCATTGGCAGATCTTGCCCGGTGATCCAATGGAACCTAATTCTAGACCTTATCAAGTTGTGCAGGTAATTTATCTGTTCTGTAATATTTATAATTATCCACGGTCATAACTGATGGTAATGAGTAAATGTCAATACATTGCCATTTTTAATCTCGTGGAAAAGAAACTGTTTTTTTGTTTTGGTATTCTAGTACATATTCAAGTATACCTGAATAGGGAAACATACAAATTTATATCTTCCTTTTGTGAGATGTGATACATTTGACTACTATTAAGTGTAATAATCCTTGTTCTTACAGGAAACACGTAAAAGAAAAGGATTGAAGGAAGGTCTCCCAGATTTGAATGCATACCTTGACAAATTGTAACCATAGATTCGCGCACCGTATTTAAATATCTATTTAAATATTGTAATTCAATTAATATTGCTCGGACCGTATACAATCTACATCGGTTTATTATGAACTTTGTTTTGCGCAAAGAAACATGAGAAATACATGATTATAAATATGAAAAAAAACAATAAATTGTAATTATGATGGAAAGTACGCATGTTGGCGCAAGGAGAAATATTTTATACATTTATTTAATTAAACATGCCACGTGTTATTAAGATCCCGGTGGCTTTACGTTTTTAGCATATCAGCATCAGATAAGAATTCAATTGTTATTTTTATTGTGGTGGTAACTTATTGCCAATTTCACATAACAAATGAAAACAAAAGATTGTAATTTTTTACATTGCTTTTTTACCACAATTAGTTTTAATTTTTTGTTGATATTTTCAAATGATTGGACGAATTTCGAAGTTATTGATAACAAAAAATCTACAACAGCAATGTACTCATTGAAACGAAATGCATCAAGAAATTAAAAATGAAATTACGAGAGGAAGTGTTTTTATTGTCTTTGTTAAAAATACCCAACCATTCCAAAATCTGATAGAATTAAGACAAGTAAAAAAAAGTTATGTTCAAATTGTGTATAAATTATGATTTTATTTTAATAAAATATACTATAGTGTCAATACATCTAATATTAATAATTCATATGTGATGAAATAATCACATTCAACATACCAAACCTATTTTTTTTATATATTTCGACTTCATTCCATTAATTTTTTGTACATATTACCACATATAATTAAAATACATTTCCTTAATTTATAAATACTAATTTAATAAGTATGTTACGTTAATTGAATTGGATTCAACAATGTGATGAAATGTTAGCTATTCGTAAAAAGTAAGAGTCTAAGAAATAAATTTTGATAATTGATTCAAGTTACTCTATAAATTATTACAGTTGCATTTACAAAAACGCAATTCATTGATAAATTGCATCGATGTATTTTTCATAAAAATTTAGATGGGATTAATTGTGTTTTTGTAGATACCAGCTAGTGATTGAGCTGCTAAAAGTATAATGTCTCTTCTGGAAATTCCTGTAAGTGCATGATGCCATTCATTGTGAGAAACCTTCAAAGATATATTACTTTTTTAGAATTATAATTATACAATTACCGTGTTTACTTTATTTATACCAACCTGTAAACTGTTTGCCATTAAACTACCAACAGTAACTGACAATCCAGACCATTTAAGAGGATAATCTTCAGGTGTGGCTTCTTGTGCCATTGTTACTATTTGACTTGGCACTGGAGTCATTTGAGTGAACGTTTGCAAATTCACATTACGTTTTGGATCATTAAGAAGTATCACCCCTAAATCATACCATTTATCTTCACCAACTTCTAACAGAAAATTTTCTACTGCAATTATAGGTATATCTTTTGGAAGAGTCGGAATATTTCGAGCAGAATTAATTCTTTCTTCTGCTCCTTTCACACCAGCAGCAAAACCAACTGGTTGAGCAGCTACAGCTGAACTTTCCACTGATATACCACTACAAAATAATCAACTCTTTTAATGAAAATATAACAGTATAGAATTAAATGAATACAATTCATAATTATTACTCACGTTACTGTTGCCTTCCCAAAAACTGTTTGAAAAGCCTGACGAACAGAACTTATTTTAACATCTTTATCTGATGCAACTACAATCTCCATATCACCACCAGAATCTGAAAAGTATATTTTCCACAGAGCCTGCATATATGTTTGTAAATGAACTAACATGTTGCACAGTCACGATGTTGCTATTTACATTCACATATAAATAGTGTAGAATCTATATATTGTTCCTCAAATTTTAATTGCCATTTTATTAAAATACAATGAAATTATTACAAGTTGTTTTCAACAATTACTTCTCCACAACACTGTGCATAGGCATATGTTAATGAAAATTTTGCTTATAAAGTTACTTTAATTACTATTTTTAATTATCACTTTATTTGTAATGCAAATTGAACAATCACTCTATTTTATGTGTGATTTGGAACACAATTTCACATATATAAATGTTATAATTTCAGCTACTTAATAAATGAAAAATAAGGAGGAAAAATATTTTGTAAATGACAGATAAACAGCACACAGCACAGTTCACTAAATTAAGTTTGGTTTTTAGATCATCCAAAAATAACACAGTACATATATATGTTCCTTTCAGATATGATGCAATAATATAATCTAATAGATACAATGACATACATTTAGATAGGAAATTGACAAAACACTCAAGCCAGGAGAAATGATCAAGAAATTTACAAAATAGAAAAGGATTAAATTGCTTTTACTTGCATGTCAGGATTAGTAGCTTTCTTACTTACAAATGAACTCACGCATCTGAGGATCTAATGTTGTGATCATAGTATTAACACTGTTCTTTGCTTTTTCTGCAACTTTGCTTAATACATTACTATTTACTACTGTTTCTTTAACCCATGACAGTAGACCACCTCCAACCATTCCTGAATCTTGGACTATATTTTCTGATGGCACTGTAGTTTGTACATTTTGTATGGACGGAGTAACAATAGGAGTTGTAATTACTTGATGTGTTTCTTGCTGTAATGGTTTAGATTGAATAACAGTATTTAACATTGATTTATTAGGTTCCTGTTCATGAAGCTTCTTTTGTGAAGATGATTCTAAATTATTAGGCCTTTCTGATAACAATGTTCCAGGGTTTGAAATAAAAATAGGCAATGCACTAGGTGGTGGTACATTTGATAACAAATTTCCTGTAGATGTTGACACACCTAATGGCATTAATAAAGATGTTGATGAAGACAAACTGCTAAAAGAATCTGGAAATTACATTATTTATATTACTTATATAAATGACACATTGTCCTGATACATTAGTGTATCTGAATAAATAAACAAACCTTCATCAAGTAATAAGTTATTTTTGTCCTATTTACCAAATAAAATTTATTGTTCGTTTAAATAGTATATCATAGAATGTTTTACCATAAGATACATAATTACATTCATTTTATGTTATAATATTTTTATGTTTATTATATTTCTCAAGAATTAATTTTTTATAGTTTTCTTCCAAAATCTTTTGCACTACACGGAAAACTAGCAGCCAATTAGAGTGAACATGAATCTTTTTACTTGCGAAGGAATTTGACAGATACGCAGGTGTTTATGTTTTGCCTTTCATTCTTACCTGTTTTTACGATTTCTCCAGATGTAGACGATTCATCTGTCCTTCTTTCGACAAATTCGAATGTGGATTCTCCATTGGAATCGTCAGTCATTGTTGATTAACTTTTCTAAATTTACACGTTAAATGTCCAAAACTATATTGTGAATTTTCTATACGCAGCTATGTATGCAAGAGACATAATATGTACATGGATTGACTATGTACAATTATGAGCTGCAAGCTACAAGCTGCAAGTGACCAACTTCATCATCTTGAAACAGTCTGAAGATAGGAACTAGTCTACATGTATACATATTCACATATATTCCTATATCTTATATCTATTATTTATTTTATTTGAGTGAATGAAAATTTTATTTAGTTAGAAGTTAACTTTTTTTGTTATTTGATAGTTTTCGACACGTAGGATCCAAAAATTCAAGTCTTAACTTTAGAAATCAAGCGGTTCAAGAGTTATCCGTACGTAAAATTGAGCATTTTTAGCGTATTTTATAGGTTAGCATGATGCTATATTACTTCTGTAGTGGCACGCGAGTCAGGACAATTCAAATTCTGTTGTTGTTTTGCCTCGGAGTATTAAGATCGTTAGGTTACAAGTATTGTAAGGATCAATAAACTCCGGGCAAAACAATGTCGCCGCTACATACAACCGTCAAACGTAGTCGAATACAAATTTTCCACCAGTATAAATAAACGGACGCGATTACGAACGTGAGAGTTCATCGAACAGTATCCGAAGAGCATCAAAGTGTAAACAAGTTTCGAAGTGATCTACAGAGTTTCTCCGAGTATTTATCGGGTATTTATTCCGCAATTTATATTTGTACCAACGACTCACAATTCGCCTGTAATTTATTTATTTATTTGAAAATATATTTAACGGATTGCGATAGCAATATTTCGCTTTTGTTATTTCGCTCAACCAAATAACGACTAATCCTCCACACTTCTATTCATCATCTCATTAATCCGTACTACGAGTACAGATGAGTATTGGACTGACTTTCGCCGAATATTAGCTTGTTCTAACGTAACGGCGGCAGAAGAGTGGAGCATAACCTAAACCTGCCCAAACCTAATCCAATACTCATGACTCACGATTTAAAATCCTGCCGCAAATGCACCCACGTTCATTTGTATACATACAGCGACTCCAGTTATTGGACCAATCATGCATAGAAGCCAACATAGCATCAAAGTAACGCTAAAAATACGCTAAAAACACTTGATTTTATATGCATATGATATCATAATTCTTGAACCACTGGAGTCCTAAAGTTGACTTGCATTTTTGGATTCCACATGGCGAAAACTACCATAATGTATAAAAGAAGTCAATAATTTTATGTTTTCTAAACCGAAGTACAGCTGAAGTTATACATTTATGATAAAAAAAGAAAAAATATATTATCATAGTTACTGATTATATTACACATATTTTACTGATTATATACCCATTAATGTTTATTTTACAATTAGTATATGTTTTACATGCTATTTATGCAAGGAATGAAGAAAATAAAAATTTTTTATTTTATAAACAATATATTTACCAACATGATATCATTTACTTTAAGTAACCATATTTATCAGTATTAAAAACAATACATAATGTATCAATATATGCATTAGTGTTTGATGAAGCGGATTAAGGTTATGTTCAGCAACATGTTACTCTTTTACTTCGAATAATTAGCATATACGTAGTGAAAGAGAAATACTAAGCAAAATAATGTCGCTCCAAGAATGTTGCAGAATACAGCCAACTGTACATCTGTGATCATCTGAAAGGTTATGAGATTAACTCTTACCGGTCTATATCTTTGATTTAACGAGAAAATGTTTAAAATTAAATAAAAAAATATATTTAAAGGACAAATTAATCAAAAGGGACATAATTACCTTGAAAAATTATTTTATAATACACAGTTCAATATATTTAAATTACATACGTGGTTTGACACGTTATACTCTACAACTCGATGATTATGTGTCACAGAGTTGTAATCATGAATCTCTTTACCTGTAACAGAATTTTCCGGAAGACTTGCTTGTCGATATCTATGAGATAAAAATATAAAATAACAAAATATTATAAAATATATGGTATTTTACGTTGTGTTTGAAAAATGAATTGATAAATACATATTAGTAATATGTATTATATTTTATATATATCTTAAATTAATATTACCAAATATTACTAGTTAGGGCTAAAATATAACTAGCAATATAATACCAAAAAGGAAATCTCCTCTCTGATAATACATGAGCGCGCGATTATTCTAATTTTTTCTAGAATATATTTACAATTATTATGATATGTTGTTATGTTTTATTAGCGTAGCAAATATATTTAGTCAATTTTTAAGTTTTTTTAAATACATTAACAATATACACGTCAAAAGACAATATGTTGATTCACTATACTAATAACAATGTACTTTTATGCACTGGTTCATTGAAATTCATTCAAATAATATACCGAAAACGCAAAGCTTAAAAAATAAAGGGAAAGGTTTTTCGATAGATTTAATCTGATTAATCTGACTATCACAAAAATTTTAAATGTATTTTTTCTTTATGTGCTTAAAGTAATTGTAAAGAATGTTAGTAATATTACTTGTATTGTACAGTATTTTCCCTCCTTTCTAATACAAACACGCTAAATAAATATTGTAAAAAATTAGTGAATTGGAATAATGATGTTTATATAATTTTGATGTTTATAAAATATTGAATTATAAGAATTTAGTTTCCCGATATTTTGACAGTGGACTCTTTTTAAGAAAAGTTTTCCAAGTTTTTACCTCCTAACCTCTACGTGTATCGATGCACGCATAAATATTTACTGGATATTATTTTATTCTGTAATACTAAAACGTATCAAAAATGTTCGAAGCACACAGTATTAATGCGGAACATAAAGACTTGATTCATGATATTGCTTATGATTTTTATGGACAACGAATGGCAACATGTTCTAGTGATCAATATGTGAAAGTGAGATTTATACTCTTGTCGTTTGTATTCATACACAGTAACATTATCATAGTCATATATGAGGGTTATGAAATTTGTATAGGTCTGGGATGAAGACGAACATGGAAATTGGCATTTATCTGCATCTTGGAAAGCACACAGTGGGTCTGTGTGGAAAGTAACATGGGCGCATCCAGAGTTCGGTCAAGTTCTAGCAACATGCTCTTTTGATAGGACAGCAGCTGTATGGGAAGAGATAGGTAGAACTACTATTTTTGTGATTAACTAATAAACAAATAACTATGTTATTAATTTTACTTAGTTGGAGAAGGATCAGGACCAGGAGAACGTGGCATGAGACATTGGGTTAGGAGAACAAACTTAGTAGATTCCAGAAAGTCTGTTACAGATGTGAAATTTGCACCTAAAACTTTAGGACTTTTGTTAGCTACATGTAGTGAAGACGGTGTAATTAGGATATATGAAGCACCTGATGTTATGAATCTAAGTCAATGGACTCTACAACATGATATTAGTTGTAAACTTCAATGCAGTTGTCTTTCATGGAATCCATCTCTCTCAAGGTATAATAAATTGCTATTGAATTCCTATCATATGTATTGTAGATATAGGTGTCAAATATTCCATTATTTCACATTAGGTTACATCATCCAATGATAGCAGTTGGAAGTGATGATCCAAATCCATCATCCGAGGGAAAAGTTTTTATATATGAATATTCTGAAAGTAGTAGAAGATGGACAAAAACTCAAACATTAAATATCATAGATCCTATTCATGATATAGCATTCGCTCCAAATTTAGGTAGAAGTTTTCACACATTAGCTATTGCATCAAAAGATGTGCAAATAATTATATTAAAACCTATGGTGTGAGTATAAGTTTTAGAATTCGTACAAACATGATGTGTATAAGAGACTACATGAAGATGTTATTAATATAGGGATAATGCACAAAGTGGTTCATCGCGGTTTGAAATTAATGTAGCAGCACAGTTCTCTGATCATGATTTTACTGTATGGCGAGTGTGTTGGAACATTATGGGAACTATTCTAGCAAGTTCAGGAGATGATGGTTGCGTTCGATTATGGAAAGATAATTATATTAATAATTGGAAATGTGTTGCTGTGTTGAAAGGTGATGGTACCTCTGCTCAAAGTGCTGAAACTTCTACAGCGGCAACACCACCCAATCATTCAACAGGAATACAACAAACATCTTCTACAACAAGGTACTACAAATTGGGTTCCATCAGTCATCCAAACCAAGTGCCTTGGCATTAGAGAAAATGATTTATTTTTTAACATACTTAGTCGTTTCATGTTTATTATTTCGTACAATGTGCACACATTTTGTGAGAAATAGTGAATTTGTATTTCT
The DNA here is from genome assembly GCF_011952255.1 of Bombus vosnesenskii. NCBI lineage: Eukaryota > Metazoa > Arthropoda > Insecta > Hymenoptera > Apidae > Bombus > Bombus vosnesenskii. The sequence goes on from NW_022882987.1 coordinate 2,733,161, forward strand.
ATCATGAGAATTATCTTTATTTTTTTAACAAAATTATACATCTTTTATTTTTAGTAGTTAAATAGATTTCTATTAATTATAATTTCATAGCACCGTACATTACCCTATTGATTTAGTAATTTGTATTCTTTTGTTGAATAAAATAAGTATAAAGTGTATGTTCCACTAGAAACATTTATAATAAATCCTATCTTATATATAATAACTATTAAAATAACTTTATTGTCTATTCATATCCATTTGAAACAAATTGCTACTTCAAAAAGAGCGGTACCTTGCTATTTGGAATTAGTAAGGAATATATTGTTAAAGAGATTATTAATTGAGAGTGTTTTATATCTTGTAATATAACAAAATTCATTAAATGATAAATTTTAGGTGTGTTAATCTCATATATACAGTTTTGCTCAGCATTAAAATTATTGTAAATATTGAATTATTATATATGTACACTTTGAAAAATATTTTACAAAAGACATATATTTCATTCAATTTGTAACGTATTTTTTTCATTAATAAATGCTGAATATATATTACAATACACCTTTTTATTTTTACCTACCTTGAAGTATCGAATAATTCTCAATGGAAAATAATTGTTGATAAGTCCTTTACGTTTTTGGTAATAGTAGATTACCTTACAGTAAGTTTTTTACTGTTATTTTAATCAAGATTTATGTTCTGTTTGTAGTATATTTTAATTATATATTGATGACTAATGCTTAAATAAATTTTATTTCGCTTTCAGAGCAGTAACTATAGCAACTGTCACTGCAGAGAAGCCTACAGTTACAGTTATGTGCAGCAATAAATGGCAGGCACCTGTTATAAAAGGTCGTTTTAGTAAATCTGTTTGGTTGGGAAATCCTAGTGAACCAACACCACCTCCACCTCCAATCTTAGAGTATCCAAAGGCAAAAAAGTAACACAGCTATTCAATTTTTGGTAACATTAAAAAATGCGAAGACAAATGACTTTATATTCTTATGTTGAATGATTTAAAAAATTAATTCAAAGAATATGATATGCTACCTTTTATGCACTTGAGAATAATATTTTTATTTTAAGGAGAGTTCATAGAACTAAGATATTTCCAGACATGTATTTACCGTCATTATAATGATATGGTAATAAACAGCAATAGTTAATTATGCGTAAGTATTACTGTTATGAAACTTGTATATATACATTTTGACTGATTTTAGCGAACATTACTTTTTATTACTACATGACATATTCGTATTTAATTAAAATAAAATACATTCACGACAGAGATAAAGAAGTTCACTTTCCTCTAAACTAAAATATAACGAACTCTTCAATTCAAATAATATTGAATTTATAAAGCGGAAAGGCAATCTTGGTCAAATTAGAAGCTAAAATTTTAAAAATTATTATACTCCTGCACCAGCATACATTAATTATATACATAAAAATTCCTTATTTCATTAATTTATTATTTAAATTAAACGATATTTCTTAATAAAATTGAAGTATTGAAAAAGGCAACTAAAACATAGTTGAACAATTAACGTAGTAGTTACGAACATCCGTCAATTGACTTCGAAATATTTGGTAGCTTTGTCACGAGATTAATACGTGCGCGAAATTTTAACGGTTCAAAGCAGTTTTATAGTTATATATGTTCAAACTATCCGTAAAGTTATTCAATTTTGTTTTGTGTTATAAGTAACGGCTAAAAGAATTCATTTAAATCATCATACACTATGAAACGTGTAACTGAACCTGTTCGTAAGAGCCTGCTGGACGTCATCAGGAAAAATCTTCGTGCTGCTGGTAAGGTAAAGCTCTAACTTAATTTAATTATTAATCCTTTAGTGTATTTACGTAGAATACGAAGATAACAGTATAGTTAGGCATTTTGTCAAAGTATAAATAAGTTAGTGTTTTCGTTGTTTGAATATACTAATTCATACCGAAGCGCCATCTACTCTCATCGATTCAAATTTTCGAATCTGTACATTCTAGAACAATTTAAGAACATTGTATTATTTGTAGGTTTCATATATAACGCGCGTTGTGTATGTTGGAGCATATATTGGTACAGATACGAGTATAGAAAAGGTATGAAATTAGTAGAGTTAGTATAGATTATGACATACACGTTAATTATAGGAGACGTTGAAATAGTGCAATATCATACAGTATTTTTATTATCCGTATAAAAAATATAATTTCCAGAAAATGAAATCTATAATACAGGACTTGCAAGCAGATTATATGAATAATTCCATTAGTGGATTATTTCTGATTTATCCGGATTATTACGTTCACGCATTAGAGGTATGTGAATGGAACTTCTATTTTTAAATTAAATTTCAAGATTTGAATTTGGTTAGACACATTAGTGATTTCACAAACAAAAGTGGATTCTTTTAAAACTAACTTAAAACTAAAAAATAGATTCTCTTAACATAGGCGCCAGAAGATATAATTTATAGGCATTTCAAAGTATTGTACAATAACCAAACAGAGGATTGTAAAATAGGAAAAGCAATTTTTCTTCCAACTTATCATCATGTCCATCAAGTAAGGCTTTTACAATAAATAAAAAAGGAAGGGAATAAGATTTTTCAATTGGAATTTACAGAGATTTTTTACGGGGTGGTACCACGCGTATATAATACCACCTACTTTAATACAGCCGTTAAAATCATACGAATTGGATGATATCCAACATCAAATGTTAAACTGTTTCAATAAAGTATATATGTTGTGTGATCATATCTCAAACACACATCACGATCGCGTAAGTTCTTCTGTTAGTGAACTAATAGGTGAAGTTTGCTCGTTTCATAGATGCGATGATTAAGTTTATTGGTCGGTTTTAAAACTAACGGAAATCTTTTTCTTAAAAAGTCAGTTTCGATACAGGAAGTTATAAGATCGTTGAGTGACAAACTTACACGACTTTATCCCGAGAGTACGTTGTTAGAATATTTATTGAATGCAGAAAGCCCTGTGATTTTAACTGTTGAAGAGTATTTGAACATATATTCCACAGTTCCATTCATTAACCTTTATTCAGGTAATAACATCATTTGTATTAATTGTCTGTTGATAATTTACGAGTAAAATTTTTATATATAGTATAAATTTCTAGCAAAGTTTTATTAACAGAAAGAAGAAGGATTGATTGAATAAAAACGATTATTTATTTCAGAGTATTTACAATATCAAAAAAACGTCTCTTTTTATGGGGTACATGAAATTTGTGTCGGATATCGCTAAACTAATTACATATACAAACTTCATTCAAATGGTTTCACTTTTTTTTTCTTTTGGTTTTCCTTCGCGAAAGCAGCTGGTCAGACTCAATCGTTAAAGATGTACAGGCGATATACGGCTGAAACGGTGCTTTCATTTACTTTTATTAGTTTAAAAAGATTTCTTTGGCTCTTATCCCTGGCTACTATAAGATACATAGTAACGAAGCAAATTGGTGTGTAAACGCTGGTCGGTATTATTGGATATTTTGTGGTCATCACGCGAATTCCAATAAACATTTCTCTGTGGAAACGCAATCAAATTTTCATACATTAACTAACAAATAATACGCAAATTTCTCATTTTAAACGGGATATCCTACCGTTTTAACAGGTATAAAGTAACACACAACGTGTAATATAGCATCTCTTAGATCGTTTATAATATATTCATTATTCGTGGAAGAAAATGGAATATGATTCGCGGTGTAGAAAAGTAGATGGTATCTCGTACAAAGTTTCCGAGGTAAAGATTTTTTACGCTAGATGTAGTTTAACCCATTCACTGCCAACTACGAGATATCTCGTACCTTGCGCTACAAATTTAGATTGATTGCAATTGGTGACGGTCTAAATTTGAGTTTGGAATTTGAGTTTGGAAACGAAAATTTTATATAATAATATTTTATACATAATAATATTTATATAATAATATATAGATTTTATGAAATTTCATGTTTTCTTGAAAATAAAATCTTGGCGCTCAGGATAACATGCTCTAAATTTGCCCGGCAGTGAATGGCTTACAAACTTGTTGATTATTCGTAAAATTTACCAAATACACCTGGACTCAAATCGAAAGTTCCTTTAAGTGCACGTGTACCTACTTGAATTTTTACGATCGATTTCCTCAAAAATTCAAAGTCATTAATTGGTCTTTGCTCGAGATATCACTTCTTTTTGGATTCTACTGCCGGCGAATTACTTCCCATCCTGTATAACACAGTTAAGCGCAAATCAACAAGAGAACCGTATTTCATAACTCGAATATTCATTTCTCATCACATTTCGATTCCTACAAACGAAAGCAAGTGTTTGCCATTTACAAATAACACAACGAATTAATAGCCGAAACAAAGATCAGGTTTTTAAACGAATGATATATGTATTACACAGTCATTTCGAGGGAGCTACTTTTCCAACGAGTCTCGACGATTTATACAATTTACATACACGAGGACCACAAGATGTTTCGCATACTGACCAAATGATTCTGCGCTAGAAGAGCAGCCTCGCGCAATACCAAGAAACGCCTTTAATATCCAGAATGACGACGATTATCTTGCAGATACCATCTGGCCGGCGCCTCGTGACTTGATGTTCTGTACCGGGTTCGAGAAGGAGGATCGTAATAGTATTGATTCGACGAACCAAAGACGTTATACACGCAGGAATACGTTACGTTAAAAATTTGCAAAACTTCATTTGCTTAATTTGGTTATCGACTTGGAATGCCTGTTTTCCGAGCAACGCAGCATACATGTTGGTCGACCTTAAAAAAGAAAAATGAAAAGGGGAACGAAAAGCGATTTGTTTCCGCTATAGTAATGCGTTTTCTCGAATAATAGAACATGATGGTGAAAAGAAATCCCAGTCGATACCGATACCGTCCGGTTTAGACCGTTTCGTCGATACAATTACAGAGAATTGTACTCGAATAAATTATCAAAAGATTTATTGGCAGTTTGCTTTGAAAATTTATTGCGCTCCTAGCGAAACTCGTTAAGGTCCCGGGATCGTTTGTCGTCGAAACGATACTAGCACGCCACTATCGTGCCGGGATGAGTTCGTGTAGATTATTTTTTGTTTTCTGTTCAGCCTTTCAGCGTTAAATGTTTAATACAAGGTGAAATAGGCGTTTCGTAACGATTAGTAGAGTTCCCCTTAGTACACTGGCTATGAGCCAACATCAATTCCATCAATGGCAATAATAAATAACGAGATTCGCGCGTTTCACTTTCGGCGCGAGACATATTCATCCTTCTTTTTTTTTTAAATCTTTTTAAATATTAAAGTCAGACACCGTGACTTCAAGGATAAAACTTAACGACTAGCGATCGAAAGAACACATTCATCTAGAGGACTCGAGAAAACGTCTAATTTTCGATAATTGTATTTACACGAGTGACTCGTGAAAAACCACTGTCCGCCATTTCCTATCACCGTGTCACACCGAATTACTTATACATACTGAGTGTCCAGGTTTTTCCGCGTCTTTTCCTTCTCTTCTTCTAATCTTTTTTTCGGGTTCGTTTAAATACACGCATACACACAGATGTGTTTATCGTTTATTAGGGAAAAGTGCAGACATTTACAGAGCGAAGCGGAAAGCTTTCTCTTTCTCGCTTCTGCAGTTTTAAGAGCTTAACAATTAAGGAAGCTATACACACTTCTTTTCTCTTTTCTCGCACGAGCTTCTAGTTGCGATCCGTGGATAAAAGCCATACTCGTAACACACTTTCCTTACCACTTGTCAAAGTATACCATCCTTGAGTTAATCTTGTATGGAGAATTCCTTATATTCTTTAATCTTTTCGTTCGATCGTCATGGTACAACTTACAGTCAGAAAATTTCGCAACGATGCTTGTAAAATATATCGAGTATGATCTTTTATAATAGAAATATTAAGGTAGTATGAGTTAAAAAAAGAACTCTCTTCTGCTGAGTTTATTCATTCTTTCAATAAAAAAATAATAATAGTAATAATGAAATTTGTCAAACTTTCTGCATGTAAGTTACCATAAATAAATATCGACGATTTCCGAAGGAAGAAGCAACTCGAAATTTTTACCAAGTATCGAAACAGATAATAGTACAATTTTTAAGAGCAAGACGAGGTTCCATTCGTTTCCTTCCCCCTCTTTATGTTTTCTTTCACCTCAAACCATTACGCAGAGGGAAAATCGTTACTTTATACATCATACAGATACCGTAATTTTACAATAAAATCCAGAATACTGCATACTGACGAAAGCAATGGGGATCTCTTTATGTTCGTTCTCCTTTCTTCTTTCTTTTTTCAATTTTCCTTTTCCTACATTTTTCTTCCTTTCGCGCTCGATACAACTTGTTTCTAACGTCTCGTCGTTAATTTCAATTTTTTCGGTGATGGAAAGCTGAACGATATGTCTTCTGTGTCCTCGTTTCTTTTTTTTCCCTCCCCCACCCCTATTTAACGTCGAACACGCACGCATACGAAATTCTTGTTCCCATTGACTGTTTTAATTTTCCTATCTCGTCACATCGTGGGGCATCCTCAGTGTACGTTATTCTGGCTGCCTCGACCGATTTTTATACTCATATACATTATTTATACTTACAACGACTAAACGAATTAATTGTACAGTGTGTATTTTTCCTCCCTCATTATTTTCTTTTCTTCCCCTTTTTACCATAATAAAAGTGGGAATAAATTGTTATCTCTTTTTCATATCTATTTTTTTGTTTGTTTCATCTTTATACTATAGCAATCTGTATAAAATATCCTCCGTATTCAAGGTATATGTACAGCACGTGCGAAATCCGTGCATATGTATAAGTATATTCTCTATCAATAATTCGTTCCCGGTTGCACATGCACGCCTTTTACAACGCACGGTAATCTCCGACATTTCTCTCTTTTGCTTGTCTCCTCTTTTGTTCTTCTCTTCTCTCTCTCTCTCTCTTTCTCTCTTTCTCTCTTTTGTTTAAATGTATTCACACTGGCTCGAGAATCGTCCGTTCAATGTAAAAAGGGCACTTGATCGAACAGAGAGACGTAAACGCGATGCTATCGCTGGGGAGGAAATAAATTCGTTCGAAATACAACCGGCCTCGTTTCCGATTTGCGTGTGAATCTGTACGTATCAGCTCCATTCTTCGCTCGTATCGCATCCGTATACGCAACTGTCGAACGTCTCCTAGGCTCCCAAACGATACGCTTGATTTGGTCGAGGAATGTACAGGGTCTGTTTGTCGTAAATGATCGATGATACGACTATGCTCTTTACTCGTTAACTGTCGAAGAAGAATACCATTAACCATCCGAGCTGTCTCTCAAAATTAACGATCTTCGTGAAGTACCCTGTTATAATAGGTAACGATTCTTCTGATATTTTCAAGGTCGCGTAATTCTCCCCCGCCATTTGGCTATACCTCCCTCCACCTTTATTTATACATTTGTTTACTTGCTTACAATACACGATAGTAGGAGGAAAAAGATTACTAACGCTAGATTCGTGAAAAGATTCGCTCGGTGTAATCGGAAGGATCAGCGATCCTTTTGTACCTCGTCTGTGGCTCCCGATTACTGTAACAGAAAACACGTTCGACACGGAACAACTTTTATTATCCATCCGTACGTTCCAACGATGCCGTCAACTGCGTGTACCTGTTACCAGAAAACTTTCGGCACTGATACGCGGCTCGAGAAACAACACGTCAAACGATGCTTGCTCACACGTGGCTGGTCTGCGAGCGACAAAAATGTCACACGGAGCTCTCCCTTTTCGCCATCACGATCGGTGTGCTTATCTTGCCATCTTTCTGTGACTGAATGCAACACTGCGCTGGAATCCTCGCCTCCATGTCCTTGGTCATCAAGGTGCCGCTGGGACAGGTCCTGCTGACGACACCAACACCAGTGTAGAGTATCGGTGGGCTCATCGTCATCGACATTGATTGAACGCTTTGACTCGGCCAGTGTTGCCTCGGCAAAGTGCAAACGCCGCTTTGATAGTCATCGCCCACTATCGGCTGAAACTGTAGTTCATGCGTGCTGGATGATCGATGGTTTTTGAATGTTTTAGTTTGAAATTATGGTCATTAAGTATGGATGGGATAGTAATCGTTTTATCGTAGTGTCATTTAGAACAAAGCTAACCGTTAGAGTCGATTGTACGTATACAGTATAGAATATAGAGGATTTTATGAGCATTATGAGAGAAATTACTATAGAGAGTGTGGCAGGACGCGAATAGATTATTTCATATGAAAAACTAAGTTAAAAACGTGGAATGAAATGTACATGATCGGATGAGACGATACGCTTTGAACGTTTTAGTTTGAAATTGTCATTAAGAATTGATAGGATAGTAATCGTTTTATCATATTTTTCGTTTAGGTTATTTAAAATGAATGGAATTGATCGTATAGACAGTTGTGGAAGCAATCGGAGAGAAATTACTATGGAGAGTGTGGCAGGATGCGAGTGGATTATTTTATATACAACAATGAGTTAAAGATGTGAAACAAAATGTAGATGACCGATGCCTTTCGAATGTTTTAGTTTGAAATCATCATTATGGGTAGATGGTGATCGTTAGACGTATAAAGTTTATTGTGTAGATGGCTGCATAAGCATTCAGAGAGAAATTGCTACGGCGAGTATGACAGAATGAGAATAGATTATTTTATATGCAAAAATAAGTTAAGAGCGTCAAATGAGATGTTTTTGTTGGAAGCTTTGTTTTCAAGAAAATTGAATTTGAAAGCTTGTTAAGCACATATGAACTCGACTAATTCCCGACTAGATGAGAATGGCCGTAGGTTATTATACGAAATGTAGAATAAAATTTGTTCGTTGAAAGTCTCGATTTTGAGAATATTGAGTTTGAATACACTTAATCAAGAATTATAGAATTCAGTACACGCGTGCTCGATGAATTTTCAAATTTCATTTTCTCGAAAATGAAGCATCAAATGAACCAATTTTGTTCTACATTTTCGCTTTATTTCCGTATGTAGAATGGTATCCTGTCCAGTCGCATGTACCACGCAAACTCGCCTCGTTTTCTAGACGTTTAAAGCAACGGAAAAGTTGAAATACCTGGCTGGAAGTTAGTTTTAGGATGGAGTATGTAGTTGGAACTAGAGAGTAGAAGCGAACGTGTAACTGGGGATAATCAGGGGGCGCATTAGTGAAAATTGAACTTACGCTTTTATGTTTCGTCAGATTCGAGAATTCGTGCAACGGCATGCCGTTACGAATGGTGCAGTAGCCGACGTAACTGCCGTGACCGCTGACGGAAGTAACCGTCGAGTGCTCCAGCAAACTTCTCGACGGTGACGTTTCGATCGTCGACACGAGCCGCCTCTTTCTCAGGTACTCCGATGGCTCGTCGCCTGTGTACATATAGAATTTTCAAATTGCTTTTAGATACTTCGCTTTAATCCTTAATTGCTACAGCGAAGTGTAAACAAGTTTATTCTCTAATAGATAAACATTTCTGCAGGATATTTGTCTAAAGTCGTGCTTTTGTAAACTTAAATGAAGTGGAGAGAATTTAAGCAGAAATTTATTTCGTTTGGTAAATATCACAATGAGTGCTATATTTCGGATGTTTCATATATTTTTGCACGTTGTGTGCATTCTTGTAATTTTAAATTTCCTGTTAAGGTACTTCGATAACGAATTATTAACTTCACGAAAGAACCTATAAATTTATAAGATTTAGCCACGCAAAAGCCAATTTCAATCTCTATTGTTTGATTCCTGAAAAATTTAATCGATCACCTACTCTGGTATTAAAATTAATCTCACAACGTTTGAATTATGGAAGCAAAATCCTGCAAAGTTTAAAGTCGAGGAGCGTGTTTAATACTTTAAAAGAGAAGTATACACAGAATTGGTAAGAAAAGAAGAGTTATAGCAAGAAACGTTTTGTAAATTTTAAGTCAACTTATACGTAGTCGATCTGATTGGATCAATCGACAAAAGCACACAAACCTGTGATTTGTTGAGGTATGATGTCTGGATTCTTCTCGTCGTTTTCGCTTATGTCACCGCTACTCTCGAGTTTCCTGAACGGACTGCTAGGATGTTTCTCATCCGTGAGCAGACTGCTTCCCTCGCGAAACCTCAGCTCCCGTTGGATAGGGATCGTTTTCGTTTGTTTGCCATGATCCTCCATCTGAGACTTACTTTGCTCGTCCACCTGCGTGTGCTGAATTCTCAGTACGACCATCACTATCACCGCGACGATGATCAGAGCGGTCACCACGCCGATCATCACGCTCAGCATCGGCATTAGTCTCATATTCTGTCTTGGTCTCTCTAAAATTACAGTTATAAATGTACAATTTCTTCTTTTTTTTACGTCTTGCAGCAAGAGATTTCACGTTTAGAAATTATCAAAATGTTTTTCAAAATGTTAAACTTTTCATTTCTGTCAGTTTTTGGGCGTGATAAAGAAAGTTTATTGTCTTCTTTTAATGCCTCGCAGGGTTTCAAAGGAATAAACTTCACATTTACAAGTTAACATCGGGCAATATTTTCTCTTAAAATTGTAGATTTTGTAATTGTAAAATTGTCAATTTTGTCAGTTTCTAGATGGAAAGATAAAAAATTTGTTGTCGAATGTCAATTCCAATTTTAACGTTCTTCTAATTCTGTCAATTTCTGGATAGTAAAGAGGAGGTAAATACGTGGATAAGAACGAGAGCAGTAATTACGATTAGTCGAAATGGATGCGAAGTCATCTACGCAGTAAAGCGAACGAACCAGTTCCACGGCACAATGAAACAATTTCCCGCTGCGATGGATGAATTATTTCGCGTACAAAGATCTTGTTGCGAACACGAATTGAAATTTATCCTCTCCACTAGCCCTGTCTTTTGTTCTTTGTTCAAAGTCGTTTCGCAAATTCGTTCCATTTATCCGTACGCGGTACCAGGGTGGTTCGTTTTCATAGTTATAGATCACCGAAAAATTTTTGGCTCAGTTTCCTTTTATTTCATACGGGAGAGCTTGCAGATCGTAAAATATATCATGTGCAGCCTTTAAGCTCAATTGCGCAAAGATGAAAGTAGCATTTTATAAAAGTTCCGGGAATTTCCTATAAACGGATAAAAGTCGAAATTTCTCAAATAAATGAACAGATTAAAATGCAAATAGCATAGTAAAAGGCAGTTGGCTAGAGAAATCCCCATTTTAAAAAGGATTTAGAGCGTGAAACAAAAAGTTTCTTCATTGAAAGCCACCATAATTCTCAAAAACATCGTGAATCAAGAAAGACTGTATCAGCAACGTGTTATATAATATTAGGAAGAAAGGAAAAGAAAGAAGAAAGACAAGCTATTACAGGGACAAAGGTGGAGAATAAAGTAAAATAACACAGAACGTATGATTTATACCCACCTGACTCTGACGTTAATTGTTTTTCAGGTAGCCTGAGGGTTCCAGCCTGCACCACCATCGCTTCGCTGCGCCCTTTATCGTTGTACGCGTATATGCAGGCCTGATAAAGGGCGCCTGACTCCAGCTGAGTAACACTAAAACGCGGCACCATCGATGTCAGATTAGCACGCAATTCTTGGCTGTTGCTTTCTCTTACTTCCAGAAGAAAGGACTGCGGCAAACCTCCGTTGAACCCCTCGGCGCATCGCACCGAGAACGAGTTCGTCGATGTGTTGGAAGTGGTGCAATTGTGAACCATATCCGGTCGACCTGGTATAGAGATCGGTAACATAATCCTTACATGGTATATGCAATATTGTGCGTCTTAAAAAATCATCTTTACGCTGGTATTGCTTCTGTCATTGTTGGGCCGTAATACGTGAAAATAATCGCCGTCGTGAGAACTTATCTTTAATCTCGATAGTTTACGTTTGTTTGCTCGTGTTTGTTCGCTTCTACCAGAACCTTTACACGAGCAACCTTTAGGGTTTTAGAGAATTTGTGAAAGGCTCCAAGTGGAAAAAAAAATGTTATATCAGGTTGAACGATGCACGAGTTTAAGGATTTGGACGATTAACTGTAAAAGCTCGAGTGATCTTGTTTTCAACAGGCACTTCACATTTTTTGGGGCAACATGAACTATCGAGCCGGATCGCGTGGAAATCACGAGCACGTCGTAAAGTTTTTTTACGATAACTTCGAGACAGCTTTTATTCCGTTCTACATGAAAGGAATCGAACGTTTCGAACGTAATACAGTCAAAGTTTAAAAATTCCTCTGAACGATGAAACGCAAGTATTGCGATGGTCTTGCGCACGTTTTTTATTTTGTTGGGAACGATATTTAAATTTTATAAAAAAAGGAGACCGTACCGTCTGAAAAGATGACGATACGCTAAGGGTCGAGCTAGATTCGTAATACGTTCGAGGATTTCACAAGTTAAGATAGATTACTAATAAGACAGCGACGAAATTAACAAAATTTCAACCTGTAGCCCTCTAATTTACGATTTATTCTCTCGTATATGCAATTTAGTTATTTATCTTCTCATTTCATTATGACCATTGGACTAATTACTTTCTACATTAAAAATGGCATTAATCGCATTTTTCTAATATATTTTCATGCCTATGTTCAGAGATTAATTAGTAGGAGCAAAAGAAGGGTGAAATTCGTTCTAGCCTGCTCTATTGATAGAATAGGAAGCTATTGCATTAAAGGTGCTTAATGTCGGTAAATGGAGCGAAGCAATGGATAGATACAGTGTACTTTAATGGAGAGTAATTAAAAATACTACAAAAAAAGGAGAGGGATAGAAGAAAAAAGGTAGAGCGAGGATATGTTCGCGTAACGGTGGCATGGTAAAGAATAATTTCGTTGGGATATATTAGATTGACAGAGTGCAGCACTTTACGTTTCGTTCTGCAACTAGAAACGCGTTTCCTTTATGGCAACGTAAACAAGGTGCGAGGTGGGTTCTGTTTAAACTTATTTACCGGAGCTCCCAACTATCATTCTTTGTTCCAGTGTCTCCTTAAAATTCCCGAATAATGAAAATGTTTTTCGAGGCAACAACGTCGCGAATACAACGTTCGATAATGCCTGTGTAAACGGAGGAAACGTTTTCGGGGATTTCTTTTTTCGCAAATTATCATATTCCTGCTAAGTGTAAGGTAAACATGCTATCTGCGAAATATTTGAAAACTTCGTAACGCGGTTGTGTTATACGTCAAATAAAGCTTCGCGCAATTAGGAAAGACGGCGCGATTTTATGCAAATATTAGATAGTCAGACTTTTACCGCGAACTCGTGGTATTTTGTTGACGGTGAAGAATAATTAGCGGGAGAAAGGGAGGGGGTTGACGAAAATGCGACAGGACAGTTGAAAAGCGGACAAAAATGACATCAAAGGATGTCAGCAGCTGGAAAAATTGCTCGGTATTTGCTGTTATCAAAAGAAAAGAGAAAAACAACAACTTGCTATAATCACGCGGTGTAAATTTCCATTTGGTCCCTTTGTTTTTAATTTCCTGAAATATCTGGTGCGTCCATCCCCACCAAGAAGTTTTCTTCTGTCGAAAACTGGCCGACTTTTCCTTTGAATATAGTAAATAATTCTGTGCTCTCGCATTAAAAAGTTATCATGGTTTCTATCGACAGTTAAGAGATCCTCTAGTGATAATCGTAAGTTTTTGTATAGTATAACACCGGTGAAATATCTCCGTTTGTTTGGTGATTTGTGAGTAATGAGTATTCGGAATTCTTTTATTTTTCGACACGCTTTTTGGCGTTACATTCGAGTAGCCATTCTTTTTTGTCACACAACAATTGGATCGCTTCAGTAGTTCGATGGCCGCGTTCGTCGTAAAAAAGGGCCATCCATGCATGGATTCCCACGCATACACAGACGTGATAACGAACTTCCGTTTTAATCCCGGAACTCCTCGATTTTCCACGGCGGGATTGTCGCTTTTGAAAAGTCAGCATAGCACCAGGTGGGCATTTTTTTTTGTAATTACCATCAGACCGCGGGCACGTTTCATTTTTTCCCTTGCATTTCAAGTTTTATTCGTCCATTTTGAGCTTACAAATTTTCCTCGATCGACAAACTTGTATACGTGTTCTTCGTATTTCGAGAAAAGTGAGGAAAAGTTACCACGTAGCCGGTAATAACGATTTATGTTAATGATTTGGTCGAGAGATTAAGGCGGTGGAAAGACTTAGGGAAATTTTATGCTAGTTATCGCACAGACGAGTAAAAATGGAACGACGACTGACCGGACAAGTGAAATCGGACGCTATCTTGTCAGACGAATAGACCTGGCGTGGTATCTGATCGAACAAGTAGCTCGAGACAGTATCGTATTAGACTAGTGAAATGGGACAGTGTTTGGTTAACCAAGTAGAATGGCACAAGCTTATCCCAGCGTAATATTTTAAGTAATTTGCATTTCTCGATGCATCTTTCGACACGGTATTGTGCTTACTAGTAGAGCAATTCATTATTTACCTGTCACGGAATTTTCTACAATTTCTGCGGATATATCATGGTTTCCTTGGTAGTAGATCTTGCAGTTCTTCATTTTTATTAACTAGTTACTAATGTGTAAAGTTTTTTAAAAATATTACTATACTGTTAATTCTATTAGGAATTATGAATTATATCTTTAAATGATTTAATATTAAATCAGTGTAAAGAGACTCAAGTATTTTATATTTGTTGCACGCGTAATTCTCTGAACTCGTCATACAGAATTGTTCGTATTTCATACGCTGACATTTCTTTGCGCGACAATGAATAACTCTTGTGAAAAAATCAAGAGAAAGTAGAATTCACACTCTTCTCAGTTCAGTTAGTGCGCGGTTGGTCAACACTTGCGGACTGTAAATTATAAAGGTATTTTTATTCAAATGTGCTGACCCTTTCGCTCTATAATAATTCACGTCTGAGAAAGAAGTTATTTAATTTTATTTCAAATATAAAGTCCGCAGTTATAAAGGAAATTCTGCCTGAAAAGCTGCATGAAAATGAGTTTTCCCGTTCCCTATCCAGGAAGTATGTTAATATCCCCGATATCGATACAAAAAAAACTTCCACTAAAATCGCAAGAGTCAAAGAAATTCATCGCAAATCTTTTCTAATTTTTCGAATCTCGGTAAAATCTTGAAAGAGCGAAACGAACGAAATAAGGGAATCGCGCGCGTTATATTGTTCGAATATCGAGTTTCACGGTTGAGAGGAATTTCCATGATCGAATTACCACATAAAGATACCTCACCGGCCGGTATGATGTGATAGACGCAGGGCACTTGTTGATGTCCTATTCGATTGGTGGCCCAGCAGAGCAACGTGCCGTAATCCAATTCCGTCATGGGTGTGTAAGAGACGATCGAGGATGTGCCAGCCCTGGCGATATGACTCGCGGCTACGTCGATACTCTCAGCGGAATTGTTGAAGGTCCAGCGGAATTGAACCTCAGGCGGGTTTGCGTCCACTTGGCAAGATATGTTTGCCTTTTCTTGTTTCGCCACTCCATGAACCTTCGTCTGATTCGGTTTGCAGGTGGGCGCGACTGGAATTCAAGATTTGAATCGTTTCAGTTTTATTCTACGCGTCTATTCCAGGACTTTGATCGAATTTTTCTCGGAAGAGATCGAGATTTCCTTTGATTTTATTTTATGATTCCATAGAGACTTCGTATGCAACTATTTTATTTAATAATTAGAAGGAACAAATATATTTATTGTAACGTATAATATAATAATTAAGGAGAAGGAAATATTAGGCTGCACGAAAAGTTTAGTAGCGAAATTTCAGGAGGCAATATATATATTTTCATAGATTTATATCTTGTTGAATGATATATGGTTCATTTGTTTCGATAACTTTCTATCACATTATCTTCTTCATTTTATCACACTTCATTCTTGCAGTGTTTATTTATTAGCGTTTATAACGTTTGTTTTATTACTAATAGAAACGTCTTAATTTGTCGGGAAACGATGTTTAATTGCCCGATGTTGAGAGAACGGAAATTGTCTCGCGGACCGTCTGATCATTTATTTAGGTGGGTGACACGTACACATTACGTTCAAATAAAACGGAGAGCTTTCCCCATCTCCTTCCGTGTTGTATCCAACACAAGTGTAATTGCCTGCGCTTTTACGGTCGACGCCTTGCAACACCAAGCTTTGATTACTGATTATGATACCCTGTGTGATGTTGAGATGAAGAGTTTTTTCCTGGAACAAAGGGTGATTGATGCGACGCTGATGAGTCACAGATTGTACACTTACGACTGATATAATCCATGCAAAGTTATACGAAATTTTGCTTCAATTATATCCAAGCACAGTTTTCAGCGTTAAGATTAATTTCCAAATATTAATAATTCTACGCCAAAATGGAATTCTGAACGCGGAACGTTGCAAATAAATTTCCTAGTCTATAGAAAATACCATCGTGAATTTTTCAACGTTGTTGAAAAATACAACGAAGTAAGCTTGGTACTCGCGATCGACGTTGTTACAGAACTTTGAATACCCTTGTTTCGGTCGAACTTCACATCGCTTCCCCTACTTCTGTACTAATAGGGTGGCGGTATTGTGGTTCTATACTCTTTCAACTCACATGCGAAGCTTCGTGAAACTTCGTGAAATCCGAGAACGGGCTACTTCCGAAACTTTTTGATCCTCAGAAAACAGGTTTTGTTTAAATTAATTTTAAGCTGAAAAGACACGGCGAGACAGTTCCTCCCGTAATCACGGAAAATGAAAGAAGCATTTAAACACACGAAGAGCGTGCGTTCGAAATTGTTATGAATATAAGAGAAAGTATCAGTTAGATTATAAGTTTTGAGTGCACTGAACTAAATTGCAACTTTTGGGGCTTAGAGTCCCAAGCGATCGTAGATGAATTCGAATGCTAAAAACGGTAATACGAAGAGCAAAATCTTGATTATCCGCTAACGATAAGTCACTGGGAAGATTTCTTACGTAGAAGTAATTAAAACTAAAAATTCTAAATTTGGAATAATCGAAATCGAAAATAATAATCGAAGTTTCAGCACCTAAATATCAATTCCGAGTATTATAAATTGCTTGAAGTGCGAATGGAATGAAACTTTCCACAATTTTACGATAGAAGATAGATACGACTGATATCGAACGTAAGAACTGGATTAAATTAATTACAAAATTGCTTACCAAGTGTCGCCATTCAACCTTGTAAACGGGTGGCTCGGCATGAATCAGACAGTCGAAGTAGACGTCAGTTCCCTCGCGGATCGCGTTAGGATTCAAAGAGGTGCCCAGCTGTATCCGCGTTTCCGGCGTGTCTGCAAATTGAAAACGTCAATATGTCGATGGTGCCGCGGTGAATAATCGTAACTGATCGACACGGGCTTTACAAGCGTTATGGCTTCTGCAGGAATGTGTCTCTAATACGCTTACACTGTATCTCGAGCACCCAGTCGTCTTTTATCGACTCGGCTCCCATGATTGGATGTTCAGCCCGGCACGACAATTGTCTACCAGCATCTGCTTTGGTCGCCATGAAAGATAAGATACTGGTGGTCGTGTTCCCATCGCTCGAAGTCTGTAACAGCATTATCATAACTTCCTCTTGCGCGATTACATTTTCCTCCTTTTATTTCTACTTTCTGCCTTTTCTTTCTTACGTCTGGCTTAATTTTATTGTTCGTTATTTTGTTTGGATCGAAGCGAGTTCGAGATGTAGGAAACGAAGAGACGGTTGCTTGGACGAATCTCCGTTTGGAATAATAACACTCTTGTTTCTACAATAATTAAAAGATAGTTGACGAATTTCAAAGTGGAGGAGAGCCATAGATGATAAATACATGACTTTCTTCAATTTATCTTAGAATATATTATTATTTGTACGTATTATTCGTAATTTTTCTGATAGATTTATGTGATAGCAAATTATTTACTTTTTGAAACATTAAACACTAATGATGTACTTAGGAAGATGAAATTGGTAGATTTATTAAAAGTAAAATCGATTAGCAAAGTTTTTGAGAGCCTCAATTATGAAATAGAATTTCCTGGCTGTTAAACAATTTCAGGGTTGACATACATTCGTGGATATGGGCTTTTATGAAAAGTCGAAGAAATTTTGAATGAAACTTTTTTCTCTTGACTTTATGCATCACAAAATGTAGCCTTATTGGTAGTCGTTCATCCCTGGCTAATCAGTAGTAAACTTTGAAATACTACGCCAATGTAATTGTCAATCTACTGTTACAGGCTTAGAGAGGAACACCTTGAGTGCATTATCTTGCAGAAATAGCTTAGCGCGGGGTTTTCTTAGTCTAAAATGTCCATTGATTTAGATATTTTCCCGCGGATCTGTTCAGTTTTATGGTAAACTTTACGACGTTGAACTCTGAAATTGACTTGCATAAGATATATTGTTATAGCAGCTGAGTTGCGCCTTGCACTTGCCTTGTTGTTATCTTATATCTGACTTATTGAAGAAGCTATATACATCTGAAAGTTCTCAAGTGTTTGTTAAGACTTTACTGTCTCTGCACTTCTGAATATTCCTTCCATTTGTTTTCGAATCAAAGTTCCTGACTTTAACGTCATGTCTATTAACTTTCCTCTTTCGTTATCATTTTTCAGAAATTATATAATTAACGGGTTAAAGATCCTGACGTTGATGGATGTTAACTTTGGGTCGATAGATTTTGACGAAGTTGATTACTTTTAATAATAGCGTCGTCATGAAGATCAGGCAAAGAGAAGAGCACCATCAGTAATTTATCGTCGAGATAAAGTTTAGAACCTATTTGCCACTTTTCCATTAGTGTTCCTGACGATAACAATAGCGATATATTGTCATTAACCATTGATGCATGGAAGGGTGATTTCCACGAAATCACAAATGGTCTTTCGATAAAATTGGAAAGTTGAAAATCATCGTAAAAGGCGAAACAGTAACAAAAAAAAAGATCTTTTTAATGGAAAAAATATGTAATTCTTTGTATATAACGCTAGAACTACCAACAGTCAAAACGAAGCTATTTCTATCAAAACCAGTCAAAATGACTGGTCTTTAAAAAATACGTAATAACCAAATATTTTTATATTTATTGATTTATTATATTCTTACAAAAGGAATTCTGTGCTTTGTAGTAGTACATTTTTAGTATTATTAATCCATCTGGGATCATGATCCCTAAATGAGGGTTAGCACATTTGTAAAATAGTAGAACCAGCTATTTTAATTGGTGTAGTAGTTCTAATGTTAACTAAGGATTAAGAGATTTTAATTCTGCAAATTTCGAGTGTCAACTTTAAATCAGTATTTTTTGCTACTTGTAACAATTATAATGCTTATCGTTCGATGAATCTTCGAAAGAAAAATTCTGAATTTGCCAAATACCTCTCGTGTTCTCCGCGTTAAAGTTACTCTCCATTTTTGCAAATACTTGTCTTCTTTTCGGAAAACTGCTGATTAATATCGCATGCTCGTATCTAGGCAAGTAGAATATTGATTTCACGGGTCTTCGAGAGGCACTCGAGTTATAAATTTATATTTTCTTTTTTCTCCCAATGTTCCATCCGATCAACATATAAATATTCGAGACGCGGAGATCGAGAGACTGATAAAATAAAAGCGGAGGGAAAGACACTAGCCAGGAAGGAAACGAAAAAAATATTGTTCTAAAGTTGATTCCGCGCGACTTTGCGCTGCTGCGTATATAAGAAAGTTAAACAAAAGAGGATGAGACGTAAGAAGAAATGCGAGGAGGAAGTATAATCTATAGAAGTATATCGGAGGAAACGAGATCGTTCTTTTTCTTCCTCAACTTCTCTTTCTTCTTCCTCTTCCTCTTCTTGTAATCTCGCAGTTTGGAAACTTTCGTTCTGGCCGTTCTGTTTCTCTACTAACGCGCCTTACGTTTTACATCGTCCTGCACCGATATTTTTCACCCGAACGAACGAACTATTTTCAATAATCTTTACGCGTAAGGTACAGTTGCTTCGTATTCTCTGACCATCGTTCGTCTCGCCAACTCTTGAAGTTCATATTGCGAAATGAATTTCTTGTACGATAATTTTCCGATTAATAATATCAGCGAATTTGCAAGTTATATATTAGAGGTTTATTATAATTTTAGGTCGAGCAGTTAGACAGATGGATTGTAATTTGTAAAATGTTGTTAGTAAGATTTTATTTGGGCTGGTAACTAATTTGTTCTTGCTATTCAATAGAATTTATACTGGCGAGCTGTATTTGAGGGTTGTGAAATTTCACTGATAATATTAGTTCAGAAGTATTCGTATCTCATTTGCATCTAACGAAGAGAAAACGCTGTATTCAGCATTCTTTGGAAATATATCTGTCCCGATAACAACTGTTAGATAAAATCTCAACTCGTATTCAGATAGTGAAGTACTACTATACATATTCTACCAACCTCTGTTATCGCATTTCGTTTACAGATGCACGAAGCAGAAATCTATAAACAATCTGTCGATTACTGTTTTCCTATTTTCTTCAAACTTTTACTATCTTTCCCGTGTCTTACAGAAATTTCCAGAATACTCTCGATAAATTTCGATTCGGTAATCGCTTAGAGACAATCGTGACTCGTGCATCGAGCTGGACATCGAGTATTCGTATCCGAAACGAGGCGAAACGTCTCTTAAATCGCGTCCAAATCCCCGAGGCTGGCTATTGTTTTTCAACGAAGGACATTCCGTCCGGGGCTAATTAATGGTCGGGTCGTTGTGTATTCCCGATTCTCATGACCCAGTCGATTTCCCTTAATTACGCAGCCGTAACGAGAGCATGGAGTCGCGAGGGTAGCAGCAGCGTTATCACGTCGCTGGTTTGCTCTCGATTTAAATTATTCGTCGTCTAATGGCGCTTTTAACGTGGCTTAAGCCGTGGCACACGTGAGCTCGTGATAACGATATCCTGGCACGCTATCGCGAACGGACCGGTACACGACGACGGAACACGCGCCAAGTACACGCACGCGGAGAACAACGTATTTTACAGCTGCTCTAAGAGGCCACGCCAAGTAGGGATTACAAGTTATGCTGAGTGCTTCGACGATGCTAAATCGAATCTTACGCCACCCTGTTTTACTCTG
Organism: Bombus vosnesenskii; assembly: GCF_011952255.1. Taxonomy (NCBI): domain Eukaryota; kingdom Metazoa; phylum Arthropoda; class Insecta; order Hymenoptera; family Apidae; genus Bombus; species Bombus vosnesenskii. The sequence goes on from NW_022882987.1 coordinate 2,754,233, forward strand.
TTCGACTCTCTACTTCCTCTATCTACACAAGTTCCCGCGTGACTAGTCTCCCACAGAAAAGTGATATTCACGGTACATCATCTTCAGATACACTGCCGTCCATGTGTATTTCGATATCTGGTTCAATTTGATCAAAAGATTAATACATTTATTATATCTTGAAAGTTCAAGTAAGGTAGAGTTATTTGAATGAAATCCAATTTTGAATAGCAACTAATCAAATTTGTTGTATATTACGAGACAGCATTAGTTTTTAATATAATAGCCAAAGGATGAGAAAATATCGTATATTCTAGACCCAGCAAGAAAATATATCAAAAATTTGACTCAGGTGTCTCCGCAGGATTAATTTTCATCTACCTTCGATTATTACTTTTTTATTTATACCAATCAGTATCAGCTATTTACCAATATCTGCCAATCACATATTGTTTGCTCGAGACAAGATCACAGATCAAAATTAAATTAAATTCGTTTGAAGTATGTCTTATGTATTTGTAATAATTCGAAAGTGCTCAAATACTTATGGACGATTATATCGATTCATGAACAACGTGAGATTTCAACCGTGTTCTCTCTTCCTCCGTTTCCTTCTTCCAGACGGTTTCCCTGGACAAGTATATATTTCGATTCGCGAGATATTTCACTGATTTAAGAGACTTGACTTCGATTTACGCTCGACCAGGGAATAGCCAACTCGATCTTCGCGAACGATCCATACTGTTTTACTTGTCTTGATACTATTACTTACAGTTTCCTTCGTCTCTACTAAACGCTGATCGTTTCTCCACCAGGTTACCGTAGCCGGTGGCCTGGAGCCGGAAGTGGTGCATACCAGCTCGTACCTCTTGCCCGCCGACAACGGCTGGTTCGACCCGATTATCTTCACTTCCAGCGGGGGAACTGCAAGTACGGTCGTTTGCACGGTATTAGTATCGTAAGAAGCGTATTTCACGCAAGAAGAAGGTAATGGCTGGTTTTGCATCCTTTATGAGTATAGTAATTGGGAAAATGTTTGGTCGGAAATGTTCAGTTTGAATTTTCGCGTTGATTTGTTTTAGTCAACGGTCAATTGAACGGCCAAGATAATAGTTTTGTAAGCTGTATGATTAGGGAAATTGTTTGGAAATATCGAAGTTTAACTTTTCAGCTGATTTGTCTTAGTATTAGCATTAAATATAAGTCGGTTTTGTCTTTTATATCGTATATTGAATAGCTAGAGAAAATTGTTAATTGGAAATATTCAAATCGATAGATGAGTTGGATGTGTTCTATATATTGAACAATTGGGAAAATTATTTATTTATAAGTTGTTCAGGTCGGAGTTTTGGATTAATTTGTTTCAGCTGATGTGGAATTATGTCTGAGGGATGATTTAGATTAGTGAGATAAGTTTCGGTTACTGGGTTACCTGAAAGAGTGGAAAACTAGAGCGGAACACGGTGTCTCCGCTGAGCGTAGAAGAGGAATGGGACAGTATCTTATCAGACGGAAGGAGTAGAAATGGTAGCTGGCCAGCCGAGTAGAATAGGACTGCGTGTGAACAGGTAGTAGAATAGGATTGTGTTTGGGTTACACGAACAGCGGGAGTGTACTTGGACGGACAAGTAGAATAGGATAGCAGGTGGTTAGACAAGCTGAATAATCGCTTGGATTATCACTGATAATTAATTCTCGTTTAATCTTCTACGAACAGTATTCGAAGAAATTGGTAATTTTTCGCTTTAAAAATAGGTAACGCGATTCAAATAGTTCGTTCCAAGTTCCTGGTATATTTATACTAGACTCCCTGCTCGCGTTGTGGTTGTTTTTTTTTACACGGATAATCGTTTGCTTTATCAAGTCCGAAGCATCGATTTTTCTTTCCCCTCGTTGTCCTTTATTATTTTTTCTCAGCTTTGAGCGGCTTTATTATGCTCTAGATACAATGTGAACCACCAGTTCAGATACAGTTGGATAACGTAATAACTCAATTTAAGCTTAATCAACCTCCTCTTGTTACATTGTACGTATTATACGTACAAATCGTGTAACAGCACGCTAACATCTTTAAAGTCAGTGAAATTAAAATAACTCGTAATTCATTTCAACGTGAAAGTTCAGAAAAGTATTCCTCTCTCTTTTGTTCGCATATACACCATAACATAATAAAAGAGAGTAAATCGTTGAAACAATTTCATTGTATATACAAAACAGGTCTGTTTCCCATACGACACGTAATCAGAGCGAATTTGAAAAGAAATTTCATCCGGCGCGGCGCGACAAAAAATCTGTTCACGTCACGACAGACGTGAAATTATATAATTCCATACGCGTTGGTAAAGAACACGACTCGACGAACACTGCTCGAAACGGATGGGAAAAAGATCTGTAATTAATCCTCGTTCCATTATGTCCTCACATAATTGAACGATAACGGCCGCGCGCCAAGATTTAAGTATCCTTCTGCCACTCTCTTTCTCTCTTTCTTTTTTTCTTCCCTTTTTCTTTCTCCGTTTCTTTCCTTTTTTCTTTCTCATGCGCAACACTAGAAGCGTATCTATAGTCACCAGCGTGACTAATTGACGTTGATAAACTTCCTTTGTTATAAAGCGATATGTCATTGGTGCCAGGTCGCGCAGACCTGATCTTCGCTTATTAAATTATTCAGAATTAATCAGAAAGTTCTTTGTCCTCGAAATTCTCTTTACCCGTATACCCAAGTCTTTCGTTTGTTCGAAACAACGATACTGTGCGCTTGGATTTGCGCGCGAGAACCATCGCTTTGATCGTTCCTCGATGTGATCGAATCACTTGTTAACGAAAGGAAATTTTTCATCGTAAAACATAGAGTAAGACTATGATTATATACGTTTCTTAGGATGTGTTTTCAGTACATCGTAGAACACCCTATACATATATATATATCGTATTTATATATATAAATATATATGTCTTTTCATCTCCGACATATATATATAAATATATATGTCCTTTCATCTCCGACACATATATATATGTCGGGTTTACATTAGAATTAGGGGCGTGAAATGAATCTTCGTTGGGATTACACGTTGTCGTTATGCAATAGAGAAGACATTGACTAGTGCAAATACGATTATCACAGAACTAGGTTCAATAACGAATTCGCGGTCGACGGGATGATAGATGAACGTGCTCACAAAATCTAAATCGGACGCGTAATATTCACGGGTCGTAAGGTGTTACTCTTTTCGTCGATGAGATCGCAAAAAGGAATGAATTTCCGTCCCGATGATGCTACAGAGGAGAACTATAATGGGGTGTGTCTAAGGACACGAGATCATCGGATTCGTCGAGAAAAGCCTTCGTTCAGAAAGTAAGGGAAATTGGCGTTGCTGCTAATTGGTCAATCTCCATATCGGTGGTTAGAAAAAGATGCTAGCTGCCCTCGAGGGAAAGTTGCTAGTGGGAGACGCCGCTCGTTGAGAAATAGGTCTCCCCTATCTACCCGTAGTTGGGACAAAGACTGCTTGTCTGTTTGAAGGACTTTGGTTAGCTAAATCTTAAGATTTATAACGGGTCCTCAGGCTAGCTGAACATGTACTGCGGAGATGCATTGACATCTGGCAATCATCTTACTCGAAGAATAAGGTCTGCGTGTGGCGAGCCACGGGACAAAAACCGTTGGAATTTAACCGTGTTAAGAGATTTTCCCGAAGTTCCAAAGGCTTCCCTTTCGGAAGGCTCCAATGCCCTTTCATCTCCGACATATATACCAATGTCGGTAGGACATAAGGAAATTGACCAATTAACAGCAATGTCAATTTCCCTCACTTTTCGAACGAAGGCATCTCTCCACAAATCCGATGATCTCGTGTCCTTAGACACACACCATCATAGTTTTCCTCTACAGCATCATTGCGACGGAAAGTCATCCTTTCGTGAGGTCTCATTAGCGAGTTACATAGCGTCTTCACGCTCGGTGAATATTTTACGTTTTAACAAAGAGCTAGTTTAGTAATACTTGTATCGTAGACAAGTAAATCGAGTCCAACATAGACTTTGGAAGAAAGTACATTTGTTATCCCGTTGACCGCGAATTCGTTTTCGACCCTAAGACCATTGTCATTAGTATCTAATCATCGCGGTTACTACTTATCAATTCTGGAATATCCACACTTGTACTAATAATCATATTTACACTAGTCAATGTCTTCTCTATTGCATAACAACAATGTGGAATCCAAATGAAGATTCGTTTCACGCCCCTAACCCTAATCATAATTGTTAGAATTTAATCTTGGAATTAGGATTAATATTCTGTGGAAGACACAATGTTTGTGTTGAAATAATACAATGTGATATTTATTAAACAATTATTTCGAGAGTTATAAATGTGCGTTTTGGAATGTAGACAGTTGGCTAGTTATTCACAGACTGGCTTAGTGACCCATGGCCCTTGAAAAGGTTTTGAGCCCCACTCTCTATGCAGTAATGAGTGTGACCTGTGTGGCGTCACATGTGGCACAGAACCTTCTAGTAGCTTCTCGACGTGCCCATCTAGAATGTTCCATCCATATCCTCACGCTTCTTCCGGCGTTTTTTGGAAAAGCATGCACGTGCTAACTTCCGTGGTGCATCACACGAACGCACGCTAGTGGGGATGGCGCTGGGCAACGAACGGAAGAATCTGTACGATCAAACACTCTATCCGCATGCGACTGATATCGTTGTATTCCAACAATAATGTGAACCCGACATATATATATGTAGTAACTTATGGATCTTAGAGTAAGGACAAGTAATGATGTTTTATTTAGAGTTTAGTGTCGTTTAATAAGCGATACTCAATAACAAAAGGACCGATTACAATATCGTCGCACGTCTTATTATCATACTACCCCGCTCCTCCACTTACACTCTCTGACTTCTCGATTCACACTCCGTGACCTCTCAACTCACATTGCGTTCTCTCAACTAACATTCTGGCCTTTCTAGCATTCCTTTGTCTTTTCCTAGGCCCACCACACACGTATTCCGCAGACGCTCGTGGCCAGGGTCACGTAGGCCTTTTCTACGAAACTATGTGACATTGTTCATGGTTAACTCGATGTTTCTTAGGCCCTTTTCCCCGATACTACATATATATATATATATATATATATATATATATATATATATATATATCTTCATAAATCAATAAGTAAAGTCATTCTGCTGTCTTGTTATTTACTGCAGTTAGCCTTAGGGTAAAAGTAAATGTAACAATTGCTTGGAATGCTTATGTTTCAATTTCAATTTAGTTTTAGTAAGCAGGAATTTTAATGTTCCAATAATAAGAGAGATCTTAACGTATGATCGAAACGAAATATTATATATGCCGACAATAATTGTTTCGTATTTTCCTCAAACTCGTGTGATGTCCAGCTCGTGAGAAATGTCATAAAGCGGAAAACAGGCCGTCCACGACTTTCCGTGCAGATACTCTATCTCCTCGCGTGGAAACGTATACATTGACAAAGCGGCGAAATCGAGACGTATAACAGCTATTGTTCCACTGAAGCGTCGTTGCTGTGGTCGAAGCCGTTGTCCTCGGCAGAGGCGAGGAAATTAGTTTTACGCAGCGGCCCGTATCGTGGTCGTTTCGTGACATTTCGTATTCAACTTTTCCTTTTGTGGCTTCGAGACCATTGTGTGCTTGAGTGAGTACTCCTCGCGAGGCGGCGCCTGCACGCAGAAAACAAGCCTCTTTATCGGTAACGGGTAAAGGATGCTCTTCTGGTAACTTCTTGCGCCACGAATTCTGTTAAAACATCGAGATTTCGAACTTACCGAATCTTTCTTATTCTTATATCCACGCGAAAAAGAAAATAAGTTTTTTAATAAAATTGTGTTCTTTTGGAAAAGCAGAGATGTACCATAACGTGGAAAGGAAGAGCTATCAAACGAGCTCGAAAGTAGTTGAATCTTATACGAAACAAAAAGCTTCGTGTTCGTAGGTTCACTTCATTCGTTTATAGGATTCGGAATTGTCCCTTTCCAAAACGATAAAGTCTCATGAAGATCTTACGAGTTCTCTCTCAGAGTTCCTTAATGCAGTCCCTCGAGATGCCCTTACTTGGAGATATTAATTTATCGTGGTCGGAACGTCCACTGAGTCGTGAAATAAGTTCCAATACAGCATACTGTTTCTTTTAATCTTTTCCTTTTATGGTAAATACGAATACAAAGATAGTAGACTAGATAAGGATAAAGATAATCGGCTATTTCGATTATTATCCTTAGTAAACGAAGAAAAATCCAACGATCTAATAATCTTACTAATAATAATTTAAGAACTTTTCTGACAGCAATTTTCTCTCAATAATTTTGTTTAGAGCGATCTAAAGATTTCTCGTCGATAATTTTTTTATCGTGATCCAAGAATTTTTCTTGACGATAATCTTGCTCATAGCGACCGAAGAATTCTTCTGATATTAACTTCGATTATAACGATCGAAGAATTTTCTGTCAATAATTTTATTTATCGCGGTTCAAGAATTCGTTTGACGACAATCTCGATGATAATGGCCCAAGAACTTTTCTCTTAACGATGTATTCTAATAATATACAAAATTGAAAAGTTATTATTAATTCTGAACATTCGTAAAATCACCATCATAAATAATATTCAGGAAATAATATCTTGAACCGTTTGGCATACGAAAGAATGGAACGAAGATAGCAGCCAGCGGTGTTTAAAAGAGCCATAAGGCGTTCCTAAAGCGACTTCCGGCATGCCTCCGTCAATATTGAATTTCCCTGTGATTACATAATAAAGTAAACATCATTTCAACCCTTTTAGCTGGCGCTATCGACCGTCGCTCGAATTAGCCCAATGCAAGTCATGTAAATTAGCCACGTCCGCAGCCCAGGAGGGACGCAAGCCTACTCCCTTGACCGTTGTCGCCGACAGAATGGAATATTTGAAATATCAGCTGGTCGATCCAGCTGTGTCGTGTCACATTCGTGCGGTTAACCAAACTCCTTTTTGTTTGGCTAACTCTCTCAGCCACCGCCTGATGGTCACTTGAGGGTCACCAAAGCGCTCGTTCTTCGTTCGAAAACGATGGAAACGTGAAATACGAATGTTCGTCCATTCGAGCAAATAACGATGAAACGTATCATACATTTTTTGCAATTTGGATATGATGAATTCATCTCCCTATACTTCGCATCTCTAAAGAAACATATTAATATTTTTCTTTCGACCTTACCTATCGAGATTAAAAAAATATATATATACAATACATAAAGTTGCAGAAACATATAAAACATCTAAAGTAAAGCGCTGATTATGGTATTTTGTAATTATGAAAATATGAAATCGCATCCGCAATCCAGTAATATATACGCGATACCTATTCTGTTGCAACTGCGAATTCATATGTTTGTACCGTAAAAAGTGTTTGAAATCTTATGTAAAGATCTTACGTAAAGATTGAACGAACGAAAGTACGAAGAGATAAGACGAGAATGTAGATAAACAAGTGGAAAGTGTGGACAAAGGAGCCTTGGATGTAAACGAATAAACTAGAAATGTAAATAAATGTTGAATATCCCTTGCTTGCCTGGCGAGGCAACGTCACATTCTACTAGCCTGGCAGGACACTGATTCGTACCACTTGCATATCGAGATACGAGTCATATAAAAGCGAAACTGATCTTTGTAGAGATTATTCGTTTGATTTCTAAGAAAATTAAACTTCAATCGTGTATTTCTAGCAGTAAAATTATTACATTTTCCTGATTTCATTCGGAAGATGGCGTAATCTTCATTTATAAATTTTCTTTCGATTCAAAAAATTTCTTTATATCGAAATCCTTCTTAGTAAGATAGAAGGAATTTTTCCAAACAGTTAAATAATGAACTGTGTCTATTCTGACGTATTTTACCTTTTGACTTGTAGTAGTCGAGCGTGGTGCATCAGCTAAGGTCTTATTGAAATGAATGTCTTCCAGTATCCGTAACAAATTTGTGAAATACACGATGATTGAAGATTAAAAACGCTGCATTTTGCGATTGAGGCCAATTGTGGCAAAAGGGACATTCCGTCAACTTTAGCAAGACACGGCCATCCATTCTCCTCCGTAATCTCGAACCAACGCTCCAGGGAGTAACGAATGAAATCACTCAATCTCTTCCAGATTTGAATCTCTGCTTAATTCGGAGACATTGATAAGAAGCATGAAGAACATCGAAATAACTTTCATCGTCGCAATAATATTAATTTCAGCTATAAATAATTTCACATTCTTGCTCGGTTAAAGAAGCGAATTCTACAATAAAGTGTTCACAGTATAAAATAATCGTCGGTTCTAAAATCCAGATGATTCGGAGATGAATATTCCAGGACCAGCAATTTATTGAAATACAAATTATAACTATAGAGACATCTCGCCATTGAGTACAGTTATTATTATTTAACACCAATTTGATAACATATTAGTTAATATCCATTTGACAGGATTAAAACAAAAAATTGATGGAAATATTCATAGAACACACGTAGTATCGCTTTTAATAAAATTTAATGAAACAAAGAGCCGAACGCATTTCATCCTGTTTGAAGTGCGGCTGTTATTTGATGGCACACAAAAATCCGTTTATGTTCCAGTAAAATAAACGAGAATGTGAATTTTATGAAAAGGTCGGTCAAGTGTTGAAGGTACAAAGTGCAGCTTTCACACGACGCAATTTTTTCGAGTGTCAAAAATTGTTATTATTTGTTACGTCCGGTGACTCTTTACGTAACCCAGAATCCGTCCCTCGGTCGAGGCGACCACTAGCTGTGGAAATATAATTAGTCAGATCGCAATAATCCTAAGGAACTGTCATAAAACTAAGCATTTGTATTTTACCGTTAGGGGCCTTAATTGTTATAAAACATGTTTAAGTCGAGACGTTCCTTATGGTTATTGCTCCATTCGGTAAAAAATGGGAAAGTCTGGTTTTTCTCATGATCAACGGTCATTTCCACCCGTAAGCGACCGGTGGTGGGGCGACCAACACCCAGCAATAGTTTTTCTCTGCGACAGCATCGTCACCGAACTTTACTGGTTTATCATCCTTAGATCAGTCAATATCTCTTGACTGATTTTCCACCCTTAGATCAGTCATCTATTTAACTGATATCTATACGCACCGAGCATAACTGTCTATGTCTATAAAGTTGTTGGAATAAAGTGTACACTGTAACCTGTTACTCCAGTGTTATAATCAGTTCAACCAGCTCTATTATACTAAACGAAATGGGGGATCGATCATTTCGTGGCGTCGATGATTTTACGACTCCCGTTGACGCGATCTACAGCGAACGCGTCTCTCCGCGAACGGTGGAACATTACTCTCCCACTCTATATCTGTATTCTCTTTTTCTGCGGTTTTTCCGTCTCTTTGGTAATATTTTATTTTTCGAACAATCTCGATTGACCCCCGGTGTCGCGAGCCATTTAAATTTAATCAGCCGGTTCTTCTCTCCCGCTTTGTCACTGAGTGATGCTACAGCCACTGTTGCGACTGCTTCGGTGCTCTCGTTGCGGTTTGTCCGAGTTACGAGCCCAAAATAAATTTAATACCGCAATTTCGGTTGCTCGTGCACGCTCGTCGCGTTAACGCGACCGTGCTCGTTGAAATGTAGATACTCTTTGAAATACGAGATTCCGCTGTATTGTAGTTGTTTAAGTACGTGCACTACGGTTTCGCAACAAAAGCCCTCACGTTCCATTTCGCATCATTCCGAAACTGCGATACTTCAGTTTTTCATTTACATCCACGTGCCGCTTGTTACTGTCCTTTAAATATTACGTTCTTTTATTTTGCGCGAAATGGAATTTATAACTTGCATACTTTCAATGAAAATTTGTGAATTTATTATATCGAAGTTTATTATACTTAAAACGAACTCTGATTCGATCCCGAGGAGAGCGCTTTGTCTTAGACGAAGGAAAGAATTGGTAAGGGATCGTGAACGTTGACATGGCTTCTGAAAGATGAAAGAAAATCAGCGGCGATGTACAAGTGCTGTCGATCCTGAGGCCTACAATGTGCCTCGTGAATGTTGGACATCGCGAGAATGAGCACTTGGATTAAGTGGTGGTCGCGAGTCAAGTCGCGAACGGGGTTCTTTTCGAGACAAGAGGAAATCGGATGAAAGCCGTCGAGGCTAACAACTGCTGCAGAAGTTGCCGAGCTCAAGGTAATAGAATGAAAACGCTATTTAGTTCGTCGAACTGCGTTGTCGGGTAAGTTATTGTACGACGAAATTCGTATATGGAGAGGATATTAGAGAGATTTCGAGATTACGATGTTCCTATACGATAATCCTATGGAGGATTAAAATTAATCGTAGAATATATTTTAATTCAGCTTAGAGAGTTTTCACGAGGATACATTACGGTAGAAAAATATTTGTAAGCTTTGAGGCTTAGGATTCTCGCATGTCCAGAAAAATTATTTCAAAGAGAATTGACGATGTTGGTGAAATATGTCTCTCTTGCTTAAAAAAGGCCTGTTACTTGAGCTGTCTAGATCGATCGAAAAAATAAAGATAAAATTTGCAAAAATCGATCGAGTTACGTAAGAACGTAGATGAAGTATCCTGACTTTATTCATCGAAGTCAGTTCCTGTCGATTTAGAGGCACCAGAATAGAATTTTTCAATGGAGTCGACTAGAAAAGTGGCCCGTTGAAAAGGACCCCTTCTTGTTAAAAGTTCGATCGAGTTTTTCACTGTATAAGTCCATCAGCATACGATCTATAAAAAGAAGCAAAAGTCGTGTTCGAATAGGGGATCAGAAAGTATTCACGATAGTTGATGGACGAGCTTGCTACGTGTATAGGCACCTGTTAGCACATCAGAATCATCAAGGGCATATGCCTCCGATAGATGTTGGGTCAGAGTCCTAAATCAGGTGTACAAACGTGTTGAGAGCTTCAGATCATCGTATATCTTATTCTGGATCTTTGCTTATTTGTCGTTCTTCTTTCTTAATACAAGATAGAGGGATACCACAGAAGTATAACCAATATTTTTAATCTTACAATCTCAGGATGATCTCGAAATAATTTTTTGGATAGCACAATATTGTGTCCTTCAATATTTATCCACGATCCCTTCTTTCTACGATGGTATCGCAATTTTCGATTGGCAAAGAAGCGATTATCGATCGCGGGGTGGATAGAACGTTGAACAAACAAGCGTGTCGTTTTCACTGGGCGACCAGCCCGTTGGTTAATCCATGATCGAGCGAACGGGATTTATCACGTACATTACGCAAACATTATCAGAGGATTCATGAAAAAAAGGTTAACCGCATTTCGGAGATTCGAGAAACCGCGGAAGCGGATTTTCTTCGTCACGGGCCAAGGCATCGCGTACTACGTCACGAGGGATCAAACTGTGCTCCAGTTTTTCCTACAGTTTCCCTGCAGAAACCCAGGCTTTTTGCTGGAGGCTCGTTCGATAATACATCGGTGTATATGTAAGCTTAAGTACACGTAACAAGAATAGACAAGAAGACTGCGATGTTACAGGATGAGACGATATTTTTTTAATTTTCGTTACTTCCTTTGTCGCTTTTTTTTCATTGATTATTTATTCCATCACGCAAACGCAACTGTTTTATGCCAAAGAAAAGCAACCTCGTTTCAATGCTTCAATGTACATATAATGGCTCGTAAGATATTCGTAAAATTATTTACTGCAGGAATATATACACTTGAACGACAGTTCATTATATTAATAAGCCTTAATATTTGGTAGAACCATTTGTGACACTTATTATATATTTGAGATGATTGTTGCGACACTCAACTAACTAGCGCCCAGTCAGGCACAACTGATTGGTTGGTATCGCGAGCCTTGAACGTTATTAGCGTCCAAGGTGGAGTATTATAATAAATGTAAAGAGCGAGGTTTAATTCACCTTATTTATTCCACTCAATACTCTGAATACTGTCTTTAGTTCACTGGCTATCCTGTTAAATATAATGGTCACTGACTGAATACTGTTATATGTTAGAATACTCTTAGAATACTGGTGCAGGAGTGACTCTTGGTGATGTTGTTGTTGTAGAGGAAGGTTCGTGGTGGGTGTGTCTCAAGTCTGTTCCTAACTCATCATTGGGTAAAGACGTATGTTTGAGGATGGGCTGGCTGCCTTCATGAAGGTTCGCGTACGGGTGACCTTACACTTGGAGAAACCCGCGTGTCTGGTTTTCCTGAGATGTAGCATAAAATAAAGAAGTTTCGTGCCTTATGGGTTTTCTCCGTGGGATCCTAAAGTACCTTGACTGTACAGTAGGTCCACTGTTTATGATGGGTCCGCACTAGGGTAGCGTAGACCCTTGACGGTTGTCCTGTCCGAGGAGCGCACCTGGTTCACATAAATCGTCGCGGTAATTACCAGGTGGCCACTTCAAATCCCATATCGCCCCCCTTGAACGGTCACGGTCAAAAAGAAAATAAAAATTGTGTATTGCGAAGAAGGGTGTAAGTGTATCTAATGCATTCGGATAAATGTAGATTTATAAAAGTGAGAGTGTACCCTGACTATCTTAACCTTATACTGCCTTATACATTCTCCTGATTTATTGTTGACTACGACTGTCCGTTTCGTTTTGCTTTTTATTTCGGTATTGGTCTGTTACGTCGGACGACCCTCTACCTAGACCAGACCATACATCGCAGGCCTTACTGCGTACCCTCAATAGTCTTTTTTCTAAAGACTATTGTCTACTACGGTTTGACAAGGGAAAGTTAGTTTTTCTCACGTACGATGCTTCTTACTAGCAACTTTCTATCGAGGGCGGTTAAGACCCTTCCTAGTCCACCAACCTTCGTTTATTCAATCAAAAGCAATGTATACTACCCTCACTTTCCTGACCAAAAATGTCATGAACAAATCCGATGGTCCTGTGCGCTAGACACACCCATCGCTAGCTTTTCTCCGACACAGCATCGTCTCTCAACCACACTTCTTCTACATCAGGAGGGAATGTCAACTACTTCTTTTACACCGCTAGAAAAGTCAACTTTACTTAGTCTAAGCACGAAAAATCTAACATCACCTATCTAACTCGGTTCTCGGGATTACCGAACATTCACTTCCTCTATTAAGTATCCTCTAGTGCTACGTCCACTAACATACTAAGTTCAACTATAAGAGCCTTGCTGTATTGTGCATATCTCTCTTATCTTCGTGCGACAAATTGTCATCTACGATTTATACCTACTCAACAGTGTACCTCATAAGTGTTGGAAATAAAAACCCTATAATTCTGTGAATCACAGTGTTATATTAAGTGAATCACCTCTATTATCTTAACGGAAATCAGGGGATCGATCAACTCGTGGTGTCGATTATTATAATCGTAACGGGAATTTACGACTCCCGTTGACGTCTCTCCTCGCTATTGCGTCTCCCCGCGATTGCGTCTCCCCGCGATTGGTCGAAATTATAGGTCTTCCTTCTCTTCTGGTTCATTCTCGTCGATGGGTAATGGGGCTATTTTGTTGACCCCGCGTTTATATTCTCCGTTGCTTGTTCTCACTGTCACCATTCGGGTGATTTCGTCTGTTCCTGGGTGTAAAAAACTTGTTATTCGGCCCATAGGCCACTGAAATAGGTGGGTGTTGTCCTTCTTCAATAGAACGAGTATGCCTTGCTTGAGTTCAATGTTTTCGGGTTTGTGCCGGGTTTTTCCGACCATTAGTTGATTCACGTACTTTTTATACCATCTATTCCAGTCTTACTTGTTGTATCCTTTGCCATGACGATAATCGACCTCGTTTGAGGACTGTAAGATCGCACTCGGGGGTGCTGGTTAGAGACTCACCGATCAGAAAGTGACCGGGTGTCAAAGGACTGAGGTCGACTGGGGTCGGATGATAAGGGAGTTAATGGCCTAGAGTTGAGGATAGCTTCGTTTTCTATCATGCAAGTCGCTAATTCTTCGTACGTGAACAGTGTGTCCTTCATTATGCGAATTAAGTGGTGTTTTAACGCCTTTACTGCTGCTTCCCACAATCCGTCAAAGTGTGGTGTACAGAGTGGAATGAAATGCCACTTTACGTTGTGGTTCAGTAGGTAATTTCGGAGCTGTATATTTGTTTCCGAGGTTATGGTCCGGACGGCCTTGTGTAGTTCATTGTTGGCCCCGGTAAACGTTGAAGTGTTTTTTTTTTATTTATTTATTTGGATTTTACAATTTGTCCAGTAGGACATTTGGTAAAATATTATAGCGGTATACTAATATAACATGTGGGTGGCTACCCCCAGCGGGGTACCATCATCGTGTTTGTTAGGTTATGTTCATTGTGAGATCTGTTGGGTGTTTCCTTTTTAATCTTCTTTTTATGCTTGATGTGTCGACCGTTTCCGCTGCCAGCCGGTTTGGGTGCGTTGCTATCCTTTCTCCGTGCCTTCTTGCACTTTTGTTAATCTCCTCCTTGACCGTTGGTATTCCCAGGTCTTTCCGAATGTCCTCGTTCCTAACGTACCATGGCGCGTTTACTAGTGTTCTGAGTATTTTCGATTGCGTTGCCTCTATTTTGGTTATATGGCTCATTGCTGCTGTTCCCCATAGTGCTATTCCGTACGTCCAGATTGGTTTTATGACCGTTTTATATATTTTTAGTTTATTTTCTATGCTGAGTTTGGATTTTCGATTTGTTAGCCAGTACATTAGTCTCCTTGCCATCTGTATTTTGTCTATTGTTGCTTTAATATGCTGTTTCCATGTGAGTCGTGAATCTACGTGGAGTCCTAGGTATTTGACTTGGCTTGTTTGTATTATGTGTGTGCCGTTTAGTACAATGTTTAGTGGTTTCTGTTTTCGCAGTGTGAATGTAATGTGTTTGCATTTTTCGGGGTTTACTTTGATTTGTTTTGCTTGAAGCCACTTTTCTATTTTTGTGATATGTTCTTGTAGTAATAAAATTAGTCCTAGGACGCTTCCTTGCGGAACTCCTGCCTTGATTTCTTTAGCTTCCGAGTGTGTGTTTTTGATTTTTACTATGAAGCTTCTGCTGCTTAGGTATGATTTGATTAGTTGGTATATTTGGCTCGGGAACTGTTTCCTGATTGATTGTAGTAGGCTAGTGTGGTTTATTTTATCGAATGCTTTTTCGATGTCCATAAAGAGTGCCGTGCAGTATTGTTTTGTTTCCAGCGCCTGTAGGATTTCATTGACGAGTCTGTGCGTTTGTTCTATTGTGGAGTGTTTGTTTCTGAATCCGAATTGATGATCCGGTATTAGATGGTTCTTCTCTATTATTGGTTTTATCCGGTCGTAGATTATTTTCTCTAGTATCTTAGAGAACACCGGAAGTAGTGAGATTGGTCGGTAGGACTTGGTTTCGTGTGGGTCCTTGCCTGGTTTGGGTATCATTGATTTGTGTCAGTTTCCAAGCTTTTGGAAAGTATTGTATTCTTAGTATTGCGCTTTATTGTTTTTTGTTTTCTCAATTATATCTCTGATTTCTTGTGCTGTTGCTTTGGGTATGGTGTAGTGATTGTCAGTTGGTGTACTAGTAGTTAGCGCATCCTCGTTCGTATGACTATTGTGGTTGCTGTTGTTGATGTTGTGTGGGGTGAATGTGTTGCATGGGTGGTTGGAAAGTTCTTCAGCTTGCTCTTCGTTGTTTCTTGCCCATGTGTTGTCTGCTCTTCTGATTGCTGCTACCATTTTTGTTGTCTTCTTTATTTTTTTTGTGGCTTTCCATAGGGAGTAGTTGTAGTTCTCGTGAGCAGGTAGTGACTCGATGAACTTTGTGAACTCGTTGTTGTTGTGCTCTTTTATTTTGTTTTTTATTTCTTTTGTGAGTTTGTTTAGGTGTTTTTTGTTTTCTTTTGTTCTGTGCTTTTGCCATTTTGCTTTCGCTTTTCTTTTTTCTCTAATTTTTTCGAGGATGTCTAGTGGAACTGTTTTTGTTTGTCTGTTGGTTGTTTCAGGTATAATGGGTTCCCTTGCTGCTTCTCGGATAGTTTCTGTGAGTGTTGTTACTGCTTGATCGATGTGTTCAGGTGTTTTCAGTGGGATGTTGCAGCTGATTTTGCTCTCTATTATTTCTTTGAATATTTGCCATTTGGTGGTTTTATTGCATAGCTTCTCTGTGTTGCTGTAGAGTATTGGTTTGTTTCTGTATGTAATTATTATGGGCGTATGGTCGGAGGTAAGCTCGAGGTTGGGTTTAGTTTATTTGCGTTTAGTCCCTTTGTAACTGCAAAGTCTAGCAGGTCAGGTATTTTTCTCAGATCTGTCGGCCAGTATGTCGGTCTTCCTGTGGATAATATATTGAGGTTATTATTTCTGATGTATTTTTCCAGGGTTCTGCCTCGAGGTGTGGTGATTCTTGATCCCCACAGTGTGTGCTTTGAGTTATAGTCTCCCGCTGCAATATACTTGTCACCTAAGTGTCGGAAGTAGTCTTCCCACATTTGCGTTGTGATTTTGTGTCGCGGCGGTACGTATACTGCTGACAACTGCAGTTGGTTGCTGTTAGTCTGTACGGTAACGATGGTTGCTTGTATATGTTCCTTACTGACCTGGCTGTGTAGGTGATGTTTAATGTCGTTTTTTATTACTAGTGCCGTCTCTCCGTATGCTTTCCCTAAGGGATGCTTGGTGTTGTATATGGTGTAGTGCGGTATTTTTATGTAGCTTCTTATTGTGAGGTGTGTTTCTGAGACGAGTAGTATATCGATGTTATTGCTGTACAGGAATGTTTTAGTTTCTAGGGCCCTTTTTTAGTAGCGTCGTTGCTGTGGTTGTTCTGTTCTTGATTGTCTGAGGGTGACGACCGGTTGACTACTTGCGCGTAGCTTCGGTTTCTAGCGGTGTTGGTGTTAGTGTGGTTATTGTTCCTTGCGTGCTGTGTTTTTGGTGTTGACGTAGGTTCTGTGTTGTCCTGTTGCGTGTAGATTATTGTGGTGTGTGCTGTTATGAAGCGGCGGAAAAAGTTTGCCTTGAAGTTGCTTTCTTACTAGACAGCCTTTGTAACTCGCTGGGTGATTTCCACCGCAATTGTAACATTTTACGTCGTTTATTTTTCCCGTGTGTGGGCAGTTCGCTGTTAGGTGCTTTTCTGCGCATTTGACACACGCCGGGTTCCTGTTGCAGTAATTTTTAGTGTGTCCATATTGTTGACACCTCATGCATTGTGGTATGTCTTTTTTGTGCCTGGGCGGCTCGACTGTGATTAGTGTGTTTAATATTTTTATAATATCGAAAATTTCCTTGTTGTCATTTTTAGGTTCTAATTCTATTAGGAATAGCGGTAGTGGTTGCTTCGTATCGTACCTTGTAATATTGTTTATCGTTCTTGTTTGGTGGCCCATCTTTGCTAATTCGTCACTTAGTTTTTTTGTATTAATTTTTGGGTGCAGTCCTCTTATAACTACTTTGTAGCTCCTTTCCGTTTTGAGCTGGTACGTGTGGTATATGGTATTTTTTCCCCTTAATTCTTTTATAACTTTTCTGTAATTTTCTGGTGTGTTTGTTTGGATTTTTATTTGTTCTAGTTTTGTTTGTTTTATTGTGTTACTATCCTTTCCAACAATATTGTTAAGTTGATCAATAAGCGGGTCTATTATTTGCGCCTCAACAAATATTGGTGGTGGTTTTGTGACGTGTGTTGATTGGGTTGTGGTGTTGCTTGTTGGGTCGTCGTCTGATTCTTCTGTTAGCGAGCTGAAGGAGTTTCTTAGCGGTAATTCTTGCAGCCATCGCTGCTTTTCCATATCTAGGTTGGCTGTTATTTTTCTTTTTTTGTTATAGCTGGCTACCTTCCAGCTTTCGTCCTGTTGAGTTGTTGCTTTGTTGTTTTCCATGTCAACTTCTATTGTGGCTGAGCAGTCCTGTCCTTGGTTTGTTGGTTGACTTGTTTTTAATGTATCTGTTGTTTTGTGTATGTAATATTGATCTTATTTGTTTATAATTCTTATCGGTGGAATATTTTCCATAGTAGGTTTGCTAGTCTTCTTGATATAGGACACGAGTTTCCACCGTTTGGCTATAGGCATAACCGTTCGTAGTTTTCTCTTCCCCACTTGCCGCACTTTCTCTGGAGCACTGTTTTACACGCCCGTTTAGCTCCGCTGCTCGGGCAGAACTGTTGAAGCGTTGTCGCTGTAAATATCCGTACATTGCCCGAGCCTAGCGACGAGCCTCCTCAGGGCTGCAAGAAATGCTTCCGATGTAAGATCGCTGACTAATTCAATATGTACGGTCTTTGTACTGAAACACACAAATAATGCAGTATACGTTTTCAGTCTCTTTGTGTTGCGATATTTTTTCTCCTTGACATACAGTGGTCCGCAATAGTCGATACTCACCACTAAGAAGAGTTTCTCAAATTTGACTCTGTGTGCTGGCAGTTGGCCTATTGGATATTGCGGGGTTCTAGCTTGCATTCTGTGGTATATTACGCATTTTCGGATTGCCGCTTTTACCGCCACTCTTCCGTTGATCGACCAGTATGCTTGTCGTACTGCATGTAGAGTTTCTTGTACCCCGCTGTGACTCTGTCTGATGTGTGCCTCTCGAATAATCAAATTGGTGAGATGATGTTGTTGAGGTAGGACGGCTGGATGTTTCTGTTCGTACCTCAACTCTGATTGGGCTAGCCTGCCGCCGATTCTGATTATCCCTTTTGCGTCTAGGAATAGGTTTAAAGCGATTAATCGATTTGGTTTGCTCGGTGTTGATTTCGTACGTAAGTCTTGCATTTCATTCGGAAAGGCTGTTTTTTGGAATAGAATTATGATTCGACGGGTAGCTTGACTTAGTTCTTCTATCGTCAGCTGTCCTCCGCGTCTTGAGTGTTGTCTGGTGTTGTTGTAAAATCTTAGACAGTAGGCGACGACCTGTGTGAGTAATGGGAATGATGAAAACCTTTCTAAGATTTGAAAGTCTGTCGGTGTGATAGTTTTTAGGGTTATTACCTTTCGTTGTTCAGGTATTTCGATAGGTGTGAGTTCCTCGCGTGGCCAGGTGTCCTCTGGTTGATTCAACCATTGAGGTCCCTAATACCAAGTCTTATGGTGTATGAGGTCTTCCAGCTCTACGCCTCGCGATAGAATGTCTGGCGCATTGTCTTCTGATGGCACATGCCGCCACTGCTTCTCAGTGCTACCTTGCAAGATTTCTGTTACTCTGTTTGCTACGAACGTTTTCAGTGTGTGTGGTGGTGTATTAATCCAATGCAATACTATGGTTGAATTGGACCAGAGGGTAATTTTTCGGAATGTAAGGTTCAACGTCTTAGTAACGCTTCGGACTAATTTAATTAATAATACTGCCGCGCGTAACTCTAGTCTGGGTAGTGTTTGCGTCTTCAATGGTGCTATTCTTGATTTTGAGCATAACAAATACGTCTGATGTCGGTTGGTGCTGTCTGTGCTACGGATGTAGATGCAGGCTCCATAGGTACGCTCACTCGCATCTGCAAATCCGTGTAGTTGCACGTCGACGGTATCATCTATAGTGACACGCCTAGGAATGGTAATTCGGTGAATTTTTTGTAGTTGGGATTGGAAGTTTACCCATGCTGCAAGAATGTCCCTTGGTACTACCTCGTCCCATTCCACGTGACCTTTCCATAGTGCCTAGAGTATTAATTTTGCTTGCACTACTACCGGTCCGACTAGCCCTAGCGGATCGAATAATTGAGCGACTCTTGCGAGTATCGCCCTTTTCGTAACCTTGTGAGCTTTCGTGTTTTGGTTAGATGAATATCCCAACTTATTCTGCGTGGTCGTCCACTGTAGTCCCAGTGTCTTCTTTGTACCCTTGTCATTCAGATATAGGTGGTTCGACTGATCTGATTTCATGCGTAGTGGCTCCAGTAATTGGGGTTCATTTGAGATCCACTGCCGGAGTTCACATCTCCCCCTTTCTGGTTATGTCGATGAGTTGATCTCACAGCGACCTTGCCTTCTCTAGAGAATTTTCTCCTGTCAACAAATCGTCGACATAGAAATCCCGTATCAGTGTTTGTGCTACCACTGGGTAGTCTGATTCTTCGTCTTGAGTTAATTGGTGTAGAGTGCGGATAGCTAAGTATGGTGCGGATGCTGTTCCGTAGGTCACGGTGTTCAGTTGATACGCTTTTATTGGTTTGTTTATGTCCTCTCTCTACAGGAATTTTTGATACGGCCGGTCATCGGGATGAATGTTTATCTGCCGATACATCTTGGCGATGTCTGCTGCAAGTACATATTTGTAAGTTCTGAATCTGAGAAGTAGGCTACATAGATCGTCCTGAATGGTGGGCCCTATCATGAGAAGCTCGTTTAATGAGTTTCCGGATGATGATCGGGCAGAAGCATCAAAGACGACGCGTACTTTGGTGGTGACGCTGTCTGACTTGATGACTGGATGGTGTGGTAGATAACATCCATCACGTGGGTAATTCGGGAGTTCGGACATGTGACCCAGTGTCTCGTATTCGCGCAGAAATTCATGATATTGGGTCTTGAGGGTAGGCCTTCGTTGCAGAGAGCGTTCTAATGAAAGGAACCTCTTTAGGGCTAACTGGGATGTATCACCCAGCTTGGCGCAATCGTTCTTAAATGGCAAGCGGACCTTGTACCGACCAGTTGACTCGTGAGTTGTGTGGGCCACGTAATGCGTTTCACATGCTTGTTCCTCTGGGGACCATCTTCTCCTCGACGGCCCCTCTTCGATGGTCCAGAATTTGTTTACTTCCTTCTGTAGTGCCTTAAGTGTCACGTTGCAATTGGTCTTATGTGGTTGTTTCTTCGCGACTGTCTCCCCGGTGACGATCCAACCTAACTCGGTGTTCCGTAACTGCAGGGTCTGGTTAGCTGAGACTACCCTTCCTTCGCGAAGGAGATCCCAAAACAGCTGAGCTCCAATGAGGCCGTCGATGTCTGATGATCGATAAAATGTTGGATCCGTTAAGGTAAATTTAAGATGCTTAGCTCGATATCGTCTGATGGCACGGCATGCGAAATCTGGTCCATGACTAAAAATGTCACTTCTGTCTGTTGTCGCACGTTCGCGGGGAGGCGCGATCTCGAAGAAGCGCGCCAACGGGAATCGTAAATTCCCGTTACGATTGACTAATCGACGCCGCGAATCGTTCGATTCGGTTGGGATAATAAGGGTAGTTAAATTAACGCTGCTATTAACAGATTATTATATATTTGCACAATATAACAACTTCAGTGTAATACAAAATGAATGGTTGATATAAGCTGACAACGAATGCGTACGACCTGAGACTCTAGTCGTGTTGTCATGTATGATAATGGATTTTGTCGATTCACTGTATTCGACTTGTTGACTTCTTGATAGACTGACTTGAGTTGATATAATGACCCACTTGAGAGACTCGAATTGCTTGACTGACTATTCGCTCTTATGGTTCTCCGGAGGAAAGCTTGGCTTTTGCTTGATATTTCTGGGTATATCAAGCGCCGAGCGATCGATGGGTTGGCTTGGGATCAGGTTCAGGCTTGGGCTGGAATGACAAAGGAACGTCAATGTACGTTCGTACTTGCCGTCAATGGAGGTAATCGTCGCCCTTATGGATCGCCTTGATGTCGTCGTGGCTGTATCGAGGACTCCAATTGGGACCGAACACTTCTTTTGCCTTATTTCGAGGGTATTTGCGAGCTTTTCTGTGATGAAATTCATGCTGGATCCGGTGTCGAGGAGCGCACGGCATTGGATCGGTTGCTGTTTGTCGGTTAGCACGTGAACTTGAGCTGTAATCACTATATCATTGCACAATACCTCGGAAACTGATGGTCTGGTATTTTCGGTCTTTGTCGGAGTTCTGGATTTTTGGCGTCATTGCTTGTGAGTATGTGTCCGTCTCGGACTGTCGGGTGGACTAGGGGCGAGTTCGTCTGGGTTGTCCCCGAATTGTATTTTTTTCGAGGTTTTCCACTTACTTGTAGGTGACGGGGTTAGGTTCTCCTGCTTGACGAGGAGAGACTTCGGCTCGAGGTGGAGGAATTCAACCTCGACGGCTGTTTTTCCTGATGTAACATCGTGTGGTGTCGTCCTCCGCACATCCGACATGAGCTGGCGTTACAATCACGCGCTGTGTGCCCCTTCTTCGGGCAATTCAAGCATAAAGACGCCCTTCTAGCGTCCTTCAAGCGTTCACTTACGGTTTTAGCCTTGAATGAATCGCATCGCCAGACGGGGTGTTGTCCTTGGCAGGTGGGGCATGCCGGAGTAACCTGTGTCGCTGTAAATACATGCTCTCGAGGCGCGCGTTGACGGATTCGAATGGTTTGTTCTGGTGAAGCTCTTGGTTGTTGAACACGTGACCTATCCGGATAGGTTGTAGGGCGTGGTGGGTTTTGGTAGGTTGATCTGGTGGCTTCTAATAATTTGCAGTGAACGTGTAGGAAGTTGAACAGATCTCCGACGCTTGGAAAAGGTGTATGTTCTATCCTTTCCTTCCATCTAAACTCTGTCTCGGGGTCTAGTTTGGAGGTGAACAAGTATAGCAGGACAGTATCCATTGTTGGTTGTTTGAGGGCTTGCAAGGCCTTATAATGGGCTTCGATTTGGTTTAAATACGATCGTACACTTTGGTACGTTGGCCGTTGCAAGGGGGAAGCGTCGAATAACGCCTTCAAATGATTGTCCACGATTTTTGTTAGCTGATTATACCAACGGAATGTGCAACGGAATTGATCCGCGAATCCGGGCCAATTTTCGTAAGCTCCTGAAAAGGTCGGTAGCTGCATTTTCGGTACAGCAATATCATTGTGCACTAGCTTTGAGTGCAACGTGCACGGTACGATGGGCATATTCCTCTCTATTGCGTCTCTGCTCCGTCCCTTAGCACGCTCAATTATATCTGTGGCGCGTCCTTTACAGTTCATGAATTCCTGTTTAATGTCGTTCCTGTATTGTCTGACCCTCGTCTATCTCGTCTAAGTCACATTGATGTTTTTTATATATCGCGTATTCTGCTTCCAAGTCCTCTAACATAAGTTGAACGGTGTTTAATGATCCTCTTGCCTCATAATTATCAAAGGTCGTTCGAAATCTCGCTAATTCCTGCTTAAATACTTCCCGCTTCTGTTTCAATTGTTTTATGCGTTCTTCCTGGTTAGGGGCCATGGTGGCTTGGCGCACGTTGACTATGCTATTTTACGTAGGTTCTGCGTTCGAGGTGCTTCGCAACTAACAAGTGTGCGACTTACCTTAGTCGTAATATGCTTGCCCCGGCTGTTCGTGAACGCAGGTCACGGTACGGCGGGATGTTGCGTTATGTACCTGGTGATGAAGGGGATTCTTTCCCGAAGGTGACACTTTGTTGATTGTAGCTCGTTGATTCTGATGTCCTCCGGACTGATGCTTCCTCCAACGCCACCGAATCCGGCTCGAAGGACCATATGTTGCGACACTCAACTAACTAGCGACCAGTCAGGCACAACTGATCGGCTGGTATCGCGAGCCTTGAACGTTATTAGCGTCCAAGGTGGAGGATTATAATAAATGTAAAGAGCGAGGTTTAATTCACCTTATTTATTCCACTCAATACTCTGAATACTGTCTTTAGTTCACTGGCTATCCTGTTAAATATAATGGTCACTGACTGAATACTGTTATATATTAGAATACTCTTAGAATACTGGTGCAGGAGTGACTCTTGGTGATGTTGTTGTTGTAGAGGAAGGTTCGTAGTGGGTGTGTCTCAAGTCTGTTCCTAACTCATCATTGGGTAAAGACGTATGTTTGAGGATGGGCTGGCTGCCTTCATGAAGGTTCGCGTACGGGTGACCTTACACTTGGAGAAACCCGCGTGTCTGGTTTTCCTGAGATGTAGCATAAAATAAAGAAGTTTCGTGCCTTATGGGTTTTCTCCGTGGGATCCTAAAGTACCTTGACTGTACAGTAGGTCCACTGTTTATGATGGGTCCGCACTAGGGTAGCGTAGACCCTTGACGGTTGTCCTGTCCGAGGAGCGCATGTGGTTCACATAAATCGTCGCGGTAATTATCAGGCGACCACTCCAAATCCCGAACAATGACTGCTCATGCTTTATACTAATTTTGTATTAAATATATGTTTCCAATAAGCTACTTGTACCTGCCACATATATTTTCAGACGTGCGTCTTATCAGCCGCAATAAAATTTCAAAATTTTTTATATAACACACACATCGTACGTGCATAAAACTTTTCTGTGATAAATATTCAACCGTATGTGAACATTTCCTCAAGAGCAACGAAGCATCGAACAAAACTTCGTGACCCGTCGCCTGTGTACACGATATTACCATATTCGCATTTCTCTCGTGCGAAGACACGCACACAATACACAGAGAAACGAAAGCACAAAGTAAACGGGAGAGATACAAATGATTTTGTTTGAACCACACAGTGGCAATTTCTTTCATCGAAGAATCTTAGTCATCGGTCGGGTTTCTGCTCTGGCAGGGAAATTTGCGAGGGTGAAAAGGGTCGTCGATAGATGTTCCGTAGCTCGAGGCTCGCCAGGTATTTTCGTTCTCCTGTCCCATACATGCACATGTAGACGTCTGTATAGGGAGCGGTTTCTTCCCTTGGACGATGTAGTACCGAGCCTAGACCTTCTGTCGCCCGGGGCCAAACACTCTTTCGTCCGCACGGTTTCCAGCCAGCACGGCCCATAGCTGGCGTTTTCGTCGTTGAAAATTTAGGCCAACCTCCAGTCAGCCTGTCTATTCAACCGTTTGCAGCCTCTGTATTCGAGAGAACTCGGTTGATGACCAAGAACACGCGTTTTAAGGATTACATCGTGGCGGATCGCGAACAAAGCCGACGTTATTTCGTGCATTTTATTATTCTGACACTCGCAATGGAGGGTCTGGAACCAATTTCTTGATTATATAAATATTTTATTAATTCTAAAATTAATTCAGAATTGACGTTATTAGGTAGACTGCAGATTATTTTATATATTCATAGGAAATTCAAAGGTGCGAAAATGTATACAATATCAAAAATAGTACTTTCTATAATACGTAGTAGGACAAAGAATTTACCTAGATTTTTTACATCCTTTTAGTTACATTCATAAAAATACGAATTTGTATTAATATAGTTAGCGTCTAGTCTTGGATATGAATGTACCATTTCTTTCATTATAATTGTTACGTCGGACGACCTTCTACCTAGACCAAGCCAAACACCGCGGGCCAGACGGGAACCAGATGTCCGCTCATCCTTACTGCGTACTCTCAATAATCTTAAGGACCCATCATAAATTCCAGTAATTTGCTAGCCAAGGTCCTTCAGACCGAACAAATATCTTTTTTTCTAAATCACTTTTTAAAGACTATTACCTACTACGGCTTGACAAAGGAAAGTTAGTTTTTCTCACGTACGATGCTTCCTACTAGCAACTTTCTATCGAGGGCGGCTAAGACCCTTCCTAGTTTACCAACCTTCGTTTATTCAATCAAAAGCAATGTATACTACCCTCACTTTCCTGACCAAAAATGTCATGAACAAATCCGATGGTCCCATCGCTAGCTTTCCTCCGACACAGCATCGTCTCTCAACCACACTTCTTCTACGACATCAGGAGGGAAAGTCAACTACTTCTTTTACACCGCTAGAAAAGTCAACTACTTCTTCTACACCGCTAGAAGGGTCAACTCACATCAACTATCTAAGTCGGTTCTCGGGATTACCGAACATTCACTTCCTCTATTAAGTATCCTCTAGTGCTACGTCCACTAACATACTAAGTTCAACTATAAGAGCCTTGCTCTATTGTGCATATCTCTCTTATCTTCGTGCGACAAATTGTCATCTACGATTTATACCTACTCAACAGTGTACCTCATAAGTGTTGGAAATAAAAACCCTATAATTCTGTGAATCACAGTGTTATATTAAGTGAATCACCTCTATTATCTTAACGGAAATCAGGGGATCGATCAACTCGTGGTGTCGATTATTATAATCGTAACGGGAATTTACGACTCCCGTTGACGTCTCTCCTCGCTATTGCGTCTCCCCGCGATTGGTCGAAAATACAATAATAGACTTTTTTTACCAAACAGTATTCTAAGCTGACGTGTTTTTACTTTTGTAGATTCTGTGAATCAGAAGCGTAATGATCACAAACTTTTGTTTAAACAGAATTTAGGATGCAAACTGTTTTTGTACGAATAGGTATTGATTTCACGTACGTCGAACGTTAGTTCTGGTCGAAATACCAGAGGATAGCGTAAACGTCATGGATAAAATGGCACGGCGTTTCTGTATGCAGAATTTGTACGTAAAAGAATACTTAATGCGACCGTGGATATTCTGCATCAGTTCTTGGAAAGAGACTGGGGTGGAACACTTTCGAGAATTGCTGCGTCGTAAGTCTTGAGTAAGATGTTAAGCTAAGGCGGATGGAAAGTGAGAGAAAGAAGAGTCTGTTCTTGGAATTTCATTGGTGTACTTCTCATTATACTTTCATCAGCATTGAATTTTTGGCTTATGGCATGTTTTTATTTGTGACCTTGTTCCGGAACAATGGTGTGCAATATTTTTCTATATTTTTATGAGATGAAGGTTGGTACATATGGTTCTTTCTATTATATATACTGAAATAAGCTTTCACGTTCGAGACCGGAGACTTTGAACAAAACTCTTCCGAATGACGGAAAACTTTTACAAGTTTATAATAAAAAATAAGGGAAACTGATTAATGTAGAAATAAAGAAAAAACATATTTTAGATCATTATTATTGAAAAATATGTCATGAAATATAGTGTATATGTACTGTAATGATACTTATTTCAAGAATGAGAAAATTATATAACATGTATGTATCAAAAGTATGAATCAAAAGTATAAACATTATTTATACTTGTAAGGCAGAACAGACACACATACACATAAAATATAAAAATTTTACTAAAATATGAAGATTTATACGTATAGTTAAATGAAAAAAATTTGTTAAAGTAATATAAATCATAAATAATACTTATGGTTCTTGAAACACTCTCCCAAACATAAATGTAGATTATATCTACAATCACTGCAAAAATAATTAATACCTATATTATGACGTTTCTGACTGTTGTCTGAGAATTAATTGAAAGTACTGATGACATGCAGGTGTCGTCGTCGGTCATTGCGACGAGATACTGCATGATATATATGCTGTATCATTGGTCTCGAACGTGTTAAGCGATATTTATTTTCAGTGTTATATGTTCTTTAACTTTACTTACGATTCACACGAATTGAGCCACATTAACTCAAATGTAAAAAGTTATATGAAACAGAATTATTAAAAAACATAAATAAAGCAATTTACATACTGTTTTGTCGAGGTATAAAAATTGTATTAAAATAGTAGATATTTCATAAAATTTAATTATTCAAATCAGGGACAAGAAAGAAATTCCAAGATTCAAGAAGAAAGATAGTTTAAGTTAAACCTACTGTGACCTTAAAAGTATTCGATTCCTAAAAATATTAATCAAATTCTTTCACGACTTCAATTTTAAAAAAAGTATTCTACATTTACAAAAACGATATAAAACTTTCCCTCCGGTTTCTCCGGAGGCTGGTTTACATTCCAGATGAAACCGCAAGGCAATTGTCTTGTTGTCATTTCGAGACTGAATATATCGCGGGAGATACCAAATTACCATACTCTCGGATGCTATATGTGTGTCTCAGAGTTGAACGGAGTGTTGCAGGGAATCATTAATTCGATGCCTCTGGCTGCTGGCATAAGCTGAACGGTGTTAGGTTTCCGAATATCGGGGGCTGTAACCTTGCCGCCGTTGGAACGACGATTGAGAACGTTGAAAGGGACGCGGAGACAGACAGAGAATATCCCGCGAGATTCGACGGATTGAATTGCAAAGCGAATGAAAACCAAACTCTGTGAATAAAGAGCCACCGATGGGCGGAATCGCGGCAGCGTTACACCACGGTGTCTACGTTCCCATCTTCTCTGGAATTTTTCTGCTTTTTGCCACTCTTTTCCTAGAGATAGCACGTTCCTTTATACGTAAAATATCATACGACAAAAATTGTCGAAGATATACGTACTTCCACACATTCCTTCTGAACTGAGGGAAGTGGTTTATTGTGTTTCTTATCGCGAAGTTGAGGATACAAAACAGCGTATGTCGACAAATATAAGACAACTATGTGACATATTCTTTCTTGTCTGTACAATAACGTAAAAAGGTGAGAAATATTTTATGAGAAGTCGAAATATCAGGATACTAATTTATGATCTACTGAAGTTCATAGGCTCACTCACGACTTTTGACCATCTTCAAATTAACATTGTCCTTCCTTTCCGGTGTAAGTTATTCTATTGTTCTTCTGTGTTATACTTCCACAGAAGCTTCTACGAAAGAATCCAAGATGGAAGAGTTACCTAAACTTATCGTGCATATTATGTGTATTACAAGAAACAATTTGAAATTTCATTGGCACTACATTTCCATATTGTTTTCACATGTTCCTGATATACTCAGCACAATTCTGTCTCCTCGCTCTTTTAATGAAATTGTAAAATATATCCCGACAATTTGTCTATGGTAACTGTTTGTATACTTTCACGAGTCACTGTATACTCACCAAAAGATTCAATTCATACACCTCTATTGCTACCAAGTAGCCCATCTGATCCAACTTTGATCAAGTACAGCCGTCGTTTTCCAAAGCACGTCTCGTTATTCTCCATCTAACCTTCTATGCAAACTGTTGGAATTCTTTCCTTCGCTTACAGACTCTCGAAGCATTTTAACCGAGCGTTTCGAAAGGAGGAACGTGACGAAACATCGTGCCTAGTCGTACGTTGCAGCGTACGTCTAGGGCGAACGTGAGGCGCTTCTGTATAGGGAAAGCTAAGGGAGTGGAAGCGGAACGCGGCTGCAGCCGGCAAGATTTTCGACGAACGTTAATCGGCCATGAGCACCATTCCGATCCCGGAGTGGCTGGAAACTCGCGAGAACGTCTCTCTCGAGCCGGGTAATTGATCGGCGGGATCCAATTTCACCCGGCATAATGAAATTCAGCGGAGAAAACGGGGCGGTTCTCCTCGTCTTATAATCGTTCTTATTCCATTTTCGTGAGAATTTCTGGAGCTCCCCCGATCCGCATATCCAGCTGGAACCTTCTTCGATTTGACGAGACGCAACAAAATAGCGGGCCAATTGAAAATTTTATCCGATTGGAACTTGCAGGATTGAAACAGTAGAATTGTAACAGTTTCCTCCCTTTCTCTTCTTGTATTGTGGGTAGTCTGGCGATGTTTTCACTTTTGCGGGTAATTTGAATGTGTAAAAGTATGGAGAATGCGTACGGAGATTACAAAAGAACTCGAGAAACCGCATGTTTCCAGGTTGTTTGATTTTGAGGTTAAATACGTACCTTTTCATCTTCTTAGGAATTTTGAAAATATCGTTCGTTTTAATGTTGAAACGTCCACGATATTAAAATTTCCGAGGTCTCTA
Organism: Bombus vosnesenskii; assembly: GCF_011952255.1. Classification (NCBI taxonomy): domain Eukaryota; kingdom Metazoa; phylum Arthropoda; class Insecta; order Hymenoptera; family Apidae; genus Bombus; species Bombus vosnesenskii. Next base: position 2,783,706 of record NW_022882987.1, read on the forward strand.
CGATTTCTTAAGTGTTTCGCATTTCTTTTGAGGACTTTGTAAAAAAACGCCAAGACTTGGTAAATTCAGAAGTTTCCTGTTTACAAAATTTTCCTAAATTTCTCTGCTTTCTTCGCTACGAGAATTTATACCAGAGTTTGGTGAAAATTAAGAAACGTTTCGTGTATATAAAATTGGCAAAGTTCCTTTCGCGTTATACTATCACGAAACACAATTTAGTACATCTCTATTAAACTAACTCTATTAAATAAAAAGGATTACATGTGTCTGTGCTCATGCCACGAATAAATAACCAAATAAATAATCTCGCCTGCAGATGAAACTAAGCATTAAAACTGTAAAATTTGATTTGTAAACAGCGAATGTTTATCGTGGCGTGCTCGAGGCAACTTGGCGATGCGCGAAATTTTCATTTCCTTACTTTAAACGAAGCCAAAACTACACTCGTACGTTAGTTCCGCGCTACCACGAGCAGAGAGTAGAAAGTCGTGGTGTCGACGAGTTGGAACGAAAAGCCACGAACCGCGAAAATTCCAACTGGCTTATGGCGCGTCTGCGATGACCGCTCGAAACAAATAGCCGGTGCCGGCGTGTATAGGCGGGCTCAGGCTTCTGTAAACCGCGATAAATGGACGTACTTATGTACAGTTTAAGCGTGAATCTATTACGAGCAACCGGACCGGTATAACCGAAAACAAAGAGTCGCATAATTTCTCGGCTGGTGAATGGTTCGGCTGGTACGCTCCATTTACCCTGTATTAAACGCGAATGGCGATGGGAATCATGCGGATTAAATCTGATTTTAATCGTTCGTCGAAAGCGAATGTTATTGTCTTCGAAAAACAAACGTCCAGGCGAAAAGTCTGCGTTTCGTTCTACAGTGAAACCGTAATGGAAAACACGAAGCAACAGACAAGGAGGAACTGATAAATGTGCTCGCGTACACAGGCTGATTCATGGAGGGGTTCGAGAATTTAGGGACGCGGGTTGTTCGGATGCTTCTAGACGAGGATGCTTAAGATTCCTTGTTGTTTATTAGATTTAGATTTATGATAGAAAAAGAAGACGAAATATCTTGCTATTTAGGGAAAAGAAGGAGCTCTGTGTTATTTCTGTAATTAAAGTTTTCGTTTAATCGCGAGGTGATTAAAGTTTCTGTTTTGTCGCTAGAAGATAAGACAGGTCTGCATGGAAAGTTGCTTAATCGAGTCAGTTTCACTTTTAGATCTTCTTGTAAAACGTTTGTCGACACCTTAACTAAATTTCTAACACAAGTATCGCTAGTCTTAAGTAAATATTTTTTCCAATCTTAACGAATTCAGTTACATCGTTGTATGCGTATTTCGAGATAATACAAGTTACGAATAGGATTATCTAACACATACAATAATTAGCAAGACAGGTTAATTCTAATAACGCGGGCTATACAAAAATGCCACCATGTAGCAATTCTGCGAGTGAATTACGTGAGTTCGAATACTTCTACTTTACTAAAGTTTCCGAAATAATCCTCACGTTTTACAGTTTGAATCGAATGTACTAATTAATATTCGCTATTGCTATTTACTATTTATTTATCATTTCAAACGGCCAACGAATACTACGAATTACTATAATCAATGAAATAAGATGACGTTGCCATCACTCTTTTAAAACAACGATCTGAATCTTAACGACCTGAAAAAGAACAACACTCTGCATCAAAGTAGAACTCCGAACCAAAGTAAAACTCGGTATTTAAATTCCTGTATTCAAGCGCAGGCTCCATCAGGCCGGGCAAATCACACATCTCGAGCCAAGAGAGTTCGGTACACGCGGCGAGTGTCTTTAATGGCCATCGTCTGCCTTGCGAAAGGCCGTCGAACAGTTTCTTTACGGCCGTTACCGGAACGAATCGTGTCGCAGTTGGCAAGAATGTCTCGGCAACGGGGCTTTGGAAAATCGGGTCGTACCGAAGGACGCGCTTTTGCACGAGAGGCAAGAGATACACATATATCAGACAGGAAATCCGTGTCACCGACTGCCGCGTATTTGTGCGGCCGAAAGGCAAATAAGAAAGCTCTCGGGCCGCCATTGAAGGCGGCGATTCCTTTTTAAACTTCGCACGGACAGCTCGCCTGTACCGTGATACCTTTCGCCGTGAAAAACACCGGAAACGTATTATTAACTCGGCGAGTGCCACCAGATCCCCTAGAACTTGTTTCCACGCTCGTCTTTTGTGATACGCGCACAATGTCGCGCATAAAGCGACTCGATAGCTTATTTTGTTCTTCTTTCTCGCGTTTCTTTCCTCTCTTCATTTTTTTTTCTTTCCAACATCTCAATTTTTTTTCTTCTTTTTCCTCTACTTCCAATTATTCTTTTTTAACACCGTAACGACCGTTTGTACGACCCATACTGTGCACGAGATAAATGTCTCTGATTGTAAATTCTTTAGACGGTTAATATTCCTCTGAAGCTTTAAACCGCACGAACTCTTGCCTCGCCAAGATGATTGTTTTAACTTCCTTATGGATAATTTTGCGCACTAGAGGAGATCTACGGTGGTAGATGCCAAACAAGTAGGTTTTTAGGTGAACATAGCTGAAAATTCTTTCTGTCCATTGAATTTTTTAGGGCTTTTTGGTGCCTCGTGGCTGGTTCGGGCAGGGTCGTGCGAAATTGATGTGTACTTCGAGGTAGTGCAGGATCGAGAGACAATAGAAACAGGGTATCGTGTTTGTTTTTTTTTTCGCGGTTACGGCTAATATCGTCGAAATAGCGCGTGGTCTTATGGGATAAAGCAATAATATATTTCAGGTTTTTCGTCCTTTCTTTCTCCGTTTAGTATCGTCCTTTTTTAGACTTTGCCCTATGATTCATGGACCTGTCCTTTGTTTCGCTATCCCCTCTAATAAACTACATTGCTTGAACCCGTTCTATCAGCACTATCTTCCCTTATTTTATATATCGTTGAATAGGTTCGTTGCTTTCGTAGATAATTGAACGCCATTATGGAGTGACGAATTACGGGTTTGTTCCGCTGTGCCTTAGGTAAATCGAGGAATTTCGATGATTGATCGTTTTAATGAATACACGGTCTGATGTTTACTAACATTTAGAAATACTGTTTCACAAGGTTTAGATACAAATCTGGCAGTGATGGAATGGTTTGAAAATTCCGATCTACGGTAAACATTGAAACACAATACTCCGTCAATCATAAATATTAGGACACCTATTACTTACATTTCTTAGAAAACTCTAATAAATTTTGCTATATTTAATAGTAAACAGATTTACAATAAAATAACTAGAAAATAGATATAATGAAAAGTGTCCAATTTATATCAAATATCAATGTGTCCTGATACTTATGGTTACCAGTGTACATAAAATTCGATTTTTTAAAATGACAGAGTATTCGTGAGCAAGTATACATTCAGCAGGAAGAACAAAAAAATTAATGCAAATTCCACTTTGCGGTATTTTCTGTTACACGGGCTTCTCCATTCGAATAATATTCGTAACACGTCTTCGTAAGCTTCGATCTGCTCGAAAATGGCAATTACGAATGAACGTTAAACGAAATTTGCAGCATTTGAGCCGTAGGTCCTTTCGTGGTTCATTACGATATGAATCGAAGTAATTGAGAACGACTCGTAGCTTTCTGAGCCGCTCCACACAAAGAAATTGCCTTCTTCTTGGCTTCGCATTTTTTTATTCTTTTTTCTTCATCGCGATACGCATAATTACTCGATAATCCAGCGTTATCGGGAATAATTAGTTATTAGGCCACATCGCGTGTTACGATGGAATTTACTTTGTAGCCTTTCGAGGTCGCTGCCTCGACGTTCGTTTCGAGCTTCACGTACCAAACATACTAATGGCCTTCGTGTTCGTGTGAAACCTTCTTATAACCTGCAATCGTGCCATCTCAAGAATTCTATAGTATAGATCCGGTGTGTCCGATAAATACTCTAGTCTCTCTGTCTTCGCTGTTTATCTGGAATATCTATTGCTCATATTTGATGGTATGATATTTCAACAGTTTCTTATCGAAACCATTTTGTGGTATATCTTTCTTCACTGGTACGTATTCGTTAGCATGCCGACATAATGAAAGAATAATATCTGTCTACGGTTTAACAACCAAAAATGATCTGCAAATTGTTTCAGACTTGTAGCTTTTGCTATTATTAAAATTTATGCAGCTGTTTTTGTTGTCTCTTATTATTCGTGTATAGCAAAACTCAGAACATACATAGTACTGCACATAATTATTCATAATTAGCCGATGTACCCCTCCGATGTACGTTGTTTTCTCTTCTATTATAAAAGCTAAGCAAGGGTTTCTTGCTATTATTTATGCATACAAATCCTTATTGAAATAATAAACACCGTTTTGAATATTATTGGTTAAATATAAATTATTCAAGAGAAACGTTTATCGATCATTGATTTCGTTCAAATAATAATTATGAACGGTAGTGTATATACATCATAATGGATCGGTGGTTTTAGTGTAAAAGGGTTATCTTAAATTGAATAATGTAGAAATAGTAATACCCTCTGGAATCGTCTTGTTGAACCACTTGTTTTTAAAGTAATTGCATCTCGAGATAATAATTTCCCCAATTCTGGTCCGATTCATAAGCTTCTTAATATTCCGTTTATCCCCCATCTTCATTCCCGGCGCATTATTTTCGGTGCATCTCAATTACTCGTCCAATCGATCGTTCTAAATTGAATTCGTAGCTTGCTCCGTGGAAGAGACTCTTCGTTGGGAAGAATCGCGAGGGAAATGGTGACCTCGAGCACCGGAAGCTTCAATTAAAGACAGTCTGCTCTTGAGAGTGCGATTTGTCGCGATGGCAAAATAATAGTGCTCTTTACCGCCAGCGTTATGGTAATTTAACGAGGTAACAAACTGCTCCGACTTCATGGAAACTTTCCTTATCTTTTTCTGCGTGGTTCTTCAAAACTTCGAATCTCTTTTTGTCTAGTACAGAACAGTTAGAATCATTCACCTTTAATCGGTAAAATTATAACAGTAGTATCATAGTAGCCAACTCGCAACTTTCCGTAGGGATAATAACGAAACTGAACAATTTGCAATTTTTCATTGGAATCTTATGGAATTTTGTCAATTTATGATAGTGTGTACTTTCTGAAATTTCAATGATTCTCAACGCGATATATGGATAGAAGCTTTCTCTTTTGCGTTATATATTTTTTCTATATATCACCCACTTTGATTTCTTTGCTACAAACTTTAGTTTTTAGTGGTTCCAGTATTAAATAAATTTCGACTTATCGCGTACAAACAGCGATATCTAGCCATTTGAAAAAGTTTTTACGAGTGAATGCGATAAACTACTGCTCGCGAGAACTTTAAAAGCTGGTCGTTTAAACAAATGGTCAGCCTGCTACTAGTAAATTTTAGTAGTATGTTGGAGACATTTCTAGGATAGATAATAGTCAGGCTGGTAATAAAAAAAGGTTCGTACAACCGATGGCGTAAGCATTGCTCAGATATGAAGAATCTCAGTGAAGTTGCGGATTCATTAGGATGATTCGTCCGACATCATAACCAGTTTAGCAGTAGAAACGATACTGATATCAACGATGCTAATCCCGACTATGTATCAGCACCGGGCATCTTCTCTTTAATGAAGTTTCCCGATAAGATCTCGTAATGAATTATCACATGACACATCGAACGGCGGACGAAAGTTTCTACAGACGAAACGAGCAGTCAATAAGAAAATGACGAATTCGATTCATCGATATCTTCGAAGATAAACTTTGTATGTAGGAAATAAACAACAGAGAATTAATAGATCGAACAAATGAAATTATGTAGTCTTCCTCTTCGCATCGTTAAACGATGTATTTTCAAAGACTATCTCACGCGTTTCTAATGATCGTAGCGACCGTATGTGCTACAGCAATTCGCTGATAATTTTCAGACGTAAGAGTCTTGAAACTATAATGGCAAATAAAGTCATAAAGATAGCTAAAGGGAACGAACGGGAAGTTTGTAAGAAACTTCCTTGCCATAATAAACCTACATAATTTGACTGATAGAAACATGGAAACTTTGTTTCTATCCTTACAGTTCAGTCATTTCAACATCGATCGATTTACGACCTCATGCATAGAATGTAAGAAAATTATTTTCACGCACATTGAACGTGCCGAAATTAGTCATAATTAGGTTATTACCACCGGCATAAATAGAGTCATAAAGAAAATTGCAAGGAACAAACAGGAAGCTCGTAAAAAGCTAGCGAGTAAAGGATAGGAGCGAATGACATTGGCTACGTTATTACGAACGATATTCCACCGAGACTAGAACATCCGGTGGCGTAAAGTCGCGCCACGACAATGTGAAACGCCAATCTGGCATTTTACTTACCACTTCTGGGAATTACACGCGGTTAAATTATTTAAGCTTTGCTCGTGGATCGAGAAGCTATAGCGAAACAGAGTGATCGGAATTGTTGCGTCCTATGGAACTGATTACTTCCGAGATGTTTAAAACTCTTGTTTAAAGCGCGGTTCAGATTAAGAGGAATTTGAAACGGATCCCGAAACGTATTTTCGATATATATACAAAATTTCTAGCGACGATATTACATATCTGATGTGCTCGAGTTTCTCAGAAGTCAAATCGACTAGGCTCTATTTTTTCTGAAATTACAAGACATGATAAATTCGTCTGAAATCAAATGACTCATTTCCTACAATTTGTCATGATGATCGATCTAAATCAGAGCCTTTAAGATTCGAGTCACGACATCGTCGAGATCTAATTGATTCAATTCTAAAAATAGTTCTTCGTGTTTCAATGTCATTACCATTTTCGTAATGGCGCAAATGTACGAAATGACGTGCTGTACTCCTTTCATTCGAGTGCTTAAAAAAAATTAGTTGATCAGCAGAGTTTCACAGTCTACCATTTGAGAGACGATAATTTGGGAACAGCGAAGCGAGAATGGTGACCGTTGGTAGGATTGAACGCCGAGAAAACGACTTAGTAGAGTCTACTACACCGGTAAGGGTCAAACTTTGTTTAAGAACTGGGTGACGTGGAACGAGGCTATCAGCCAGAACTTTACCATTCTCCTAAATTGCGGCACGATCTCGCGGAACTTGGTGCGGCCAAAGACAAGGTAATCTGGTCTAGTCATCTGTTGTGCATCGACTTCGCTCCTAGCCGAATGTTCCGCTTATCGATAGAACCTTGTTGGAACCTGTCAGAAATAATTGTTACCAGCGTCCTCGGTATTGGGTACTCGAACAACAGGGTTCGGATTGTGGCCGATTGATTGTTCGAAAGTTCGTGAATCCGTAGCAAATTCGACCATTCAGCACTTTTTAATGGAATTCTTGCCGCGTAAAAGGATTTTGTTGTCTCTATATTTCCCGTCAAACCGTATATCTCCTCTGCAAAAAAAGTGCAGGGTAAAACTTTGCGTAACCTAGTTTAAGATCTACTTAGCCGCTAATTAGGGGCTTGAATTCAGTTGAAAGTCTTCGTTTGCCGATTTACAGGCCGAAACGTTAATTTCAAGAGATCCTATTTACCGCGGGAAGAATACATCGTTCTGGATAGACCATTTAAAAAGGATCTCCATTGTGCTCCGTTCCAAAAAATATGTGAGATTTAAAATATCTGCTGTCTCCGATCAGATTCATCGGCCATCGTTCCCTTTAACCATTTTTGAGTATCATCTTTCTTAAGTATCCTCAAACGATATGACGGTATAAACGGTATATCAGTTCTCGCTTTGTTCCAAGAGGGTAAAGGCAAGGGGAGTTAGCTAGATCAGAGGTCGTTGAGTGGAAATGGTCACTTCCTGATCCGTGAACGTTATCGGGGAATATTTTAAATCATTGTATAGATAATCGAAAACCTTTCCAAAGGGGGAAAAGATGAAGCAAAAGGACGAAGGGTATCTCGGCAACCCCATGAACGTAATTCATCCTGTAATGACCACGCCCGTGGCCACCTCCTATCTCTCGTTTCCTTTACGCACAGTGGCTGGAAAATGGGTTCGGTCTTGTAAAGAATATAGGACGATCCCCCAGAGGAAGCTCCGAGGATCCCCGTCCCTGTGTACTTCCTTTCAAAAGATCTTATCGTTCATCTTGATTCCAACCTGACGCGTAAGCTTATTATTTCTCGTTACGCCCTACGTTTTATTGGCTTAACCCGTGATAATTTAGATTCAAAAGATCGGTCTTGCCACCGCGGTCACGTGTCTTGAATGACGAGCGAACAAGCTTCCCATCATAACTTCTGTATTTTTTGTTCTCCTTAATATATGTGTGGGATGATTCAATTTAGGGGTTAGAATTATGGATCTAGGGGTCGGTGATAAAATCGAGATCAGTATTTCTGTTTTACTATTGCATTTTTCGGCAAAGTTTCTGTAGAACGTAGCGGGATTTAAGAGAAACTTGACTTGTATCTTTAGGAAATTGGCAAATAATACGATGATGTTATTTATTATTGTATGTATGGTCAATTGGCTGCCAGTTGTTATCTTAGCATTCGAATACAGAAGATATTTGTCTGTCGAGTAAAGTCCTCGTCTACTTTGAATCGCTTGACTTGGTCAAGTGTGTTCTATTTGTTTTAGAATTGTTTTAGAGACGGTGAGTCTATAATATTGGGTTGTTCGAAGAGTTCATGATGGAATTTAGGAAGAATTTGAAGGCCTCTCTTTTGTTTCGAGCATCACACACCTTGTACTGACCAATGTCACATGTTTTTCATTAATTGGGACATTTGTTGGTAGCATACCTTTTTTTTATAAAAGTGCACAATGAATATGCAAGATATAATAGGCTGATTAAAAGTACTACGAACTCTCCAAACAACTCGATATTTATTGGGTTTCTGAGAATCAATCGGATCCTCGATGTTGTTCAGAGGTGGGATCGAAGTCGATCTAAACTTCGTTGCTCGCTCGGTGGAAACTTCATCTCTGCCCATCGACAAGGTATTTCGCTCGGATTTCGCAGCGTGGCACGCGAAACGCCACTAGAAAAATGGCCATTGGCTTTTCTATTATATCGATAAACATCTCGCAGCGATGGCTTGTCAATAGCAAAGCGCTATCGCAAAGACGCGCGGTAGCGTCGATGGAGTTTCATCGCGGTGAGAAATTTCATAACCCAGTTTTTCTTCCGTGAACAACCGCATCGATGTCACTTTGTTCAATAAGTTTAGTATTCGTTCGTTTGACGCTTGGTTTTAACAGGCCGACTTATAACCCGTTTGTTTATTTATTACGATCGATATTTTACGCGATCTTTCGGATTTATTATTCGTGGGATATCAAGGAGCAGAGATCAAAATGTTTTTTGTGAAAAGAGAACGACAGTGAGAAATAGGCGAAACGTCGTAAACCGGGTTTATATTGGCAGTTAAATTCGTTTATTTCATAATTCTACATCCCTTCGCTGTTTATTCGTGATTTATTTGAAAGATTAATTCATTTTCTTACTAATTGATTTAATGTTGCAATCAAAGGCATCGGATATTTAATTATTACGAATTAATCCTTTGTTCATGTATTTACATCTAAATTCTAATCGTTATTCTGAGAGTTTCGAATCTTTACAAAAAAATTTCTTTAGTTTTATGATTACCAGTCATTTCTGACATATCGTTTTTGTTACACTCTTAAACTAAATGTCTTGTCGAAAGTGTAAAACCGTCGCTAAACGAAGTACGAACTCGTATTTGCGACTATTACCTGATGCCGCCAACGTTTCTCCAGTTTACGATAGTTTCGAGCAAAACCAAGCATTCGGGGAGTTTTTATCGTTGTGACCGTGGGGCGATACTTACAATTCATGTCGACGTAAACGGTGGAGGAGAGCGGGATGGACCTATTGTTATTCGTTGCGTTGCAGGTTAGCATGGAACGGACGTCGTCCCGTCCTAAATTTTTTATAACGAGCTCGTTGCGCGTCACGCCGTTCCTCACTGTTACGGTTTTGTTGCTGACGAGTTTGTCGTCGCGGTGCCAGGACACCGTCGGCGCTGGCTTACCTGTGGAAACGCATCACTTCCATTTTTCACGCAATTTTCAAACTATTTCCTGAATTTCTTCTCACTGGGAACGAGAATTTTTGCCTGACGGTAACATTCTGAAAGGTAGCAGTGGATCGTAGTTATGAATTTTATTTTGTTAACGATTCGCCCCTGTCAGCTAAAAATTGCATAGAATTGTTCGTTCGTTTCGTTATTGTGTTTTAGTGGGAAATATAAAAAAAATTCGAGATTGCGTCGTAAAAATCATTTACAGTGAAGAATTGGTCGCGAAGGGCGTGCAATATCCGCGACAGTAATTGAAATAAATTGTCACGATGATAACTACCAATCTTTCACGGTAACACCAGGTACTTTAGTCCGTAAATCGTACGTAATGCGTGTTTACTGCGAGTACACATGAAAATTGTACTGCCGTAGCCTATTTTCCACGGTTTCCCGGTATTTTAACCCTAGAATCTCGTAAAACTGTAATTACTTATCGTTTCTTCTCTAAGTACACAATACCGCAGTGCCACGATCATAAATACTATAATCGAATTAATTTGCTTTCATGCAGAGTAATCTCGAGCATAGTGTACTTTTGTGTACTCTTTAAATCACTGCCAATTTTCTTATCTTTCCTCGGGTTTAGTACTGTGAAAAAGTCTTAGACCATCTACGTTGCTAATTTTATGATGGAAACTAAATATACTTTAAGATACTCTTTGTGTGTATTTTCAGAATTAGAAATTCCTTAAAAATTGAGCGTATCTAACAAAATCATTGTTGTCAATATCGAAAACAATCGATTTAACATTGCAAACTTCCTAAGACATAACTTTGCTACAATTGAATTATTGTCCGGAAAAAGCAAGTTCTTCATTGACGAATCTCTTATTCTTTCATTCACTGATTTTCTTAGAAACATAATTCTTATAAATAAATTATATCACATTCGAAAGAATTAAAAGCAATCTCTATGCAAATGACTGATATTTGTTAATCTTTTACTTTCAACATTATCGAAATTTCTGTTTCGTAATTTCCCAATTCGGAAAGCATGATTTCGTTTAGTAGATACTCTAAGACCTTAGCACAGGATTGTATCCATTACTTGGTAAAGGAGCTACCTAACGTGGCGATTAAAATGAATTTCTGGACGTGGCCAGCGTTCCTTGCCACATACACGAACACTGTCACGTAAATCCCGTTGCAAACGAGGCTTCAACGATCCACGAAAGCCGTGCTCGTTTTTGGAATTGCAGCGGACGTTCCAGCGGCCCTCTCGACCGAACCACGGGAACACGGTACGATGTGACGTTACATTGTACTTACCGCCGTACACGTCACAGTAGAGCCGCAGAGTGTCGCCCTCTATGTACGGACCCACCATAGAGTTCCGTGCGATTCCGGAATCATCGACGATCACGATTTTGTGCGGTGGAACTGTAACACCAAAGCAAACCACCGAGCATTTACCACTTGACATCTGTTAGAACGAGAAAATCCTAGATATAAAGACATTGATGTTTTGGATACGTATAGTGCTTGGGCACATTCAGAATTCTAAAATTTCAAGTAGAGTATAATTCAAAATGAAGAAATTCCCAATGCAATACATCTTTGGAACCGATATGTAGAAATTTGTATCTTGGATATATCCAGGATCCTGAAATTTCTAGTTGAATGTCATCCGAAATGAAAAAATTCCCGATGCAATACTGTATTCGTACCGATATAGAGAAATTTGTGTCCTAGATACATTCAGAGTTCTAAAATTTTAAATGAAGTGCCATATGAAACAAAAGAGTTTCCAACGCGATGTATTTTTCTATCGATATAGAGACATGTGTGTCTTAGATATACCAACAGTTCTAGAATCTCTAGTGCAGTACCACCTAAAGTAAAAATATTCTCAATGCATTTATTATTCAACGTTGCATTGAATATTTTTATAAGATTACAAATATATACGATTTACGTACAGAATGCTAAGCTTACTCTACGATCACACCTTCGATTTCCCAAATCTATGCTTAGCCACTCTCATGCCCTTCGCTTCAAACTTAAAGCGGACGCACACAGTCACGTAGAAAATTCCGCTACCCCGAACACGCTAGTATCCAACGTTCCAAAAATTTCACGGACCTCGAATACACAGTCTACCTTGAAATTCCCCAGACTAGGAGTAGAATCGCGTTCTAAGACCATTCGAATTGCGAGCAGAGTCGCTTGTAGGGTTCGAAGATCGCGCGACCCGCGTCTGGCAGTTGCAAGACGGAAGCTGTCGTCGTCGAACGGAGGCCGATAACGCGAAATTGGTATTGGAAGATCGCGGCTCGGATACCGCGACGCCATTAAATTGGAATCTGAAATCGATACGGCGCGGACTCCTCTCAGCTTTTGCATGGAAAAAGAGAAGATCCGCTGGCCAACGGTATTGCAGGGAAAGTAATTGAAAAATTACTGCCGGGAAAGTCGATCCGCGACATTATGTTGTCGTTCGTTCGTTCGTTCAGCTCGTGGCTCGTGGGTTTGGGTGACGTTAACCTCGTGATTCTGATAAATGACATGGGAGGAGCGGTGGGAGGACGCGCCATTTATTGGTATTAGCTTTTGTAGCACTTACTGTATCATAATTTCATGTGGTACGTGTTATACAGCGTTGTGCGTAAGTCTCGGATCGTTAATGGTACTGCTCTTACCAACGCAAATTAATCCGTGAGCTTATTTTTAGGAAACGTTTTTATGTATCGTTACATGGAAATAGGATTTTTACATATTATCGTAGTAGTAGTTTACTAAAACGTAGTTTTTAGTTTGTAGTTTCCTTGGTTTATTCTGTTGAAAATGCTACCATAAATGGAGCCTTGATCTCAATAGGAGAGAACATATATGGAGGCGATTAGACCAAGTTGGAAGAGAAAAGGAAGTCAAGAACGGATATCAGATTTCTAAAATATCGAAGAAGGGATTTTATCGTGGAAGCAAACGTATAATACATAAAATATTAGTCGATACGTTTCCAGATAGATACTCATTTTTTAATAGAATACTTTTCTTGACAAAATTAAAATAACACTAATTGTAATTATGCTTGTATACATTTATCAGACAAATATTCATTTCGCAAGTTATCTTAAACTTTTGTATAACGGTGCACATTTCTCGAATCACCAGATATACAATCCTCGAGGAAATATGATGCACAACGATAATGTGCCTCCTGGCTTGCGTCTTCGAACACGGTGATACATCGTCGTACACTAACTTTTATTAACTCGAAACGTTGCTTACAGGAATTGCTGACGAAAATGCTATTAATTCAGCCATTCCTGGCTATTTATTTGGCACAGAAATCGTTGTTTAACGTGCTATACTTTGATCGTTGAGTTATATCGTCTCGCTGTGAAATTAAGAATTTCGATCAACTACACCTGTACACTCCTGTTCAAAAGTTGCAAGACTTTGTTTTACTTCTCCAATTCACCAGCATAATACACACTAAACACTTTCATTGTCATCTATTATGTATCATGTTAAATGATATTTCTCCACACGTTTTAACGATTACTTAATCTTCCCGGTTTTATTGCAAATATGAGAACTGTCCCAAGATTTTTAAGCGATTTAAGTCTTTTTGCGACGAAATAAATACTTTCCTCTTACTTTGTGTCCCTTCCAGAAGATTTAGAGTTTCGTCCTATATCATATTGAATTTCAGTCGGATTTATTCCGACATAGTAAAACGTGGTAATTTAATTACAGCATTAATGAGTTTCCTGGCAGATTTGCGATGGGCTACGAACCGCAACGCACAAGGTAACATTAGGGGGATCGATTAACTGTCCCTTGTAACTCAGACTATTTGAACTGTATCAGCGGTGTTCCAGCGGCAGTCGCGGTACGCCCACCAAGCCAATATTTGATTGTTTGAGCTTGCTTGAAGAGTACGTTAGGCGGCATTGATATTCTCTCTGATAGACGCAACCCTCAGAACCTGCGTAATGTGCGAGAATAATCCCCGTTACAAGGTTTTCCAACCGATAAACCGATCGACCGAAACACCAAATTCTATTTACACACATCAAATCTAAACCATTGCCAATATCATCTTTTCATCCTTCACAAGAATCTTCTCTACTTTATCCAACGAACCGTTAAATCTGAATTCCTAAACCAAGCAAGACCGAGTCAGTTTCTTTACCATTTCCCCCTTCCTTGTCAAGGAATACCAAGACAGAATTTCAAAGACAAAGCTGACTCAGACAACAGCTTGTCTCGTTTCTCTAGTCGAGCCAGTCCGAACATCTCATTACGATAATTGGTTCGGCAGCTCGATTTTCGTTCGTTCGCGAAGCCGCGCTACGTCTTCTCTTGTTACCGAGAAAAAAGTTGCGAAACTCGCGGCTAGCCTTTGTTATCATGCAACAAATATTTTGTAAAGATGAGAGTATGCGTAAGGTCAGGCAAATTGTCGCTGAGCATTGAACAGCTTTTACCTACTTGTCACGGAAATAACGAGACCTTCCTTTGTTGTCGAAGAACGACGCTTTCCATTCATCAACGATAGATTTTTCTTTTTAATTAACGCCTTTTATGTTCAAGTAGATACAAGCAGTATTTGTTAAGTAGTATCTTGCGAGAGTACATGATAAATCATTCTCTTTGAATTTCGTAAATATATAATTTATAAAATATGACAGAATATAAAGTTTATATTATTCAGACTACTACTAATAATAATAAATTGTATATAATTTCATACTCAGAACATAAAAATGCCAGAAACGCTACAAACTTTCCGAACAATCCAATATGATTAACTCTTACCAAGAATAAGTAAGTTAAAGACAAGTGTCCGAATAAGTTTTGAGCGGTAGTGTACGTACGGGTAGTGTACACAGAAAGCTTTGCCTCGCTACGTGTTAGCCTTCACGGATGCATGCATGTACGTGACGGAGAAAGACACACATCTGGTATAATCCGAAGGGCTAGCAGCGAGCAAAACAACAGGACTCGTTTCGACGAGCACTCCACCTTCTTACATGCCCCTCCAATTTAGACCTTGCTGCTGTTTCGTCCGTTCTCTCCATTTCGCGCGACTTCTTCCGAAGCTTCTAGTCTTTCCAATTGTTTTTCCTGTCTTTGCTAGCTGTTTTTCCGTTCCTTTGTTTGGCTGGAAATTGGGAGCGGGTTCTGTGGTTTGCTGGCTGTAGTTTTGTTTCCTAACTTGCGAATCTCTTCCAGGGGTTTTGTGGATGATCACGTCGAGATGTTTTTGGGGGTTCTCGAGAGCTGTTTTCGAAGATTTATTGCTCTTTAGGATGTCGTTGGTTGTACATAATATCATTCTTTTTTCGGTTGGGACTGGGAGTGGATCGCGAGGATTACAGGTTGGAATTTGATTTCGTAGATATCGAAGGTGCCTTCGAAGACAGATTTATCGTCCTTTTCGTCTTATATGGTTCTACTCTATGTGTTGACCATTTCAGAACTCTACCTCCTTTCTGTTCTTTTATTTTTCTGTTCTTTTATTCAATTGTGATTTAGAAATGAGTCGTGTGAATTACAAGTTGTACTTTCATCTTGTAAGTTGTAAGGGATGAAATAGAGAGATTTAGGCTGCTTTCGAAGACTTAGATTTATTGCTTTTTTGGTACGTCAAAGGTTATATGATATAGGGATGTTTCCTACATTCTGTTCTCTTCGGTAAGTCCTTGTATACGCGTGAAATCTATTGATGCGATACTTCGTTCAGGATACAGAGTTTTCTATTCTAGTATCCGCTCGGTTGCTCCTCTCTTTCCTTAAAAAGGTTCAGTGGTATGATATATACGAGAAACTGATTCACTTCTGTGATACAAATATCCTATGATATGAGAAGGATGCTCTCTTCTCTCGTGTCACACAAAGAATAAGCGGCTCTGGAATTATCTTAGCTGCGTCGAAATAGCAATATTTCAGACCATATTCTTTAAATTCCTCATAAATATACAAACATTCGCAGTCTACTAATTAATATTTCCGTACAAATTAATATATCCGTGCAGGAAAATCTGCAAAAATCTTTCATTAACACATTGAAGACATCGTATGAAAATATCATTTTCAAGTCGTATTCCAATCGGTAAATTTCAGTTCATCAATGAAGAAATATTTTATGTTGGAGTCAATTCCTCGGCTTTCTATACCATCGTCGCTTCAATTATACATACGTTGAAGCGCAGCGCAAGGATACACAGTGCGTGTGGAAATATTTTCTCTAAAAGGCAGGACATTTATTGCCGGATATGTAAACGGCTTCCTTACGCATTCCGCGTCAGTTGCAAGAGCTGTTGGGATCAATATTCGTCCATGTTGCAGGCTACGCTCTCTATACACGTGAATTTTCCAAAGAGCCGGCTCGGCCGTCCTGGATTTCCGTCGACTCCGCATCAATGAATACCCGTGATTCAATTCGTTTTTACTTTCGCGTTTCTCGATTCCATCGCGTTCCACATTCGCCCCTCACCACTTACCTGTTTATAGCGACTCTTTCCTTGCCATGTTCGTTTATTTCGCCGATAGGTTGCTTCATTAATTCCGTTTCTTTGAACGGATCCTCACCTTTCACAGAATGTCGTTCAGAAGCGGCGTTTTATATCTTTTCGAGACATAGGACTGTCAAACGAGCTATGACGCAGAATGCTATGCTGTTTGTTTCGTCAGGTGTTTTTATTTTAGGGATTATCAACATTTTTCACTCAATTTCGTTTTATTTTTAAAAGATATTTCGCCAATATATAATTAATTCCAATTAAAAATTAAGTTTAGATTAAATTGAAGCAGTTATTCTATCGCATGATCTTCAAATCTTAAGAATTGAATAAAACTTCTGTTCTTGACTTCTTCCTACTTTTGAAATATGTGTCGTAAGCATAATATACAAGTTCAGAGGTTTGTATTAAGCTTAGACGGAAAAAAATGAAAATGTCACAAAAAATTACGTAACTTGAGCTTTCTTCGATTTCGAAAAGGTAGATACATAGGATATTTTAACAAAGGGCAGATTATCTTAGTGTTTTAAACCATAATTTCCAGAAATACTTTTCCATAGTAGAACTCCGTTTCTTCACGTTGTTTCACGGTTAATACCAAATATCCCTCTAAACATCATCCAACAACGTATCACGTCCGTAATCTTTTTACGTTTCGATGGCTCGTAGTAGAGAATTTCGGTAAGATCAGGACACCCGATTCCCCAGATGTCGGTTCCCTCCTTTTCCCTTCGTCGTTTCTGCGAAAGCAGCGCCGATCTGGAAAGGTCTCCGGGACAAGATCTTGTCGAGATTCATTCGTGTTGGTTCAGACGTCGACGAGAGCCGTGAATTCTTCTTTCGTCGTGAAAGGGAAATAGAGTGTGAACGAATCTTGGGCAAAATGAGACGCCGCTGCAAGAATCCCCTGCTTTTTGGGGTTTCGGTCCCAGAGAAGTTAATTCAACGCAATGTCGTGAATTTTGCTCGGATTTTCTGTTAGAGACTCTCGAAGGGTAGTGTAAAGATCGTTCCAGATTAAGCTGTCTTCCATTGACAAATAATCTTTGACGAATTAGCATTACGTCGTCTTCGTTAAGTCGTCTTCCTTACAATAAAATACCAAATGTAATAATCTTTACCTTTTTTCAGCAAAGAACAACGCCGAATATTTTATTCTTTTTGTTCTTGCTGGTTTGAATTAAAACGACGAATGTGGCTCAACAACGGCGATTATGAGATTGCTAATGTTCATGCGTTTGTGGGAAATTAAAATTTGCGAAAATGTATAAAATACGAAATATGAAACATTATGAAGTAACATAGCGAATTTCTCGTTTAGCTTCTATTTCACGAAGCTTTGGTTGTGTTTGCAAAGCTCTGAACTTGCTTAAACTTGCAGTTTACTAATCGCCTGATTCGTCATTTCCAAAATCATCTTGTTATTTTATACCCTCCTAAATTTATTGTGAATTTCTATGATCTATCTAGAATTGGCCATTCACGATATTGGCGCAAAACGGACGACATAAAAGTTTCAGAAACAGATGTAGTATCGTGTTATATTATTTGTCGTCTGGATTCTCTGAAATATTTATGAAACGTGTATTGTGAATACTTCGAAGGAAACAACTGATTTTGATATCTTCCAGGGATATTTCGTTGGGATTCATTTATTCGTATAACACACGACCCATCGATATCAATATTACTGCTCGTGTGCTCGATATCAATATTACTGTGACTCGTTTTTCACAGCTGTTTTGCACACGTTTCAATGTTTTGAGAAAAGCAAATGGAAAAGAGGTATACATATTGATCCGGCTGATTTCAAGACACCGAATCATACAGAGATTACTGCGTGTTCCAGAGTCGGATAACGTGTCTATTCCTCCGTTAAAACGATAAAACAGATTAATTAACACTGCCATTGTCATTTAAGGAAATTCAGGAACAATAGTTTTACATTATCTTATTTCGATGCATTTCTTATGAGGTCGGTTGTCGAATGACGAGTCTTTATGTTGGGTTATTTCATAAGTAATGTTCCTTTAGAAGACCAATTTTAATTATATTTACACTTACTTGTGACATGTTAATTGCCACGTTAGTTATGATATGGTAGGTTAAGAATTATACTGGCGTAAGTCAATCATTCGGTAATTCCAATTTAATCATGTATGTCA
This sequence comes from Bombus vosnesenskii, assembly GCF_011952255.1. Lineage (NCBI taxonomy): Eukaryota > Metazoa > Arthropoda > Insecta > Hymenoptera > Apidae > Bombus > Bombus vosnesenskii. The sequence continues at coordinate 2,802,443 of NW_022882987.1, forward strand.
ACTTCTAAAAGTACCGTTCGTTTAATTGCATAGTTAACTACGTCATCGCATCACTCTGAGCACATTGAATTTTTTATGATCACAGACGTGAAATACTATTTCCAAACGAGTAGAAAATAAAAATTTCATGGTGGTGTGGGAGGAAGGTACGAGACCAGTTCCACATAGAAAAAATGCTTTCCCAAGAATTCAAATATTCATAAACTTCGCGAAATTCCCCAGAAAATTCTAAACACACTTACTAACAGCAATCAATCCGGTAGATAAAAACTTTTCCCGCTCTTCTATAATTCAACGGACAAGGAACACTCTGAAAAATGTATTATCGATCAATATTATTCCCATAAAAACCGGGCTTCTAAAACAAATAGGCAAGAAACCTTTTGAAAAAAGGATTATTATTTTATGTCCTCGCAAATAACAATTGATGCGTGAGCGATTATTATTATTATTGCTGCAAAAATCATATTTCCGAAACGCTACTCTTGATGCGATTTAATATCTTCCTTTCAACGTAAATTCGTTATGACAGCAGAAAATATACTCGTCTGCAGGTCAACCTTCTTATGGATCGGACAACTGCAGCATTCAGAGGCTCGTAGGTGTCTTCTTCTCTTCGTCTTGGGCTTTCTCCTTGGGATAAGATTGTCCTAGCGTGTCGAGAGACCCACTTTCCGATTCGGTTGCCATTGGGATATAGAGCCAGGGCCAGTCTTTCCATCCGTAAAAGGAATACGAGCTGTGTTCACGTGTAATAGAATTCTCGAAGAGAAAGAAAGCCGTCACCTCTCTGCAAAAGGGAGAAACCTTCTGCTCGATAAGGAGTTTATCGAGATTAGATGGGAAAGCGTCGAGCGATCCAGTCGCGACGATACGTACACACGAAATTAGTTTTGTATCTGATTTCACGCTCTCCAACATGGGATAATTATACTTGAACACAAGTTAAGTTCCCTTACGATCACTCGTCGCCTCCCTGTACTCGTACGACTGGATATGCATGATTTTCGAATAGAGATGCTTGATACAAACCCTCGTGGATTCGTGTACTTGCTTCGGATAGCAGGAACCTTTGACTCGGCAAACTTCATATCGACGAGTTGCTAGGAGCTTCGAAGGAGAGCTACACAAACTTTGATTCTCTGGAGTGTCTAATCTACGATGTTTTGATGATCCTACAGTAAGAGTTCCTAAACTCTTGCGAAATACCAAATTTCTGACTCGTTAAGTCGCGTTTGCGTTAATAGGTTGTTCTCGTCCTACTTTGGTGAAAGGACTACGCTAGACTTTTATCGTCTGAGTGATTTTTATTATTAAAGACGATTAATGTACTTGGTAAAGAAATTTTGTGTAACGTTGGTAAGTATAGCGTTAAAGCAAAGATTAATAGAATAGGAAGTTGTTAATAGGATAGAGAATGGTAACAAAAATTACCTGTCTTCGGAGTTGCAACGAATTGCGACACTTGCGAGAGAACTTCGAGAAGAAGCAGAAATGTGCAGACAGTATTGCAAAAGTGTTTTAAAAGTTTTCGAAGAAAAATCGTTCCTCGACAAAGTTGGATCATTAATTGGACGGTAAACAATCGTTTCACCTACAAATTCAGTTCGATTAAAAATAGAAAAATACACAATTCCAAGTCGAAGGATCTCAGATCGTTTCCGATTAATCAAAATGTTTTTTGCACGGTCGAACGACTCTGGGTCGATCTTCCAAAAGTTGGCCGGCAGAAACGGGGCTCTAATGTCAGGTTGATTTTACTAGAAATAAGATATTTTATGAGAAAACTTGGCTTCCGTCGAATATCGAAGGATTTTCCGGGGAATAAAGCAATAATAATAACATTACCAGAAGTTTGGTGAGCGATAGGAGGAGGATAGCATAGCAAACCGGCTTAATACTTGACAGGAAACACGAGCTGGAACGGCGCAAGGCGCGTGTACCGTCGTATCGTGGTTGCAAATATGCAAATTGTGGAGGGCCGTGTTGCGAAACGTGGAACGCGGAGTCGAGCGATAAGTCTCATAACCAATCAGCCGGATTAGATTAATCCTTCCTTCGATGTCGTTTAAGTAAATTCAGCTGGCGATGAATTGGATCGGTTCGCGCGGATCATCCGCGCGACCAGACAAATCGAATCGCGTGAAATTCGTTTCGCCTGCAACCCGGTCTGCGTTTGTATAATTGAATCGAGGTACGGGCCTAACAATCGAAAGTAAATCCTTCTAATCGATTCCTCGTTGATATACTATAACGATCGAGCTTCTCAGAAGTCAAACTGCTGTAATCTACCTTTCGTAAAAATTTTCTAATTTTATCATCAGCTTTATAATTTATATTTATAGAAGTAAGTGGTTGGTACGATTTGGAGCGTATTAATAGTACAAATTTTGTAAGAAACTCAGTTTACAATTAGAAGGCTTGATTGAGTTATTGTGAAACCGACTTAGAGGCATAGAGTCGTGTCATAAAAATATGCATATGATAAAATATAATTGTAAAACCATTAATGTTCATTAACCGTGCAGAAGACGCGATATTTCTTCATCTCTCCGTGTCGTATTTTATCCACTCACCACTCTATTATATTTTTCCACGAATAACAAGAATAATAAGATAATAAGAATAAATTTTCAATTATAAAAATCGATTAGGCAAATCTAAAAATTTCTGAGCTTTTAAACTTCCTACTCGGCTGTGAAATACAATTTTAAAATACTGGAAGTTGTTGTATCGTTTAAGATCACGAAGTAATCCAACATATTTCGCGTGTAAAAGAATCGCGGGTAAGTTCCTCATGGGCGAAATTAGGACGATGAAAGGATCTTATTTGTCGGTGCTTCTTTAAAAATTGTTTGCCCTTAGTTGGAGGGAGTTTCAAGTAGTTTACATACACATGGACGTGCACACGTACGCGCACAGAGACGGCTATCCCGAATACGGAGCATTGAGACGACTCTATGCCGACGAAAACGCTCCGAAACTTTAAGCAAAATTGCTTTTTCTTCCTCGAAAGGGTCCCTGGAATACCGAGATTGACTAAAAGTTGTTTACAGTTTATCGCTGGCCAACAAAGATTCCACCTGCTTCTTTCACAAGCTTCTTTCAACGTAGCCGCTTCTTTCTCCGAATGGAAATTTCAAAGCCAACAAAACGGGAACTATCACTATTATGGCGCGATGCAAGTGCGATGTAACGTTGAGACACAAATATTCATTCATCCAAATTAATTCTCTTGTACCAAAATTTTTAATTAAACGTCGAACTGCAACATTAGTACATTTGAAGACTACAGATGAGAAATACGATAGGTCATATTTCTTGTTTTCTCATAGAAACCAATTTTAGAATTCAATATGCTGTCGATCATCTCTATATCAAAATTCTTCTTTCGTTTGATTTTGGGACAGAATACGAATTTCACAGGATGAAAACTTGACAAGTACATTTTTGCCGAGTCTCTGATTTTAATACCACTCTATGATTAAACAGAAAGATTTTATAAAGATTATTCTCTTTTTCAGTTATTTTACATTAAAATACCTTTCCTTAACCATCTAGAGATAGAAAAGTCAGAAAATCAACAAAACTGAATTGTCGTATTTTCCCCGCATAGTTCTCATTTGTAAATTGAGAGGAAGTTTCCATTTACGAACAAGGTAAAATTGTTGAAATATATCATGAATGTTTTAGTAATCCCCGTAAAGAATATTCAGAGTAGTATTAACGGTTCGAGACTTGGAGTAACATTGTTCCCTTCGCAACATTTCCAGCGTATAGGAGTTCATACAGGAAGGCTTGTATCAAGGGATATACGATGGGATTGTGGCATCTTTGCATGAAGTTACAAAGGCATTTATGTGTTTCACAGCGCACGTCATGGGTCGACTATCAATGCGGCTTTGTGGCGAAAGCGTATTGTATCTAATGACACGGCTTCTCTGAAAAAATCTCTTTCATGTGTCAACATTGGGAAAACATTTTCCATTTCGAGCGTTCTTGTAACGGACGGCGCATAATTATTTTTAATCAGTTTCGACGTTTAATATTTCTCCTCGCGTATCAAACAAAATTGTTTTATATTTCTTTTGCTTTATGATATATATAGTAATATCGAACGAATGAGTAAAATAACAAATTTGGATCGAAACGTTTATCAAGAAGACTCTTTTACATTTTTGTAAAGAGTGATCTGTTTACATTACGCCGCGCGCGACCATTCTTTCGTGCATTTACGATAAACAAGAGCGTTCTTTACATTGCAAAGCCGCGGAATAAAAGTGGATCGTTGTATATAGGAAGTTTTCGTTTGAAACGTGTAACTCTCACCCTTTGGTAAACGAACATCCAAGATCGATACGTAGCGAGTATCTTTAATATTTTGCTTTTTATTCGGCGATGCCGCAACGTTTCGTTCCACGAGCTGCAAAATATTTGGAATTTATCCAGAAAAAAGGAATATACGTGTCTTGTTTATAATAGCGTGCAGAGATAGGAGAAGATCGATATGCGGTTGGGCAAGGGAAATAGGTCATGCTTTGGTCAGACAAGGGTGTATAATCCCGGTACATGGTTAGACAAGTGGAATAACCTGCTATATGGTCAGATAAGTGGAATAACTCTGTGCACGGTCAAAATAAGTAGTATGATCCCGGTACATAGCCAAGCAAGTGGTATAAGCGTGGTACATGGTCAGAGGGAAGTAATATGATTCTGGGATACGGTTATGGAAGTAAAATAACCCTGGTGCACAGCCAACCAGAATGATACGGTCTGATATAAAATCGGATAACTAATACAACCCCTTTGCGTGGCTCGCTGTGTAATCAGATAATCGATATATCCGAATATTTCGAATGGACAACCTAAGTGGAATGGCCCGGTGTCTTATCAGACAACTGTACGATGTTCGATCAAAGAGGCCTTACTCGATATTTTGAAAATTGTACCACGTTGAGCTTGATCACGCGAGTATACAATTATGTTAATCCTTTTGTAAGTCTGTGTAAGAATAACACATTATGTACGCAGTATGTACAATATACGCCTTGTACATAAGTATTAACACCCTTGCGTAATATAAAACGTTGTGTCTTATCTATATGAAAATGCCGACGTTCTTGGAGTACTTTTAGTTTTTCCGTCGTACTTCTCATTTCTGACTGATACATGAAATTTCGAAACTAACAGATAATTCATTTTACACGAATACAAAAAGTAAAGGTCTAATCGATTAATCGCTTATCCGACAATCCGGATCAATGATCACGTATTATACGAGACTTCTTACATACCACACATGTTACAAGTAGCTTACCTACAAGTCACCGATACGTTTCTACGAGGTCCGAAGAGACTTAAATTTTTTATCCGAGCAATTTCTTTAAAGCTTCTCCCTGCCTGCCGCGAAGAGTAGGATTCTCACTTAAAAGAATCGTCCCTGCCCTCTCATCGCACGAAAGTAATCCAAGAACGAGAATCTCGGTTGGAGAAACTTCCTGGTCAAGCTCATGAGACTTTTCGTTACAACGTTAACACCGTACTTGATCGTACTCGTCGAAAGTTTACCGCGTTCGTCGACAAAGCTCACCGTGGCTCCAAATGGCGAACGTTCGTCTTGTCGCCGTTGGTCTTTTAAAAGAAGAAGCAACGTCTGAGGTTAGTTGCAAAGCGAGTCGCGTGCTCTAATTTGCGGACAACAAGGCGTCTCTTTGCGGTCGTCGCCGATAGACGCGCTGACGTTCGCATCTTTGTTCGTCCTCCCCTTCTCCCACTGTTCGCCAATACCGTGGCCTGGATTCCGTGGAATGTCTCGATAGCTTTGTAACTCTCCTTGTACAGGGCCTTGGATAAGTCGAGTAGACGAGGAGAGAAACTCATCAGGGCTTGGCCAAGTTTTCTGCGAGTTTTGATAGACTCGTTCCGCTAGAACGAAGACTCCACGGCCGTGCACGAATTATTCAGTCCTTATCGGCTGAAAAATCGGTGTCTTTTAAACGAGAGCAGGCCTCAGGTTGTTTCACGAGACAGTGACCGTAATTTACCACGCGTTCCCAGGCTCGGGGACAGCCTGTTTTGTTAGTCCAACGATGTCGCGCTTTTAAGAACCAGATAGGCTCGGAACTTATGGCGAGAACTCATCAGTCGTCCGAGAAAGTTTTGTGGAACTTTTGATAGAACCCGCGAAGTTTTCGCGTGGTAAATTCATTTTCCTTAACGTTTACGAGGAAAGGTAATGTCTGCGTCGTATTGTTTTACTTACCTTGCACGATGAACATTTTTATCTTTTTATTTCCTCCATTCTGTGTTTGCGATATTACGTTAAGAGGAAACTAAATGCAGCAACGATGAAAATGAGAATAAGATTCAGACGAAGCAAACGATATTATTTTATTAACATAATATAACCACTTGGGAGAAGTTCGGTTCTCTACCGAGCTATTCACAAACGGACGAAAGAAAACAAGCGGCAAATGCATTATTCCAGAGTTAAGAAATTATATCAAAGGGAAAAGAAATTATATGAAACCTGATCAGTGGTACTTTATTCTTCTTGGAAACGTCGCTTTGGAACTTTAAGCGGCCGTAGGGCATTCAGGATTCTCGGAATCTTATTAGGCAATCGCAAACAATGTTCAGCGGAAACAAATGAAAATCTTTCCACGACGTTTATCTAAACGAATCGATGCCAATAAGCACCGGAACCGAGTTTACAGAGATCTTCGTATCTCGAATATGTATTTCGTTTTCTCGACGAGTTTTAACCGCATCGTTCTCTTTGATCCATGAGAATTTGAGAACGGATTAGTCACAGAATATTAGCCTATTATCACGGCGAAAATATTGAACAGAGAAGGTGGAGTATCAAGGATATCAATTTAAGCTGATAATAATCCGTAATTACGCTTACTGCGTTTCCTTCACAGACACGGTAACTAATTTAGCGAACGTGATCCGGGTCCTTCACTCCGCTGACGACGTTAAATCCTTATTCCGTTAATTACATCAATAGCTGGAGTTGACCGATAATGGGATACTTGCAGCTTCTGTTCTCGATATAAATCCTTCTGTTCGCTTTCGAATTAATTCGTGATGCTTCTGTTATCGAACTGCCTCCGATTTTTCACTATTTTTGTTTTACAAGATCCTCTTAATACGGTTTTCTTAGTAAGATCTGCGAGAAATTCTTTTTTCCTTCGAAACGATCGATGAAGCAACTCGTTATTTGTATTATCAATATCATCGAGATTTATACGACACATTCGTACTTGTATCTTAACTACCCTACGCTATTGTATTTTTTAGTGACAATCTATCGCACGATATTAAATATCGAAGGATTTACGGTTGTTGATGAACAAGAAAATAACTTTCGACTGGAGTTTCCTCGATTCTGGAATCTATTTGTTGAGACGATCGTCATATTTTTGTGATTGTTCCACAATGGTTTCAGAGAGAATCCCCGACGCTTTTTCTCGTAACCGTGGCTCGTGGCAGAAAGGCGAAGGGATTAACTCTATCGATCGAGCCAGATACGTGTCTTAGATCAATGTTTAGAATTGAAGGTGCAATTCCTTTTACCGCTCCGTCGATTGTTGCCTTTTCACCCACGCGCTCGAAGCGGTGGCGTAGCTCATGGCATTATTGCCTTACCACGAAATCCCAGGGCGTTCTGATGGATCCTGTAACCTGCTAAGACTTATTTGATGGTGGATTTAATCCCATTTGGGATATCGATCAGTAAAGTTAACATTCATCAAGCGCCAGGCACTTGCTTGGTAACGTTGCGATTACCTTACTCAAGCATCGGCCTGATATTTATCTTGTTGATTTTTAGTTGCTGATTTTTTAATTTGTCGTCACTTTTTACGATTATTAAATACAAACACTAGAATTAGGCTAGTAACACACTAGAACATTAAAAGATATACTTGTTGCATCTATTGAAAAATTTCTATAAATTCTGCTGTAATTATAATTATGGATTTACAATAAAATAATCCGAGAACAAGCCTGTAAAAAGTAATCAATTTATAATACCATTGTACATTTTATCTTTATATAGTAAGTTTCCTAAAACTCGTCCCTTATCTCTTAATTGCAAAATGTTGTTCTCTTAAATGCAAATTGTTCTTTTTGTGGATTACAGAGGATTCTGTTTCTCTGGCTTATTTTCACCAGCTACCTTATATCTAGGAATTACTGTGTGACATATTCACTTCCTATTAACAGTCGAAATATAAATCAGCCATCTTCCGATACAATTCAGTATTAAGTTTCACAAACACACTAACGTTTTCCCAATAATCTTGAAACGAGATATTCATAAACTTGCCAATCCTAGCATTAAGCAGCGATTAAAGAGATTCTTCATACAACGAACAATAGCAAACCGGAGTACCTTTTCGAATTTCTTCAACTATATCGTAAACGACGACAACGACGACGACGGCTGTTTAATTATGTGTTGTTATTAATTATGTATTGTTATTACTTACGACGACTCCACTCATTTCTCTTCTCTATATCCTCCATTCTTTCCTTCCATGTGAACGTCATTATTTCCCTGTTTACATGATGGAACGTTGACACGGGCCATTGTTCGCATGCTACGCGCGGAACAAAGAGTTGAATAAACGCGCGGCTGAATAAACAGCTTCTTTCCGTGCCCTTCCAGTTTTCTTTCTTCGTTTTTGTCATTTCTGTCTTCATTCTTTAAGCAGATTTCACGCGTGGCAGTATGGCACGACGAAGGAGTACGTCTTATAATTGCGACTGGTAACGTTTCGCGGAGCACGCAAGAACTCGGACGGCCTGACGGTCAAAATTCCAGCCCCGGCCACGATAAGACGGCCGGAAACGTTTCAGTTATTGCATTCCGCTTCCGCGGAACAAATTGTCCCGCGCTAAAACCGACGTAATTAACTGCATCCATCTTGTACACGTTCCACATTTTGCGACGACACGATTGTTCGGCAAATAACGTCGCGCGAACAACCTCGCTGCATGCAAAAACTTGATTGCGTTCGTTCGTTCATTCGTGTCTTTGAGTTGACTCAATTGCCACCGGTACAGAACCGATGGTTAAAATGCGCGCACACACACGCACGGTCGTTGATGTTTGGTTAAAATGCTGCTTTCTCTCTGAATTTCGTTCGGCTGCTGTTTACTGGAGGGAAAGGTTGTAAAGTAGGTGTTCAGTTTGGTTTCCGTAATGGGATGCATGGCGTTACGTATGGAAACAGCAGTTGTTGTCGGCAAAATGTTTCCTGACATATTTCGTTAAGGAGGTGGGAATTAAATAATTAAAAATTCTGTACATTCGTTTCAGTAGTAATAAGAAGAATTCCATTTGATACTTGTATTTAGTACTTATATTTTAGGATTGTTGCCATTTGCAAGATATTTATAAGGCAGTCCTTTTGTCTTTGGAAGATGAACCTTTAATAATTGAAAATTGTATCTCAAATTTATTTCAGTAGGAAAAGATTACGTTTAGTAACTGTGTTTAGTAAATATGATGAAATGGGAAAAGAAGTAGACGTAGGAATAAAAGTTAATGAATTGACTTTTAAAAAGTCAATTTACAAGAGAACGCTTTATCCTGGCAAGTGTTATTCGCGATGAAACTAATTTAGTAGAGGTGCTTAAGAGATTGAAAATATCTTGAGTAAAAACACGAGACGGCGAGGGAGAAATATAAATAATAAGCAAAATGGTTTGGATCGCAGATCGTTAGGAAATTCTCCTTCAGATTTTTCCTAAAATTCCAATTAATTTCTTGTCCCCAAAGACGACCGTCGCGAAATAAAAATTTAGTAGCATTCTTAATAAATAATAATTAGAAATTGGACCTTGTCGATATTGATCTTAAACCTTGGAGTGCTTTAATAGGCTAGCTTTTCATAGAAGAAAGGAATCAAGATGTTCTTCTCGACTGTATGTTACGCTTAAATTGTCAAAAATTCTTGTAATTAAATTTCCTTGAATCTCTGTAAAAAAGAGAGAAAATCAGGTATTATTTCCAAAGAGGGACGAGACAGTCTGAAAAACAAATTAAAAAGATTTGTAAGTAAAAACTGTACTGAAAAAGAATGTATGTATGCGATGGAGAAAGGTGTGTAAAAAATGGGTAAGATTTTAAAAAGGACTGACGACCACTAAAAATAGAGTCGGAAAAGAGGGTTATAAAGAAATGGGTAGAAAAGTTGGATATGTAAAAAGTACGAAAAATGTGTTTAGAAGAGAATTCTAAACAATCGAGAAATACCAAGAGAAGTTGACGGTTAGAAAAAAGAAAGAAAAAAGACGGATAAAGCATAAAAATTAGGGAAAGTTAAAAAATAGCTGACAAGCAAAATAGGTTAAAAAGGATTGAAGTAAAATTCAGAAAAATTTAAAAAAAGCTCGTCGAGTGAACAGAAAGCGTAGCACAGAACCAGAATAGAAGTGGAGAAAAGCTAGAAAAAGCTGACAGATAAAAGCGACGAGAGAAAAACAATAAAATAACCAAGGTAAAAATTGGGGAAAGCTAAAAAGAGAACGGACGGGTAAAGGAGGCACGAAAAAAGCATGAAAATTGGAAAAGTTAAAAAAGTTTATCGAACAAAAGGAACGGGAAGTGGTAAGACCTAACAATATAGAATGCTGGAAAAAATATTGCTAACTGATAATTTCGCCAACTTTCGTATATTTATTTGATCGACAGTTGATCGACAAAATATTCGTGCAAGATCCAGTTGCATCACTCATAAAAGATGGTCTCCGAGCGTGTATTTCTTTCGGTAAAATACTATTAAAAGTTCTGCGGGGAAGCAGGAAATCCAGATCAATTACCTTTCGGGAGAACAATTCAGCTTTAAGGCCGAGAACTTCGACGGCTGGGGGTGAATTTCACCGAAGAAACTTTCGAATGGAACCGAGTTGGATGTTTTATCGCGCGGATTATGATACGTATGGAGCAGCTTCTATCTAATAACTCTAGCTTCGTTAATTGCGCCAAACATCCAACGACTAATTCAATGAAATTCGATCGAACTTTAATCTGAATTAAAACCCCGCACAAAAGTGAATATACCTTCAGCTATCGCATACAAAGTATACTTTCAGTCAAAAGCTGCTTTAAATCAGGCTGACTAAAAGCACCTGCGTTTCTGATACGGTACAAAGGCAACTCGGTGTTTGAAGTCGTAACAATTTTACAAACGATATTTTAAATGGTAACTAAGTAGTAATTTTACAAAAGAAGATTTCATGCGTATTCCCAAAAGAAATCATCTTTAAAAACTCGTCGCGCTTTTGGAAGAGAAAGATAGAGGCAACGTTTTTATGCACGTTTCGCCAGGATCGTCAAAGAGCCACGAAAGCAAGAATCGTCGGACTTTGAGGTACTTTTTCCAAGAATCTACGCCGCATTTATCAAGATACCGACAAAGCGAAGGCAAGCTGGTCGTTAAATGTGACTGAAGAAACTCTTTCAGGACGCTGTCAGATTAACAACGAAAGCTGCAGATTTACAGGGAACAAGATAGAACCGTATTTGTTCGAGTAATTGTCGTGACCAGAAGCGGAGAAGAAGTCACTTTAAATCGTTTAATCCGCTTTATTGCCGTTATTTCGCTTTCTCTTTAATGTTCTGGCTAATTTTTATTGCGATCTAAGAGAGCTCGTGTGTTCATTCTCTGTTCGAATCTCACTGGTGTTTATTAATGAGATTAGGGAAATGGGAACAGCTCGTTTGGACATCTTAAGCGTTACTGTTCTCTCGAAAAACAGACTCCTATGGGGATTCTAATCTCCTTTAATTCCGCCCGACGATTCGAGAGCGGTACACTCGAGACTCGAATGTTCCTTTGAACGCAATCTAAGACGTTTATAACAATAGCATTTAAATGACTAAGTTAGGATTGAATTTTTATTGCGTGACAAGGAACTCTTAGCTATTAAATAATTAATCGCAAAGAAGTTTTCTCGATTTCTTTATGAATGGAAAAGAACGACGTAGAAATACACAGAAAAATATAATTTTCTTTACCAAAATTATGTTCTTGTATATTTCTGTATCATTCGTTTCTATCATAAAAGAAACGCTAAAACCCTCTTGGTTACCTAACGTTATTGGAAATAATAACAAAATTCATCGTCGTAAGGAATAAAAATTCCTTTATCTTAACAATGGAAGAGAAACTATAAGAAATTATAAACGACTATTATCATCTCTCATTTCACAGCACATGTCGAACGATACTATAAAACTTTTTAATTTTTCGTCCCCGACAGCTTGCAAAATTCGCTTACTTTTGACTATCTTGCCCAAAGTAGGTACGTGTACCTGTTACTCTGCAACATCCTCGCTTAGGATGGATCATCAATTTACCTCCACAAGATAAGATTCCCCTAGCGAAAAGAGGAAACGGGGGAAGAGTGTAGCATCTTGGCTGCTGATTGAACAACGCCAGCTGAGTACGAGTAATCAAGTTCACCGTGAAGATCGGGCACGTTCGACCGGTCTCTTTCGTTTCCGGTCAATTGCTAGGGTTTATTTAGAGCGTCCAATAACGCGGATCTCCTCGGTAGTGACTGGTGGATCGTTTCAATGGATTTACACAATGTTTTGTTGTTTCTAACTCGATGTTCGAGCTTCGACGAGACGAAGAACGAAACAACGTCGCGTATATCGTACGATGGATGTTACAATGTTCGAAGTATTCCCGATAGAAATATGGAACTGGTCGGGGCTTCCGACTGACGGAATTCAACGAATTACAGTTCGGTCCGGTGCGGTTAATATTGCAGGAAATTTACATTTCCGTTGGAAATCAACAGTTCGATAGGAAATCCCGTTGGGTATTTCAAGTCGCTGGTAAAAGCGGGCTATTTTTGTTTCTCACTGGCCGGTTCGTTCGTTCTTCTACGCCTGGGGATATTTCTCGACAACGATGACGCGCAGGACCTTTCCATTCGATCGAACTATGAGGTTTGAGTGGAACCACGGAGAAAGAGAAACCTTTGTGGATTATTTCAAGATTTGAGATCTCCTGCACGATAATTTACCAATTAGTAATATCAGCGATCTGACAAGATGCGAGTTGCAAGTTTCTCATAATTTTACAACTTTACTTCGATTAGGATAATCAGATAATTTGTTGTTTGGAAAATTTACTCCCAAAATTTCATTTGTCTTATCATTGGTTTTGTTGCTACGATGCAAGAGAATTTATAGATACCAAATATTTGCGACTTGTGACTTGTCAAGTTTTACTAATAATATTATTAGTACGGCGATTTTAATAAAATACGATAAAACTGCTAAATATACCCAGGAACATTTATCTCGAAAGTTCGAGGGATAAACTTTCTCTTCCTCGTCGAATTGTTCGAGCGAACGGAAAGAAGCTTTTGTTTTTCGGCTGACCACGGCAGAGCAACGTCGATAGAACACTTTCAACTCGTCCGCATCTTCAAACGTTCAATTGCTTTTCACTCTCAGTGCTAATACACAGAGTTTTTCTTGTGTTTGTACGTGTGCTATTGTAAGGACACTTGTTCGGTTAATAATCTCACTGGGTATCGTACATGACTTAAGTTATCGTTATTGTTTAGGCTTTGTCATTGTCAATTATCAGACTAATTTATTCGGCGTAACGTAAACACACAAATTCTAGAAGTCAATTTTAAACACAGAGATATAGAGATAGAGTGCGTGAGCGAGTTAAAAAGTGAGATGGAAAGAGAAAGAGAAGAGATAAAAATAGAAAGTGTACGCTGCATAAAGGCACCGTGTCTTCTTGTCTAATAACTCATGCAGTTTCATACGGTAAATATATAAATGTAAGATTGATTAACAAGCGGCGTCAATATGCATATTTGATTTGACAAGGACGAAAGAGGCCTCCATGCAACGCTCGCTTTCTATTCTCATATCGCATCCACTTACACGGCAATATATGGCCCGCTTACTCTATCTTTATATCTCTATGATTTCAAATAGATCGTCGACTGTTTTCTGTTCCATAGCGAAATTACTAACGCATGCCACTGCATATATCCTGAGTGTGTCTGCTTAACAAATTCCATTATACCATTATACGTCTGAAATTCTTACGTTAGATAGATATAGGTCGCGTTCGTGATGGATCGTTTTTAACTTATCGTACGGTTGGTAATAATACTCCGGAAGATTCCGTCCAATTTCACGAGTAAATGCAGCGAGTCACCGGGTTCCGAAAAACCGAGCCAGCCAGTGTTTTCGTTTCCTCCTAACAGGGACAGATTCCATTCGAAAAGATAAATGGTGACTCTCTGTGTATAAATGCGCGTCTCTGAACAACTCTTCTCACTATTTTCCTTTCGAATTTTTCCATTCTCGTTTGTGTCGCGGATAATTCGCCATTGAAAAGCCACGAGCTAGCTCTGATCGTGGGAAATCCCGCGAAACTTAAATACTGTTTCCTCACATAAATTTAACAGATTGCGGATCAATGTTGCGTTAATACAACGTTCCGTTTATACTTTCTTTATGATAAATTTAGATTATTAGATCCTATCGAATCTCTTCACACTGCGACTATAGAAAGGAATTTCAAGAATTTGCTCGATATTTCTCCTGTTACCATTTCCCTTTCCACTTAAATTACAGTGTTACGATATACCGTTATTTTTTGTGTTTACTAATGATGTTTACGCAGCTCTAGCGCATTATTTCCTTGCTCGATCCTTAATGACTTAAGCAGCGTCGATCTAAATACGTTTCATCTTTTATCGTATTCAAAGCGAACGACCGACTTTCCCTCAAAGGGACGATACTTCTTTCTCTCTTTTGTCCCTCTTCCTCTTCCTTTGACCCCGTTCTTGTTCTACTTTCTCGGTCGACGGTATCGTTAACCGCGGTGTGTACCTATGCTCGCGTCGAAAGTCCCGGCTAGCCAAAGCGATATTGAATTCTAGCGAGTTTCTAAAGGCAAAGAAACGCCCAAAAGGCTGGCCATCCGCTCGCCAAGTCAGCAACTTTGACGTAAGGCGAAACTCTTTCTCTTCGTCCTTTTTTCTGTCTCACTGTATTGCGAGACGAGATGGATAACGGGCGGTTCTCTGTCTCGCACAGGCGAATCAATTTATTAGATTTCAGTCGTAGAATTGACGTATTATAATGAAGACAGTTTGCCAGAGATAGAGATCGATTTGTGTACCTTTTTCTTTCCGTATAATCTCGTTTGGCGATACAATCTTCTTACAATTTGTTCCACTCGTTTCTCGTCTGTTTTTCTTCGATCTTCCTTGTTGGTAATCTATTTTCCTTTCTCTTCTTGGTCAGCTCTCCGAGAAAAGCGAGTACGTCGATATAGGTCGGCTTTAGAAGATCAAGAATAGAACCTTTCTGATTGCACTAGAAGCAATGAAATTTTTCTAGAATTACAAGAAAATTCAAAATATTTCGTCCAAGTTACAGCATCGATATGCCGAGCAAAGAATTTCAGGCAGAAGATATCGGGATTGCAATAACGAGCAAAAAGCTCGGTTAAGGATCTTCAGCTATTTTTATCTTTTCTCTTGGCGAGGGTTTCTTTCGTCGCTATCGAACGGAAGTGACAATTCGAAGCGACAAATGACGTCTTGTAGCGAAGTTTTAACTTCCACGGGTAGCTTTGGTTTTATAGAATTCCCAGGCGGCACGTCGCGTCCGCCTTTTTTGTTCTCGACTGGTGTAGGAACTTGGAAGAAATAACTTTAATTCACCGCGGGAACTCGGAAATCTATTAAAGAAAGATCCGATCGTCTTTAAAGAACGTTCGTGCTCGTGCAGTGGCAACGATTTTTTCCTTCTTTCTTTTCTTCTTCTCCTTCTTCTTCGTTCCTCCTTCGCTGACATTTCTTCGGTTCTGTGAGCCTCGACTTTTACGTTTTCTCGCGACGTCGAGCTTTATTGCGGACTCGTCGGTGGAAACAGATCGCGTCGAGTTACCCTGCAACGGAAGCGCCGCCCTCCGTTTCACGTGTAACGCCGAATGCACTGCGAGTCTATCAATTTGCAGGACTAATCTTTTCTAAGAGTATGGAAAATCCGTACAAAACCGTGTACCTAAGATTGTCTATAATTTTTTAGTTTATGAAGCAAATTGTATAAAAGAAATTATATTTTGTTTAAATGCCTTCGTAATGAATATAAAAGAAATAACATAAAAATAGGATCTTGAGGTTCAAACGTAACATTCGGATGGACAATAAAATATTTTCGAATATTACATCATATTTCCAGTGACGATACACTCAAAAGTAATTTTCGTTACTATTTCTTTTGGATTCGTTCGCTCTAGCCTTTTCTATTATTTTATAATAATACTAATGTATTTTGTAATAAATTTCTATTGAAAACTATTTCGATACAACGAAAAGTAACTGACAAGTAGTCGTAGCTGTGTTTTTCCTAATTATTAGTACGATATATGGTTTTACATCTCGATAGTCGAGTTTGCACAGATTTCCTCTGCTTCGATCGACCAGGAGAGATCGCGAGTTTTCGAGCTGCGTGGTTCGATCGTGGTTACATCGACGACGAAATGACTATCAGAATGATATCCATTGGCCCGTGGAAATTCCCAGTAGAAATCACAGCGTGAACGGTCGTCGGTATTCGGTTCGCGTGACCGATGAAAAATTCGTGAAACGCATTCGTATTTCCTGGACGACCCTTCTCTCCCTCTTCTGTTCGCAAGGAAATAATCCGTGCTCGATAGAGGAGGCTCGGCACAGCGTTTTCTTTGATAAAAGAACCTGGGGATCTTTTTGCCAACCTCGATGGAGCCACGTCGCTGAATACAATTTTGATACTTCATGATGAGAACACGTGTTCGGATTCGCTCATATTTCTTTGAACCTGTGGGTTCCGCGAATCGTTTCTATTCTCGCGAAGCAGAATTTTAAAACGCAAGAGTAAGTGGAGTTCGTATTTGCACAAACTGTTAGTTCGTATTTGCCGACAGGTTAATTAGATGAAAAGTTACAGATTTGTCATAGTAGAGTAAGTAGACTAGAAACATTTACGCACATTCATATGATTATAGAACGTAAGTAAAAAATGGGACTTTCATAGAAATTTGTTTTACCTACTGCGTGTTATAACGAGTACATTTTACACTCTTCTACGTTTTCTGAGCTCTTAATACTAGGACCATTAACCTGTAATACGCAATGTTGTAAATAGAATCCTGCACCTACATAAATGATTATAATTGTAGTGATACAACGAAGACAATAGTCATATAGATATGTTTCTACTTGAATAAAAGTCAATTGCGATCAAAGCAGCAGACTTTTAACAATTCTCCGATAATCAGAGATCCGTATAGCGTTAAATTTCCTGTGAACGTATAAACGTTTATCAACGACGCACGACTGTCAACCATATATTATCAAACAGAGGGATAAAGTTCCAAGAGAAACTTGGCGAGGAAAAGCGGCATGTCTAATGTTAATTCCGTGTCGTTCCTTCATTCCGCGTCATTCATTGGTACGTTTAAACGGTTTCCAGTATCTCCCCATTCCTTTGCGTCTTGTCTACCCCATATGCATAAGTAGAAACTATGAAAGTTTAAAGTTTAATAAAAATTCATGCTCCGTGAAGCCGGATCTTACTGAAGCACCTTATGTACTTCCTCTCTCTCGTTTAAAAATTGTCGGCTGCGTTCATAAAAAGCTTCTTTGCCGCTGACGGTTCTTTCCTCCTCTACCTTCTTCCTCTTCGTTTGATACACAGCCTGGTGCATCGGACCGGAATGCGACCCAAGTCTGCACTCCTCCTCCGTCTTCTCCCTTGTCTTCCCTTGTACACTGTGCCCAGCATCTTTGTTCTCGTCGTACAAACGATCGGACCAAAGTCAACCCAAAGAGTCGAAGGAATCGCGACGATTTAAATCTCTCGCGCGTATACACTCGACGCGAACGCGAAAGCCATCGCCTTCTTGTATGTTCTTCCGACGTAGACGCTTGGTTTGCACTGTGTCTAACTACAGTTTCAAGAGACCAAGCGAGCACAGACGTGTTCGCTTTCGTCTAACACCGTTTGAACTTGAACAAACGTCGTATCACAAAGAGACGGCGAGCTATGCGGCACTACACAGAACAGCAAGCTGCCGCACACACAGAAGGAGTCTCGGAGAAGTGTGTTCGAGCAACTTGTATTCCCAAAGGCGCACAAAGGAGACCTCTTTCTCTGGGTTTAAACCCGTGACAAAGGTCAGAAACAACGATCGGAATCTTGTGAAAATTAATTTAGCATCATCGCGTAATTAATTTACAACTACCAACGCTCCGGCCACTATGCGAATATTCGTCTCACGGACGAAACTTTGGCAGCCATTGCGTTTCAATTATTCTGTTGTTCCATATTTAGTATTTTGAGTGGTAATAGTATTTAGTATATCTAGTATTCTAGTTATTAGTGGAAACTTCTACATAAGATTTTAATTTGAAGTTTAAAAGATTCTCTATGTTTGTAGAAATGCCTTTAGTTTTTCATTTTAAGAGAATAGCAATATCCTATACTGTTCGTTGAATTCTGCAATCGAGGTTCGAAGGATTCTTTGGTGTGTCATACGATCAAATTATCCAGTTTTCAACTCCGAGAATGTTTCAACTTGTTTGCGTAAAACGTAACACGTATCGCCAGCTGCAAGGTAAATTTTATAGTTCGCGCAGACTCAATGAAAAATTTTGTGGTCCCACGAGAAATCTAGCCCTACCTACCTGCTTGTAGAAAAACCGAAACCTCGTTCGCTACGTATATCATCCAGACAACCGTATCTCTTGCTTTTTACCTTTTTATATTCTTGTCAAACACGAATATTTATACACCCGAAACCCGCCTGTCAACGCCATTATTGGAATTTTCAATTCTTAATTTAATTATCGTCAGTTACTCCCATGACTGGATGTTCCCGCTCGAAGGAACGTTCGAAGGAAGGAAATTGCACGAACCATGCCTCGTTGACCCTTGCGCTGGTCGAAGGGCGTCTTTCCGAAAAATTCCGGAGCTCAGAACGGAAACACAGCGGTATTGCGGCATCCGGTGTCCGGCATACGTGCAGTGGAAACGGCGAGTTGCTCGTGACGCGGAGGTCCGTTCGGCAAATAGCGGAAGAAAGACGAGGGAGACCGATACGAGCCTTGTAATTTCCTTTGCAGTGAGAAAAGGAGGAATGTACGTTAATTGGCGTTCATCTGGAAACGGTTTACCAACACCAGTGACTAGCAACACTCTCGGTGAGTAAGAGGGTGCACCGAAGAGGTGGGTCAGGTCAGATGGGATGATCGTGCGAAATGGCTGGTAGGGGAGAAGCTAATTATCCCGCGGGAAAAATTCCACGGGACACAGGGAGTAAGGGGAAAACGGTAACGTGCAACGAATGTTCTAACATTTCTCGGCGGGGCAGCATCTCCATAACTCTTGAACGGGATTGTTAATTGGATTTTTTTTTCTCCTCACGGCGTTTCATTATAACACGCCCACTCCCGCGCCTCCTCTTCGTTCTGTCTCGCTCAACCTTCTCTCCGCCAACCCCTCATTCTTCTTTCTTGGCAATTGTTTTGCCCTATTTGTTCTCTGCTCTCCGACATCTTCCCCATCCTCCTGTTTTCTAGCGTCTACTCATTTTTCATTGGTCCTCCACACAGTCTTCCTTCTGATTCTTTTCTTGACCTATTTGTCCATTGCAGCTGTTTTTCTTTTCCCTCTCTCCCGTACGTTCCACCTGATAGTGGTTTGCCTCGGCCATTTCCTTTTAACAGCCGCTCCTTTTCATACCTTTTTATTCATGCTCACCTCAGCCGGGCGCTTTTATTACCAGTGTGTCCGTGGAACGCGTCGCGGTTTCTCCGGACGTTGTCATTTCCTCTTGTTCGTTCGGTAATGACACGTCGGCGTGTAGAAACGTCAAGTGGAATAGAGCGGTGACGTTCAGCCGGAAACGAGCCGAGCAATAGACATAGGTAACCAAGCTGAGTTTGCAACGACCGTGAAACTCTTAGGGACAACCCTTTCGTTCCCCAATTGTACGAAGAATTCTCTCAGGCTGTGCTACCATAGGCTAGTTGCAGGGACACACGTATCCCTAGATATAAAGTAGGAAGGATGTCTCGAGACAATGTGAGACGCTTGGGAATAACGTCGATTTGTTCCGGGACTGGTTTACGTCTTCCTGTAATGATTTATATCATGTCATGTATGAGGTTTATTATGCTGTAAAGGAAACTCCATTACTTCCTAGCTCTTTTCTTAATATATTGGTTACTGCATCTGTGTTTCTCTTTTTCCATGAACCAATAAACTAGTTTGATAGCTGACGAGGACAAGTAACGAGTCGTTTCGATTGTCCATTTTTTGGATATAATAGCTTGTTTATTTAAGAATTTCACTCTTTTTAAATGTCGTCTCGCCTCTGTTAAAATAAATGATATTTTACATTAATTAATTAATCTTACAAAAATTGGATATTATTCAAACGAGATACACATAAACCCGATAAAGAAGCGCTTCATTGGGAACGAAGGATATACGTAAATACTTTTTTCTGTATATAAGTAAAATTAATATTGTTCTTGCAAACGTTTAACTTTTCAAACAGCTCTACTCTACGTAACCCGATTAATCAGCGCAAGTTTCTGTACACATCTTACTCTGACTGTTCGTCGTAATGAGTAACTATCCTCGACCAAACCATTGAGTTTAACGTTCCTCCGTTTGTCGATAGCCAATTACGTAATCTCAGTCCTGTATTCGCTAAGTCTTTAACGGTAACAACATCGAAATCGGCACGGCTTCAAAGCGACTTACGCAACTAACGATTCGTAACAGTATCGTGTGCTTGAGCACCCGTAACCAGAGAAACGTGCCAAAGGAACGTAAATTACATCGCATACAGACTGTATATCGGTCTGTTCGTGTTTCTGCACCGACTTCGATTCCTTCGTATCCGGCTGCGACTCAGGAAATGAAAGTCAAAGCAAAAATCGGAGAACGAGTGCTCTGATGGTAGTCAGACGATGAGACGCGTCTCTTGGAAACGAAGATCTCCGGAAACCATATTCGTGTCGACGTGCATCTCTTCCCCGGTTGGAGAAAGAAAATCGAAATCAACGGAGAAGTTCCTCGTTAAAGTCGACGAGACTTCATATCCGTGCCAAAGATCACTAGCCGGACCAGTGATCGATACTTCGAAGCTGTCCGAACCATACTACCTTCTCAATATATTTCTACGTGTTTTAAGGGAGGTTTCATGGCACGATCTATTTTCTAGATTTTTTTACACTCTGGCGATTCAGAATTCAGATTCAATAGTGCAATCATCCTCTATTTTTGCGACGGAGAATGTACGATTAAACCGCAGATCCATTTATGAAGAACTAAATTTGTAAAGAATGTTGTATGTGTGATCCATGAGTATTGGCAACTTTTGTATTATATATTTTTTATCGCGTGGGTAATAGTCATTTATTTCAGGGTATATATGTCGGAGAAGGGTCAGGAATAAGGTTGTGGGGATTTGATGAATCTTCATTGGAATCGGCCATCGTCGTGTTATAACGAAGGTACGGTCTGTTAATACGAGTATGGATGCTACCGACTCGACAATCAACCGCGGCGGTTGGACACTCGCGATACTAGTGATGTTGGTCTTAGGTTCAATAACGAATCCGCGGTCAACGGGATGATAGATGTACGTGCTCACAAAAATCTAAGTCCGACTCTTTGCGAAAACGTGGAATATCCGCCGAGCGTACAGACTCTAAGTAACTCGCTAATACGACCTCACGAGAGAATGACTCTCCGTCGCGATGATGCTGCAGAGGAAAACTATGATGGGGTGTGTCTGAGGACACGAGATCATCGGATTCGTCGAGGATACCCTTCGTTCAGAAGGTGAGGGAATTTGGCATTGCTGCTAATTGGTCAATCTCCATATCGGTGGTTAGAAAAAGATGCTAGCCGCCCTCGAGGGAAAGTTGTTAGTAGGAGACGCCGTTCGTTGAAAAATAGGTCTCTCCTATCTTCCCGTAGCTGGGACAAAGACTGTTTGTTTGAAGGACTTTAGTCAACTAAATTCTAAGATTTATGACGGGCCCTCAGGCTAGCTGAACATGTACTCCGGAGACGCATCGACATCTGACAATCATCTTGCTCGAAGAATAGGGTCTGCGTGTGGCGAGCCACGGGACAGAAACCGTTGGAATGTTTACTGTCGCGTGCCGTCACAAATATTTCTTTTAAGGAGAGCTATAGAATTACTCCATACTTTTGTTAGACAAAGCGTTCATCCCGTGACCGCGGCTACGTTCGGCGACTGGCTGTCGCCTCGAGCCCAAGCTCATTATCACAACTCGCGAACAATTACAATCGGATTGAATAACTACAATTGTTTAATTACAGTTATAGTAGACTCTAGATTAGAATGTTGCGGGATTATCCAAAATTCCAAAGGCTCCGGTGTTCTTTCATCTCCGACATATATTTATTCGTGGTTCTTGTCAAACATAGTTTCATTTTCTATTATTTTTCAAAGTTCTTTTTAAAGTACAACAAAACGAACTTTCTCTTGTCCATTATTATGTGTTTCGTTCAAGTAATCACTTCTTCGTCAGGGTCTGAAGAAATATGGATTTGCGTAAACATTTATCGTCGAATTATAGTTATTTCTAACTGAAAAGTTTCAATTTTATTTGAGACATAATTCCACTGCGAATATCCTTATCTATCGCGTTTGCCTCGCATATTTTTCATTCAAAAAACAAATACATTTATCGCCATTTTGTCGGGTCAAAGAGGTTGAATAAAGGATCAAACTAATTTATAACGGTTGTGGAATCGTAGATTACATTTCATATCCTCGATATTCGTAGCCATGAGAAATAATAACTTGGAGCATAACCTAACCGCGTTGTCGAATTCGGAGGATCGCGGTTTATAAACACTCACCACGTTCGATCATTTAGAGCGGTTGCCTCTATGCGAACTTCAATGTATGGATATGCAACAAGTATCGAGAATACAAATGTTTAATTTCTAAATAGATACGTGTTCGATTATTTCGTTCTATAAATATTCGTGCTAATGATCGCCAATGATTAATGAAATCACGAGAATAAAGAATCGTGCTTGTGCTCACGAGCGAAAAAGGCAAGTCACGCGTTTCTACTATGATATTTACGACTTTAACGATTTCATTCGCGCAATAAAACGTTATGCGATATCGCGTTTTATTTAAACGCGTCCCGCGGTCTTTTTTTTACCGCCGTTCGTTCGTAAAATTCTGACCGAATCGGCCTACCCGGGTAGCAGATAAATATTATCGTTCCTTTGTTCGGCGTATCGCGAGCATTAATCGGCCGATTTCAATCCTCGTGGACATCATGCGCCTCGATGGAAACGGATGGTCGTTAATATACTCAAACCAGGCCACAAGTAAAATAATATCGTTTTTAGTGGAATTGTTCCGTGCAATATGCACGAGGAAAATGGGAGATTTGAATAGCGAGAGATAATCTTTGTTCGGTTTCGCTGCATCGCCGGTAATTGGTCTGACTAGTAGAATCAGATTGTGTCTGATCAGACATGTATATCGCGTGTACACGTTGTACATAGAACGCTGATTCGAAAGAAAAAGAGGGAAGATAGTCGGTTTCGCGAAACTGTCAGCGATAGATCTGGATAAGTAGAATAAGAGCATGTTTGGTTAGTTTAATAGAATCGAATAGTATCAGGTCAAACATATACATTTCGTGTGTACATAGAATATTGGATATTTAAAAAAGAAAATTGATAGTAGGTTTGACTAATTGTCGGCAGTGAATCTAGATAAGTAGAACGACGTAGCGTTTGGTCCGACCAGCAAAGTGAACTCGTATCTGATAACTGGGTCAAACATATATTTTATGTGTACATGAAATATTAAGGATTTAAAGAAGAAAGAAGGATATATTTTAATCGTTTCCAGTAACTATGGGCAGTAGTTTTGAACAAGTGGAATAGGGCTGTGTTTGGTTAGACTACTAGAACTATCGAGAATTCATCTGATCGATTCTAGTTTTTCTTAGTTTCGAAATTTCAACTGAAGTTCCTGGAAAGCTAATTTTTTTGCAGACGAATTTTACACACTCAGATATATTTCTCGTAAATGATTTGTTTTTGATTATCAAATTATCTAACAAATATCCTTCCAAATGTCTATCATTGCTGGATCATGTGACAACGTATAAATTGACTAAAATTCTTGTTAAGCTGATTCCTAAATCGTCAATAATTTTCATCGTGTATCACTCTGATCTCTTGATCGATTTTAACATCGAAGGACTACATTCCCACCGTCATAATAATAGCACGTGCTTCAAAAAGTCACGTGATTCTCTACGATCCTGTCGAATTTCTGGTGCATAGATCGTTACGACAGCGAGGAACGTTAAAAGCTCGAAGCGCGGCGATGCGCCGGCCAGATAAAACGCGTGCAACTCTCGGAGAATGCCACTACATGGTGCGGCACGCCATTGTCCCACGACAGCTGGCATAGTTTTATCTTAATATATATCTCTTTTTGTGTTGTTGCGTGCGCTTAACGGAGACGCTCGGTTAGTGGCCAAAAGCGTCCACCGCCATTCGTTTATTTCTTTCCTGACACTTAGCTGAACGATAGGGTTGTAAGCGCAGAAAACTCGCTGAAACTCGAGACTACGCGTATCTTGAGTTTCACGAACGCCAAGTGGGAAAAATGGCATCGTGGATTTATGGAAACGCAGAATAGCGATATTCTATCGAAACCAGTATCATCGCTACAGACGTTCTTTATCCGGTAGGGTGTCGATTGTTCGTGGATTTTCAAACGTGAAGCACGATTTCGAACGATAGCTGATAGATCTCTTTATTGTCTACCGACAGGAAATTCTGTTTGCCATTCGACAACAATATGTGCTGGCGAATATTCGATCGCGTTCCACGTGCTACAGGTATTCACGCAACATGACATCCCCGTGAATAAACAGATGCTGCGTATCGACCGTGTTTTAGCCACTCTTGTTTCCCCTTTTCTCTCTTTTTTGCAATTTTTCTAATGGAATGAAAAGAAAATCTCTCTACAGAAACAGTATCGCGGTTTGTCGAATTAATTTCTATTATTTACTTACGAGTATTTCTCTTTCGATCGACTTTTTTTTCATTCCATACGCACTGCGATACTGTCATTAAAAATAGATTTTGTGACCGAGTATGGAGCCCGAATGTTGAACGATAGTGTTGTCTAAATTCTCTCTATAATTTAAAGGATCATTCAGAACGAGAATGGAACGTATCGAATAAGTGAGTGCGAATGATTGGCGACTAGTGTGCTTCGTTCATTAGCGCATATCTAGTTTTGCTGTACGAGTCTTGTGCTTGTTAACGGCGCTATAGTATTTCCACTTTTTATTCTACATATCTCCAACAGCTGCGTTTTCAATATAATAGAATCGCGTTTTTATGAACTTCTTTTATTTTAGTTACATGAAATTTTAGTTACGGTTTGGTTAAACGAACTGTTGAATGAATCTACTCATCCGAATGTGAAATCCTATTACATAGACGAAAATAGGTAGTGAGAGGAATCAGTGGACCCTCATTACATCAACTACAATTATATAAATTATATGTTTCCCAACAAGTTCGTATAAACTTCGTTCTACTATACTCTGATACATTGTTAGACTTTGAATAATCCTACGAAATTCTGACTGCACCACGAAATTCTAATCCTCAAAAGTGATATCTGTCTCATCAGATATAAATTTAGCCTAACGGCGAACATCAAGGATAAAAAATATAAAGCGAAAGGGTGGAAAGTACTTACCTATCACCGTTAAATTGACTTTGGAGTTTCGTGTCTGGCCGATCTGGAAATCGACGCGACACCTGTAGATGCCAGCGTCCTCTTCCCTTATGTGGTCCACGCCGAGTTCGGCCGGTTTCTTGTCCGGCATGAAATATGCTCGATTCGAAAACACAGTGTCGTCCGACCATCGTTCGGCAATACCAAAATCCCGATCCCTCGCATCGACACTAAATGAACATACGACAATTTAAAATAAAAACTGTTGAATGAGAAAATAGTAACAGTGACTTATTAATTATTATAAAAAAAAAAAAGAAACGGCTGTTCCCACACGACGACTCATATTGAAGTCTTCAGCAATCAAATCGCTCTACGTTTTTAAAGACTTCATAAGCACATTTTTACCGCACACGCAACTGTATTTCACGTGTATTATACATATCGGTCTACACGCATATCCTTTGAATCAATCCTCAAATTTATACATCATTTATTCGTGCAAAATTAAGATACTAGATACGACGTTACGTCTTTGTGATAATATAGTAGGAACGTAATCTAACAATGGTAGTGGTCCTCCAACAATGATCCGTTTATTCAAGCGAGACACAAGATACCAGATTTCGCATGAAGAGTTTGCAGAGCGCTTAAGACGAGTGTAGAAAACGGTGCCGAAGTTTTATCATAATTATTTTAATTAACGTCACAAGCGGATAGACGTATGCCCGGAGTATCACGCTGAATAAATTAAACTACCATGAGGTAGCGCGAATGAATCAGACAGTTTTAAATGTAAACGTCAGACGTGCGCGTTTTAAGATTCCCATTAGTTTTGGCGTTAGTACGACGAGCTCCTTCGTACAAAAGGTGGACGTATTTGAAAAGCAGCGCACGACTACAGACTGAGTCGCGATAAAAAACGGACTTATGAATATGAACTATAACGCGAGCGCCCCTCATTCGTTTCTAAACACGTATAATGAATTTTCTAGTACTATTCAGAACATAGAATTTAACTGTGATGACGAAGCGGCATCGTATGGATGTATTTATTATCTTTTCGATAGAGGTAGAAAATTTTAATAAAGAAAATTAATGGCTGACAAAATAAGAACTATTGAGAAAAACTGTGGCGCATATAGATATTTCGAGCATAATGTAAATTTTATTTATGAAATGTACTAGTTCTATGCAAGGGAATTGATTAATTCTAATTTGTAATTCGTTAAATATAACAATATCAGTTTAATTGTATAAGAAAGTTCAAAATGCAAACACGTATATATCGTTTTCATGTTGCTTATACGTTATGCTGTTAAACGAGCGAAAGCTTTAACTTTGAAACATAATCAATGAAGTCACATAGGCGAATCATTGAAGGAGAAACTCCGGTTGACCGTCGCGACTCGTTCGACGTGGAATAAATTTTCTGTCGCGACCAGACTGCTGCTTGCCTCGCTCGATATCGGCCACACTAACCTTGCGCCTCGTCGACGACCTGGTTTACCAGGCTGTCGTAGTCAGATAGAGAAACGACCCACGGCTACTTGATCGTGCACATAAAGGACTGTGTACAAATTGATTTGCTTCTTACCTGTAAACGGATGTACCGAGGTCCTCGCGGTACCACAGCACTAGGTGCACCGAATCCCCTTCGTGAGTGGTTGATATGTCGCAGGGAAGGTACGTTGGATCACCGACAAGCGCCACTATGTGCGATATCGGGACTGAAACAGAGAAAAATACGAAACTTTTACTGGCGATGCCGATTTCTCATTAATTTGGATAAATCTATCATAATTCGCCTGAAAGACGAATAACCATTTTTTAGAAAAAAATCAGGCGATGGCAGTGGTAGAAAATTTATTCAATATGTTCAATTTAGAGTTTAAATAACGAACAATATAACAAATTCGGGTATGACGTATTAAATAGGTATATTTCGAAAAATGTTGAGTATCTTGAGCGAAGAAACCTATGGCGAGGAACCAATACTAAATCTGAACTAACTTAAGATCTTCTACTATCCTTGTGAGCTAATGGCTCGTGGTTTAATGCTCCTTAACTTTCAAGGCAACGCAAACTAACGCTTCCTTCACAGTATCATCGATGAAATGGTATATGTAACTTTTTTGCAAATGACAACAAGAGACGTTTCTACTTGAAGTTACTAAGAGATGTTGGAGTAAGAAATACATGATTTTTTGTATGTTAATATACGTCAATGAGATAGTATTGTATGAAGCGCGTTGAAAGGCTAAGAACTTTTTGGTGGAAACTTGTCAGTCACGTAATCCGGAATGATGATTTATATTTTGCGAGTCCCTCGGCTCGGATGAAGGAACGAACTTAAGATTTATGGGCCGCCTTCTCGCAGCCCAGCCCAAAGCAGCGACTCGCGTAGCGTATCCGTAATGCACACCTGCATGTTTATGCGGCCGAGTGCCGCGGACCACATGCAAAATTCAGAAAACCGATCCAGAAGGCATCGTCCTCGGAGAACGTATTTTCTAGAAAATAATCGCGATTTATGTTTTACTTTGAGAGTTGTAAATGGTAATGTATTTAGTTTAAACCGGTTATTTTAACTATGGAAAAGGAGAGATATCAACTGTCGGGACTTTGACAGAATTTTACGGTTTCCGATTTATTTTATCTTTTTTTTTGTTCTCAGAAAATTTAAACTTGAAAACTGACAGTGCGTATATTTAAATAGCATAAAAATAAGCACGTACATTTTTAATAGTTTCCAACATGTTTCTATTTGACTACATGTCGTTAACATATATAAATTTTTCCATGTTCTATTCACAGAACTTTTTCTCCATTTGTCACAATTTCTACTCGCTGCCGTAACTTAACTGCATTTTCCTTATAGGCAGCTTTTACAGCCTTTGCAAGGCCGGTGCAAAATTATATTTTAGAGGAAGTATTTCTTTCTTGGCGCTTATTACGACCATTCAAAGATTTCAAACGTTCCTTTTCCAACGCTCTATATACGACCATTAATTTCTCGAAAATTCCATCGCGACGTTCGGTTGGGAATTCCGAGAGTTGACTTTTCCGACGAGCCGGGAAAGTCACGCGTCCCTTGAACAGCGCAATACCGCACGGAAACGCGCGTTTTCTGAAAGCTCGTTTCTCGGGTGAAATGCCGCTTCTGTGCTCCACGGTCCACATGAAAACCCTCCTACTTAACCAGTTGTTCTGAAAACAAAAGCGAAAAGAAATGAAGTGGAGGAACAGGAAAGAAATACATGAAATAAAACGAAACGAAGACGCTCTACTCGTTGTCGTTGCCGGGAAAACGAATCTCCAGTTGTCCTCCAGTGACCCAGATGCGAGCGTTCTACGATTAAAGACGAGCGTACGAAATGAGAAATCATCGTTTTACATTGCGCTCGCGGCGGTGAAAGCATTGACCTCGCGATCGACGCATTATCTTCGAAACAAATGGATACTGTACCCTACAGCAACGATGAAACACGCGTAGAAACAAAAGGTAGCTATTGGTTGGTTTCGGACGCGAGTTATTTATCGCGTGAATGGCTTTAATCGCGTGGATGCTGCATCAGCTTGCAGCCAATTTTCTGATTAACTGGGATGAGCCTGTTAAGAACGTTGGAACGAAGTTTGTTTACGCCAGACGCGCGATCTGATGTTTCTTCTGAAGTTATTTGTTAGGCTTTTAGTTATCTACTGATTCGTGTTATTACATTTTTTGTTTCACTATATTATTTGACTGTAACTTGACTGACGAAATATGAGTAGATTTGATGAGAAAATTTAACTGCTTACTCAGTGAATGAGTGAGTGAGTGAGTGAGTGAGTGAGAGAGAGAGAGAGAGATTTTTAGGAAATTCCAAGTATCTTTCCTTTCTTTTGAGAGACACGAGTGTAATCATCTCGACAAGTCTGACCAGTTAACGTATCTGCTACTGTGTGTATTACTCATTTTATACGAAAAATATTCAACGTAGAAAAGTAGCTGACTACTATAACGTCTAGTCACCAATGTACTAATATCGTCAATTAATTAATAGTTTATGGATTTAGCAAACACATTCATAACGTTCGATAATCCCCAGTGTTCACACTCAACGATATCACATTAGTATGATTCCAGATTCGTAAAAGAGATCCTATCGTATCACTAGAAAGGAAAAAGTGGTATCGTTTTACTCAGAGATTCGCATTCGCTGCCTGAGAGCTCTGGTTAGGTTCCTTCAGCCTCTACGTCTGTTTCCGTATCCAGCGAAGCCAGAAAAGAACGTGGTTTTCAGCAAAGCAAGCTTTGGAGAAACGTAATACGCTTATCGCGTTTGCACTGACCACTGAAGATTCGCGATGTAACGTTATCATCCTCTACGTACAAGCTTTCTTTCCTGAAATTTTTCTTTCTCTTTCTCGAACGTGTGGCCTCCTCTTTTCGCATAATCGGGTCGCCACGAGAGCAACTGGTAATGAGCATAAAGCGCGCGCATGGAACATGCCAGGTGAACACGCGAGGCGCGCGAATGTTTGCAGAACGACGACGGGCGTGTTCAAGCGGCTGAATGAAGTGGCGGAGAGCAACACCTAAGCAGGCTAAGATACCGGGATTAAGTGGTATAGGCCGGTACTTAGTCGGCAGATTCGATCGTGACCTCGTAACTTTCGTATCAAGTGGCGCGACTCGGTAATTAGTCGGCCGGCGCGATGTCTTAATGCGTATAATATCGAGAATTAAGCAGCGCAGGACGTGTAATTAACAGGTGTGCGCAGAAGTTCGTAGTATAGATTAAGTAGTACGTGTCAATAATTAGCGGCACGATAACTACACGCCTCACTGCCGAGATTAAGTAGAATAGATCCGTATCTGTCGACCCGGTGCGTGGATTATCATGCTTCAGTGACGAAGCTGTGTGAGTAGCGACACGGTTTGTTAAGGCTCACGATGGTGTGGGATTAAGCACAGCTCTGTGTGTTGATTTCCTTGGCGGGACGTCTCGCGGAAGAACAGAACGAGCTTCTGTCAGACAGCGATGATTTAATTCCTGGTTGGAATTGTTAAGTTGGAACCAATGTACGGAGATTTGGATTACGTTGATTATCTCACGAAGTATGAACGTGTTAACGCAATAATTAATCTGTAATTTTTTAAGTCAATTTATAACATTAGATTTTCTCTACAGCGTTATGGCTAGAATAACGAATTCAAATTTTATGCACCACTCCGTTGTTTGTTCCTTAATCGAGCACTTCAATTTGTCTGTTCTAATTTTCTTCGTTGCAATTTGTAAATTGAATTTTATCAGTGTTAACTAAGAATTCAAATTTCTATCTTACACGAATATCCTATTTCAAACGTAACTCGGAAGATCCTGTTCTCCAACGACTGAACAACACCGTGGAATAAATTATTTCGGGGCAGAAAATTGCGAATTCTGATTCCCCGTAATCTCCGCTACTATCTCCACGAGATCCAATCAAGTAATCGAACATTCATGAATTTCGCCCTGCCAGGTATAAAGAGGATCCTCCCATGGAAAATTAGGCCGCGTAATCCCATCGTATATTCTATTCTTCGAATCTGTGGTGGAAGAGGAAGTTCGAAACATTCGCCGTGGAAATTGACGAGAAGTTTCGTTCTTCGATCCAACCCCGTCGATTTTCAGACGATACCACCTCTTTACTTTCTCTTCGTGCTCCCTTTTCTAAAGCTTGTTCACCACCTAGATGCGTCACATTCGAGAATATCGGGATAGAGGTTGCGGCTCGGACGCGTTATCCGACCGACGTCTATCATCCTCGCTATATTTGTCGGATTTCAAAGAAGCAAAATGAATAGAAATACACAGGGGTTGAGGAAGAAAGAGGACACAGGTCGCGAATCCTCGATTCGAATTCGTTCTTTCTGTCAGCCGGTGAAATATGATTACACTCGAGCGTTGCTTTATTGATATTCGAGCATGTTCCATGGGATGCCGGCGTGACATTCGACACGAGCCGGTCGGTCTCGCCTTCTGCCTCGTGCAAAATGGTTGGATCGATGTAACGCGTTTCGCGTTCCGCGACCTCTTTTTTCCCTCGCGCCACTACTGTCCGCTCTGCGGGCTTCATTTCAGATGCGAGGCAAATGTAGTGGCGTAACGTAGCGTCTGATGGGAACATTTGTCACGTGGAGGAAGGATATCCGATCAGGTGAACCAATATGATACCCGGCGGTAGCGAAAGGGATGGAATTTCGCGGACGAAATATAGTTGCCGTTTATTGTTATCGTTTGACTCTTTCAAGGAATTGTTCCCTTTAAAGACACTTTAATTAGATTTTTAATTAATTTTCACTCCTCTGGAAGCAACGTATAATTGCTTCTTTGCAATTTTCTAAGGTAGACGTCAAGTATTTCACGCTACTCTCGATGCAAATGTTTAATTAAAGGAAAGAGGCGGATAGATGTTGGGTCGCAAATGGACCAAGAAATGCTGGCAGATGATGTAATCTACACGTAATTACAAAAACATTTAGCATATAGCCCGAAGATCTTATGGCCTCACGGGGATGGAAAAAAGCGAGGGGCATGAAGAGATAACCGGCAGTGTTTTAAAAAATAAGTTACAAAATAATTGCATACGTAGCCTGTAAAAGACTCGGCGCAGTTACGAAATTACGTGCTTCAATTAATTTAAAGTGGACCTTCGTGCTCTGGGCTGAACGCCGTCCGCGTCCTCTGTTTCATCAACACCGTTTACGCTTCTCCTTTTTTAATTAACCGTGAGACACGAACGACCGGTTTAATTCCTTTTAGCTCCTCCCTTTTAATGAATTATAATTACCCCCGGAAGGATGCGATTTAATCGAGCGACACTGCAAATAGATCGACTCAGTTTCCAAGTCCTAACTTGTTGAAAGTGTCTGCTCGTGCAGAAACTTCCGAGAATGCTTTGTCTTTTGGTTCCTGTTCAATTTTAGAGTTTACGTTTTCCAGTTATTGTTGGCCTCTGAACCTTTTCGATCTTTTCATTTACCATTGGGCGGTTTAATTATTTTTGAATTATTACAAAGTAGCCTTAATTAAAACTTGGGAGATATAATAAGGAGACGAACGTAACAAAATAAGAAACAAAATGGAATATAGAAAACATGGAAAAGTATATTAAGAGACGGAAAATAAGACAAGATATTCTATTTTGGATATTCTATTATCTGGAAGTAATTTCAATCGGAAACAGAAATTCACTCGCTTTTCGAGATATTTAGTAGCGACCTCTAATGGACACAATTATTAATATTCCTGTGGCGCTGAACCGCAACTACGAAGTCCTCTCTGCGAAATAATCTCATCGAATCATTCAGGGAATTGAAAGGTATTTGGTAATTTGATATAATATCCAGAACGAAACCGACTGTATTAATATAAAAATTAAATAAAATTCGTTTATTATTTTATGAATAATTCAGAAATGACCATTAGCTAATGGAATAAGCATGCTTCTGTTTCATTTTCATAACCCGTGCTGCGGCATGCGTCTCGAGGATTAGGATTGCGCCTGAGGAATGCTGCAGTTAAGAGACCTCTATAACAATAAAACAGGTCAGTAGAACCTCTTACCTTAAACTGCCCGCTGTTCCACTTTGCTTGAGAAATTCGCGATCGCGTTTCTTCATCGAACTGCATGGTTATTTTTTCGAGGCTTTCGAGGATCCTCGTGACGCACGTGATCATCTGAACGATTAGTCAGTTTCATTCATCTCAGTTCTACCAGAAACTGATCATTCAAAACCGAATTTGACCCAGAGCAGGATAATTTTACGACGAACTAAATCCTTGATACGTTAGTTTGTCCAATAAATTCGTACCGTGATGAGTTTTAACACATCTCCCGTAACATTTGTCCGTGTTTAATCGAGAGCCGGTACATTGATTTACATATATCGAAAACTTATTTACGGTGAAAGTATTTCATCCTGTCGTAGTTGCGTAAACTGACTCGATCGTCTGCAGTAAATAAATTTTGATCTTGAAAATCGGCACATTCTGGCCATCCTGGATGAAAATAAAATTCGTGACCTGTACAAAGAAATTTTATCGAAATTGATAATGAATATTTCAATATCGGTCCATTGATATCTCAAGAAAAAGGCACGGATATTAAAGCAGAAAACTTCGGAACAGCAGCGCGATAAACTGCACGAACTCATTGGATGACCTAATAAATCTAGAAAAATTTAACTCAAAACTGCCCGAACAACTTTCGCGTTCAAGCATCTTGAAACACAGCATCGAAGTATTCCCATTCGGCGGAAAGCACTGCTCCGTCAACCTTGAAACAGCTGCGGTAAAAGGGCACGAAGTTCGAGAAGATCTCTTTCCATCGAACGATATACCACATGTCGTTTTTTGCGCGGAAGCCATGATTTTTTTTTATCAGACAGCTGTCTGAACGTACAGTGGCACGCGACAGTATTCGAATATCTGTAAACGTTTCTATCTCTTTTCATTATATCTCTAATGCGTACGATACGATACGTACAGTACGATTATTTGATAAAGTAAAACTATCATCTACCTACTCATCATCTCGCTGTTCGTGTTACATTTCTAAAAATATGAATTTCCATAAATATACTTGATCGAATCACGACAGTCGTGTCTCGTTACAGCCCCAATGAAACTTTGAAATATTTCATATAATACGTACGAGACAGAATACAAATACAGAATAGAAATACACTCCTCGTCAAAGAGATAGCCCAGGTGAGTTATCTTTAATTTCTCAATGACGAATGTAAAGTTTTTCGTCTGTAACGTATAATATCAAAACATTATGAGCTCAGGATATGTGGCTTGCTGGAAATAAGTCACAATATCGTAGATGTTTGTATACAACAAAGAAAAACTATTCCAAACTAAGGTCGGAATGATAACACACTCTGTTAATATGTTTAGAAATTGCTCAGTAGTTCATGATCTATCAACGAGTAAAGATTACAGTACAGTATTATATAAATTATAAATTTGTAAGTATGTAGGATGCGGAAAAAAATTAAACGAGTCCGAAAAAAAGCAAATTCTTGAACTAAAGCAGCGACAGTTATCAGTAGCAAAAATATCGAAAGTAATAAGATGAAGTCGTAAAGTAATACACAATTTCTTAAAAAATGTTGAAGATTATGACAAAACGAAAAGTACTGGTCGGCCGTCATCGTTATCCGATCGTAATAAGCGAACAATTTTGCGTGTACCTTCCAACTCACAGTTAACAACGAAGCAAGTAATGGAAAAATCTAGTGTTAGTGCCAGTGTTTCAAGTGTTCGTCGAGTTCCACTATCCTGCAAAGATATTAAGAGGCTAAAATTGAAAAAGAAACGTTCGTTAACAACGAAATACAAAGTAGAACGTTTACGCTTTGCAAAAGAAAGAATGCATTGGAAAAAGAAATGGAAATGGGGAAGGGTACTATTTTCAGACGAAAAAGATTCAATTTGGATGGTCCTGATGGGTTCCAATATTATTTTCATGACATAAGAAAAGAGACAATGTCGGCAATTCGACGACAAATGGGAGGAGGCAACGTGATGGTTTGGGCCGGCATTAGCTATTTCGGCAAGACAAGTATCAAGTTCATCAATGGAAGAATGAATAGTGTCCGATACATAAATTTAATCAAGGAACAAATAAATAATTATGCAGAACTGGACCTGATTAAAACTTTCAACAAGATAATGCATCTGCATACACATCAAGATTGGTCCAATCATATTTTAATGAAAATAATATATCTGTTTTGCCTGCACGCTCCTCGGACCTTAATATTATTGAAAATTGCTGGGCAGAAATTGTTCACGACGTATACGCGAATGGAAAGCAGTATCAATACGTACAAGAATTAAAAAAATGCAATTGTACGCGAATGGAATACGTTAAGTCAAAATTACATCCAGAAACTATATAAATCGATACCAAATCGTACAATAGAAGTAATAGAAAATAAGGGGGGATGTACCCATTATTAAATAAGTATATATGTTTGATAAGTAATTATTGTCAGTTACAATTTATGTTGATTATTATTT
The DNA here is from genome assembly GCF_011952255.1 of Bombus vosnesenskii. NCBI lineage: Eukaryota > Metazoa > Arthropoda > Insecta > Hymenoptera > Apidae > Bombus > Bombus vosnesenskii. The sequence continues at coordinate 2,838,345 of NW_022882987.1, forward strand.
TCAACGAACCGCATATCCTGAGCTCATAATGTTTTGATATTATACGTTACAGACTATTATACGTTACAGAGAAAAACTTTACACGCGTCATTGAGAAATTAAAGATAGCTCACTTGGGCTATCTCTTTGGCGAGGAGTGTACTTTCACGAGTCACTGTAATAATAATTATCTAAGTGTTTCGAGTCCTCACGTCCTCGAAGCTCGTTCATCTGACCGTGCGCATGGACGCACGAAAAGCTGGCCTGACATTTCACGGCGTATCAACGAGCTGCGTACACTATGGCCGCCACGGCGTCATGCTGTTTGTCATATCGCGGGAAACGTGTACATAAACGGCTGTCGCGATGGCAGCCAGAAGCGCACCGCCGGCTGTTCGAATCGATAACATCAGCCGAGAGAGAAACGCCTCCGCTTAGGCTCTAGCTCCGATTTTATCGTATCAGACGCTAGTTGGACCCTTGATTAACGCACCGCGTCGAAATCACCGTGTTTGACCATCACCAGGCATGATTGCGGCTGCGGATGAAGGATAGGTGTTGGATCGTGAATCGTGAAGGTGGTCGTCGTGTTGAATGAAAATTTCGGAGAAATTATGGGTTTCCTTATCTGGTTGGTTGATTCACGATTCGAGGGCTTCAAAGTTTGTTCTCGGTTTTGTCGACGTGTAAAGGCTGATAGACGTTAGAATTGATTCTTCCAATTTGTAGAAACAGCGTAATGTTATGGATTTGTAGTTATAATTGCATGTATAATTCTGAGGGGAAATTGTTGGACAGGTTGTACAACTGTTGCACTCGAGTTTATGGTTATTTGAACTTTTTGATATTGAAATCAATACGTTTCGTGAGACTTCAAGGCTCATATTTGTCACTGAATGTATTCTCAATCTCTGCTTGAGATGGAGTCAAATACGCGAGTTTCTAGATGTGTAGCGTTTCGAGGGATGCAAATGAAACGTCGGAACGGTTATGAAATACGATCACGTCATTGTTCCGTCGATGAATTTTCGAAAGTGGATTTGTGTGTTTCAAGGGAAATTTCCGGCATGTTATTTTGCCTATAAACTTCGAAACCAACTAGTCGGACAAAAATTATAGAAACGCATTAGCACTCGATTATAACGGTGTGAGTATAATGGGAATATAACTATTGTATTGTATTAGTATAATTAATCGAACAGATGCATTTCACGACAAGTAGTGCGAATATAGAACAAATCGGAAATTTTAGTAACGATTACTAACGATTGTCATTTTCGTTGTAAGCTGATTTTCAAATTCGTCGTAATCAGATTATTATAAATTTCTTTATAAAAAATACAAATTACGATTGTTACGAACGCGTTATAGAATTGCCACCAGCATTATACTTGTCGATTCTATTCTTTCGACGCCCTCTCGATTCCTGGAAACGTTTAATTTGCTCGTAAAATGGAGGGCTTCCATAAATTTTTTTGATCCCCCTGTTTGTTCAACTGTATCGCGGTGCAGCCATAAAACAAGTCCTTTCGGGTGTTTCGATAAATTTCATGCGCCTCTGTTATTCCATTATGATATATTCTATCAGCATTACTGATCCTTTGAAAGCGCAAAATTTGACGTGTTTCATGTGGAATCAATATTAGTAATTTCGTTCCATATAAATAAGATCAAATTGTATATTTAATTTATATAATAGACCAAGAATTATTCAATTGCTCATTTAACGACAATATTAAACGTTAAAATATAGAATCAGTTAGTAAGAGAATTCACGTATATTTCAAGCTTACAACAGTCTATTGTAATTGGACAATTTTCATTAAATTAATATGATAATTATGATATATAATTTACCCTCTAGAACCAAATGGTAAAAAGATACGAAATTAAAATTTATTTCATTTTATTATGCGTTCGCCGTTATTTTGTACAGTTGCCCGCTATCTTGATGCTTTTGAAAATAATTTCAAGCGATCTTTACAACATTCCCGCGTATTTTTAACAAGCATACAAAAAATATGCAGAAACTTATGTGCATGATATAAAGGTACAAGCGTTTTGCCATATAATCTCGAGCTTTTACATCTCCGATAACAAAAGCTTGGTGAAAGGGTTAACGAACCATCGCCACCGATAGGGGAAATAAGCAAACGACAGTTCGTTTGAAGCGGACACAAGAGAGTAGGTGTACACATCGCGAAGTTCGTTCTACAAATGTAAATTGGCTCGCCAATTTGCACAGTATACTAATTCCTACACGTCGTTCCGCTGCGACTTCTTTTAGAGAAATTCTCTAGAGTGCGTCTACTCGAACATTGAAACCATCTGCAGTAATTTTCACTTATTATATGCACAGAGTACTCATATATCTTTCAAAGAAAGAAGAAAAAAGAAAGGAAAAGACTACATATTCAAAACGTTGATTTATTCAAAAGATTAATAACGAGGTTTAGGGAAGATTAAAAAATATGTGTATTACCTTGCAATATACAGGATGGTTGGTAAAACTGGTGATACAAGCGGAAAGGGGGTGATTCTATGCGAAAAGAGAAGTTTCTATGCGAAAAGAGAAGTAGAGAAAAGCGACTTTGAATTTTCGCTCGGTACGCATACGATGCGTTATAACGGATCTCACTGTAGATCGTTGTCTCGATGAAAAAATTAAAAAAAAATAAAAAAAAATTTTTAATCTATATTTTCGACTTCTTTTTTCGCGTAGAATCACCCCCTTTCCGCTTGTACCACCAGTTACCAACCACCCTGTATATTCGTCTCGTTTCCACCGTTGACTAAATATTAGGGGATTACGCAAAAACAAACTTATGTTACAATCTAATATTTCTACGTATTATAAAGCATTAAAAGTCTTCCTATTTATTGAAACAAGACCGAGACTCGGGTATAAAAATTCGAAGACTGTGTGGCGGATCGGTACCAACAGGACGCCGACAGGTCGAGGCATCAACGCGGCGCAATACCTCCCGGGCGATCCGCGGGTACCAACCGCCAACACCAGAGGGCTACGACGACAACGAGTCTGTCTATCTCGCTAACGGTCGAATATACGAGCGAATGATACAAATACCGCACCTAGCGAGAATCCCTCTACGTCTAAGGCAGGGACTACTGGGCATAGCCTTACTGACGAGTTCACCGGTAGTCCCGGGACGAAACGCAAAACTCTCTTTTCATCTGGCAGCGTCAATCATCATCCGCGACAACTGCATCAGAATCACACGATGCATTTCACGTCCAACTAAAAGTATCGTCTATCAAACGACATTTTCCTTCTGAAAAAGTTCATAAGAAATAACGAACGGCAAAATATATCGACTGTTTCTAACTCTGTCAACTAATTTCCAAAACATAAAAAATGGATATTCACTGTAGTATGAACCAACCATCCTATGTCACGAATAGAACCGAGTATTTCTAGCGAAATTCGTGCGCTAATTCCGATCAAACGCAAAGCCGCAACATGTTAATCGAGCAAAATACTGTTATTTGTTTTGCGTGTGCTATTTATTATGGATTAACGAGAAAATTCGGCAACGATAATTTATGTGAAAGTAGTTCGCGGCCGAGATAGAATCGCTTAATTAAATCGTTTACGACTGGAAATCTGCTCTCCCCTGAAACTGATACAACGAAACATCGTGTGTATCGATATTATTAAATATTCATTACATAATAATGGCAGACATGTTGCAATGGTATTACGCGAACGACGCACGCGATATTCAGCCAACGAAACGCGATATCGAACTTTTCTGCGTTTTTCGGCGAGTTGTAATTTAATAATATCAGCGGCGGTTTTCGAGTAAGAACTGCGGCTATATTGGCATCGCGTATTCTGGCTAACCGTGCACATTAGCGAGAATGTCGAGAATATCGGTCGGATTTACTTGGCTAATGAAACCAGGAAAATTCATAAGTTCAAATTTCGAACGTTGCCGCGCACCTACAACGTTGTTATCAAAAGCAATCTCGTTTCAACGACGATTTATTTTCCCTTTAACAATAACCAACCGGCTTCTCCGTGTGCCGATAATAAAATATTGAAATTCAACCCGGGATACAGAGAAACAATGGATGTGTCATAAATTTTCGTTCGTCGTTTCGTTACCATTCAACGTTGAAATGTTTTATTCCTACGTATATGTGTATATAGACGTGCACGCGGACGTGTATGTGTTTGTACAATCATGGTAACTATTCAGAATAGGACAAGAAGTTTCCCGGAGCTTCCCAGGGCTTTTGCACTCCTGGCTGTTGCTAACCAGATTTTGCTTCTACTCGAGGCGTTAATGTATCTACGAAGTGAGATCCAAGCACGTTCGCGTGTACAGTGTAGCGTTTATGGCTCTTCTGCTTGTCAAGGATATACGAGTTTTTTTGGGAAATCGATGTGACTCAACTTGATCTCAGTAGCCAGAAGAAAGGGATCATCCATTAAGGAAATACAAAAGGACGAATTACTTAACTCATTAAGATAGTGAAATAAAATTGCATGAATTCAACATTATTGTGTTCTTGAGGTAAAGAAACATGTATCAGCGTCATTTATATCATATCATATCAGATGCATTTACAGAAGTCCACTATACACGTCAGAGATACAATCGAGGTCTCTGCGATTTAAAATAGCGTGCCATAAATATTTATAAATATTTTTATTATTTTATTATATTAATAAATAATTATAAGTAGCTTTTCAGAACGATTGGAAATTTTATTAACGTAATCATGATATTTCTGTCCCATTGCAAAGAAATTCAGTCTTTTATATAACACCTACACAGTGTTTATTCGGAGCTAATTCCACCGATATCACACCTTCAACTCACAAACATGGCATATATTCACTTGCAACTGTGTCTTCGATTTCATCTACACAACGAACTTTTCCAATTTAACAGAGAATTGCTTGTTGCTTAGCCATTATCTCTCCTCTTGAATTAAGCCCGAGAGAATCGACCAAGAAAATTTGTCAGTCCTCAAGGACGCGTCCCAAATGGACTGAATATCGTCGTTGCGACGACAGGAAGTCGCTAGGGAAAGTCATAAAATTATCGTGGTTCATCGGAAAAAGGGAGCGTATGATCCGGGCTTATCGCGAGGGTTGGAGCGTTCGCGTGGCACGAATAAAAAGGGGAATAAGCCTGTATGTATCGGACGCTGGCTGTCCGGAGAACGCGAAATCTGATCCGCTGAATGATATTTGCTCTTCCGAGCAGTCTTGGTCGACATGAGCGTGGATACGAGCAATCGGATTTAAAGTGATAGGAAAGCTGGCCTCGGCCCATGGAAATGCGCGGTTATTGCTCATATCCGAATAAACCGAATTTGCTGGCTTGCGTGTCGTCCAAGATCCGCTACCGGTTCAACTCATGATATTCCATTCTGGTTCTTCATGTATTTTATTTAGACAAGTGATAAACGCGTGTTTCCTCTATGAATAATTTTAGGAAATATTTATACGTAGAACTGTACAGGAACTATTTCTCAGAAATCCTCCAATGGATAGTTCTGGATTGAACGTTATAAAATATACATATGTGGAATGATTTAAGTAGTGAAAACTCGAATGCCGAGAAATATTAAGAGACCGAAGGCAGAAAGGAGAATAATGGATAATACGTATGAGAAGAGATTACCGAAGAATTATTCAACGAGGAAAGAAGGTTCCATAAAACATTACTTATGTGAAATTAATTGAAAACATTCTGGAATTAAGAACAGAATTAAAATAACACCACAAATATAATTTTCATTTTAGAAGTTAATTAAATGGTCCCAGCATTTTTGCACACCACTGCACAGGCTTCTTTTATCAAATAATTTAGACCCGATGATGAATGAATTACTGTTAGCTTCATTGAGTTCTTGACGAGCAACGGATTGAAAAGCAAATTAGAAATTAAATTAACTTCGCTGGTATTATATTCCCTGGATCTCTGGCAGAACACAAGAAGGCGTTTATTAATTTTCAACTCGACGAAGATAATGAAAATTATCTACGAGGTGTAAAATATTTCTAACGCTGCTTATTAATATTCGCAAGGAATTTCAATGCTCCAGTTGCATCTTTTGAATACGCAGCAAGCAACTATAGACTTCGTCCATCGCTTACGAACTGACTAAGAGTCGAAACTTCGACGTATTTTCGAACTGTTCTCGGATGGAGTCGTATCAAAGTGGAATCGCGAAGTTGAACTGATGGCGGCTTTGTTACATTTGACGTGTTGTTGACCGCTTAATTAGAGCATTAATCGAACTGTCGAATATAATCACAACGCGGAACAGCCGGTTATTATTTCGGAAATTGCGCGTCCGGAAGTTTTAATTGGTTAATTACGATAACCGTGGGACGACTGATACCGTTTCGGAATCGAATCGTCCTCTGTCGTATGTATCGATCGGCATTCTCCTACACGCTTTTGCGATGGCTTAACCGACCATAGCTATAGAAACTGTAGACGGTAGAGCCGTTACAGAGCAGAGAGCATGGTTCATTTTTCTTGAACGAAACTAATTTTGCGGGACGCCCGTGCTCAAACTTCCGGCTCATCCCTTCGCAAGACAATTTTTCTCACTACATACCACACGCCACTTCCGTTCTTCGTTTCTTCTTCGCATTATCTCCGACGTTCCGAAGAAATCTCGTGGAAAGGACGTTAAGTGTTAGTTATTAACCGAACGTTATCGTGTAGGTTGTTTGCAGACCTCTTGGGGTTGTTGTATGAGAAATTTGGCGGAGTAAAGCGAAAATTTAGGTATCGTAGAAGCAGTGGGATTATTTGCTTTTAACAATTAGGAATAAAAAAGAAAAAAAGAACAAAAAAAGAAAAAATAGCTAGAAGAGCAAAGAGACAGAAAATGTAACTACGTGAACAAGAGGAGATCGTTGGAAAAAGTGCGTTCACAAGTTAGTTTTTTGAAAGAATTAAAAATAAAAACTCTTTAAGTGGGAGTGATTATATAGTTAAATTATTATTGCGTTAATTATCGTTTTATTATCCGGCATATTACAAATCAAAATCTGTCAGCAACGCAACGTTTTTGCAACATCATATCGTATAATGAAACGCAACGTTGATATTATAACGAAGTAATACCAATTTGATTTAATCCTATGTTTCGTTTAATCCCATGGTACTGAATATTTGCGAGGGAATTTTTAAAGACAACGCTCGGATGGAATGCAATTTGTGCTCTGTTTCCACGGTATATGAAACGTCGCGATTTCTTAAATTGATATTTCATAGACAACAGGGATATACGGTATTTATTTTTCGTCTATTGCATTCCGGATTTATCTGCTACGATACCGATGTGCATTTTTAAAGCGTCTCCTACGTATATTACGTCTGCCGCCTGTCTGATAGCTGAACTCATATAAAACGTCCGCAATATTTTATACGAATTCTCGGCCGCTCTTATTCGATATCGTGAAACACACGGCAGGGATATTCTGGCTTACCAGGCAGCGGCTGGCAACAGCATTTCGAAATGTTCATTCCATCGAGTCGGCGTCGCGTTCGTTTTAATCATGTTCGTTTCCCTGGCGAAAACCGTTCGAGATCGTGATGCGACTATAATTCATTCGTAAATTCAAAATACACTCTACTAACGATATATTTTGACGTAGTGGCGTTAACAAAACCGTGTCAAACTAAATTTCCACAGCAGAATTAAAGTTCCATCGTCCGATTTTTACACCTTTCAGAGCTTTTAGATTTCAAATTGAAGAAGTTGTAACTCCATTAGATCTCTAATCATCCTCGACTCCATTTGTTCTGTTCGCACCTCGGAACGTTCTCTTCGATAGATTCTTTATTCTACACCTTGAACGTTCCTCCGTTCTTGATCTAATAGATCCTCAACCATTTGCTTAAATTGCTCAAGTAGAATTATCCCTGCATGACTATTCGGAGAAGTATAAAATACAGAGTTCCGTAAATCACGTTTTGCGTCCATTTTCCAGCAGCTTCGAGGAATCTTGAGATGTCCCGAAATTTATATTGCCTTGTTAATTAACATATTTCCACGATGGACAATATTATTTAGAACGTAGAAATTTTAAGAAGTAAAACGATACGTTTCATCAAATAAACGAGGTGCTCCTTCTTCAAAGGAAGACTCGTCGCAAGAACAACGCGAGATGAATACGAAAGTCTCTATCCCTCGCTCTTATTAATCGATTTTGACCGGATGTTTCCGGCCATTCAGCGGGTAGAAGATAAATATTTTTCCTTCGTAAGACACCCCGAGCCGTTTGAAACGAAGGCAGATATAGAAAGAAAGAGAGGGGGCGGATCTGGTGTTCTCAGGTGCTCTCTGCAGGCTCCTTTGTGCAGAGATGTCCCTTTGTTCTCGCATTCGTACGATGCAACGAAGTTCAAAAGGGGGATTCTCTCAATTCGCTGTGCAATTCATTGTGCCCGGAATAATCCCGTTGCGAAGACGCTCCGATTCACTCGCCGCCGCTTCTCCTGGCTTCCCGTTGATACGGAATTTATATTTCATGCGCCGTTGTCCGCGGTTTCGATGTTTCATCGGCTTCCATTAATCCTCGAATTCAGCTGGCCGCGATTGTTTCGAGCGTACGGCCACGCGACATGCTTTATGATTCTGTTTTTGGACCACGAGATTCCTGGAAACTCACCTCTCCTCTGTTTCAAACGTCGAGTTTCAAAGATACAGGAGAGAGGATCTGGTTATTTACGAAGAGATTATTTTCCCTTTCTCGTCGCAGCGGTTGGTCCAAGTTACCAGCTCTACACCTTGTTTCCTCTGTTTCTTTCCAAAGTATTTTTGATGCACAACTTCGCCCTCGAAGAGAGACAGCTTACAGCAAATTTGCGTAGCACTGCAGCTCTGTTTGAGAACTTACAGAAACGCATACAGCGGTGTATTTTCGGGCAAGAATACTTGTTCCCTTTCCTCTTGTTTTTCATATTACATATATAATGCTCTTTCTGCAAGTGCTTCTTGCCGCGAAGGAAAATTTTTGGAGTTATTTTAAGAAACTTGAGAAATCTCAGTTTTATACGGAAAGTTTCTCTCCGCTGATACTTTTATACTTGTATATCCGCACTGTCACGCACAGTTTTACGAAAGCAAGGCAGAAAGTAAAGGTTACGAGAAAAACGAAGGAAATTCTGTATTTACTGGAAAGAATTCTATTCTTGACTGTTGCTTCTTTTTTTATTTCCCTACCGTTTTCTGTTGGTATCACGAATTTTTAATAACGCTACACCGCAACTAAGCTACTACTACTATTCTAGTTATCAAGAATGTGAACTAAAAAGCGATAGAAAATTCTTTGACTTGCAAAGAATCAGACTCTAGGTCACAGCTTGGAGGAACTCAATCTGCTATATCAAAACCGCCAGATACTTTTAACCTCCATATTCTCTTCATATCCAACACGTAGCCCAAATAACTTGGGAAACGATGTCTCGTATGAAACTTATAGCACAAGTAGATTCCACTAACTGTGGAAAAACAGGTGTACCCGATAAAACGGAGGTAACAAACAAGAGAGGATATTCGGTGTGCGTAAAATTCCTAAACTTCCGTTGTGCTGTTCACGCAGCATGTTCGCACGGCTGCCTTCAGCTTCGTCGAGATTGTTTCTAACTTTCTTACGGAGATTCCGTCAAGACGGCAGTGGCTCGGAATAGAGTTAGAGTAGCAATTTTCTCTTGTTTTTTCCCCTCCCGGAACTGAGAACAAGTTATTATCCTCGGATGTGGAACCGGTGGTCTGTTTCGCGTAGAATTCCAGCTATATTACAGAATTTTCAGCATTGTAATTAGCCGAGAGCTTTCGTTTTCTCGCCAGTCCCCGGAACACGACCGGAGGCTTGGCCATATTCAATACGTACATGAGAGGTAGATCTCGCTTTTATGCGTGACAAAGCATACGCGAGGTATGAAAATGCAGTCGGAGAAAAGCCGATTCTAAGCCAATACCAGTGGCGTGTCCATGGAAACGGCTGCTTCCTGTTTTGCTCCACGTTTCCTCCGCTCGTTCCGCGTTAAGCCCCATTCGCACCGTTGGGCGCGGTGGCCCGTGATTCACCGGCTGTGGCGCTCCTGTCGCATTAACAAGCTTGCCCCTTAAATATGCAACCAGTCTCGCGCCATTGCGAGATGTCGTGCTGCCCGATTTATTATGAAACGCTGCCGCTCTTGTCCCAACCCAGAATTGTCATGAATTCTCGTGTAATCGAAAATTGTAAAGGAAAACCATCGCGAAATTGTACGTGCCTATGATATTCAGGAGTCGGCGCTCCGAATGTCGAAAATTGAGAAAATTAGCTCTATCGGCCTTCTTACTAATTTGTGTTCGTATCTTTCCGAGCTTGTAATATCTTTCTGCAAATTTTGTAATATCTTGTTTATGAAAAATGGGAGATAAACACGAAATAGATAGAAAACGTATAATTTGAAAAATAAGATTCAAATAATATTTCTCTACATAAATTTTCTTCGTCATTTTAATACTTAGATTCAACTTTATAAATGTCGCTCCATAAATTTTGTCATCCCGAGTATCTACGATCGTTAGCGCGTTGGTTCGTTTACACATTAAAAACTAAGAGAATTAAGGAAATTAAGAGCTAGAAGAGGAAAAAGAAACAGGAGGTCAGGCAGATCAGGGGAAATTACCATTTAATCCGCCAAGAACCAGTTACGCTTTGAATACTTCGGGCAAAACACGAGCATTCAACTGGTTCGAATACGGGCTAGCGAGAGAAAAAACGGCAGAGATCCGCGAGTGTGCGCGCTTTAATTATAAAAATTACTCGGACGAATAAAGCGGTGCAAAAAAGCGGCGTTCCTATCTCCGCGTTTCACGGCTGGTATCGGTACCGCTGGAGCTTTCTGTGTAGCTGTTCTACCGGTTTTATCAACTGGAACACGTTTAATCGCACGCTTAATTGTTTACACGTGTTACATTTTATAGCTATTGAGATAGTACGCTGGCAATTTTATTAGAACGGTGAATTTTTACTTTACAATTTATTTTACAGTTCGATCGTTAAAGAGGTTTTGCTTTAATGATTTTCGTTAAGGATTATCATAGCGCCAGATGATGATATAACCTGCTATGAATTTTCGAAATTAATTGTCAAATTTCTGTTAATTCGTTGGTTAGTGGCTGGTGAATATTTAACCGCGAGCAGCTCGGTTTCAAATGGCTACAGCCTGGTGAAATTGCATCGCGTCTTCGCAACGTGATCGCGGTATAATTAGCGTACGTTCAGTTGACATGATTATACGCCTGATTCCTGCCAAATAATTAATTTCATGCAGCGTCGGAATTTGCTTGCTCGCGCTTATAACTATTTCATAAAAAACAAGGAAAACGATTTATAAATGATACACGAAAAGACGAAGCTTTGTATGAATAGCAGGACGAATAAGAAGGTTTCAGTGACAAGCTAGTACGATTAATTATTTCAGTATTACTATCTCTACCGAGAAACAATCGCGTAATATGGACGCAGTTGCACTGATAGTACTTTTATCTGTTTATTTTATAAAGTATTCAGTTGAATATATAAGCGAGTGTAAAATAATTTGATTTACAAAATTTAATTCACAGGCAAGTAATTGTTATCCTTCGCCTTGTACAAACCAAATAAATGTTTCAACAAAAATTCTATATAATAATATTGTTTATTGAATCATTTATAAAACATAATCATGTGTCGTAAATGCGATATTAACATGATTCGCTCTGTTTGCTTTTCCATTAAAATCACCAAAAATGTGAATACTGTGTTGGAAGACCATTATATATGTCGGATTAACATTAGAATTTAGGGTGCGTAACGATTCTTCGTTTGAATTAGCCATCGTTTTACAAAACAGAGATTATATTTACGTATATATACAAGATTTTACAAAGTATAATGAATATTGAGTTTAATGAATAATAAGATTAACAAATAATAAGTTTAACGAATGATAAGATTAGCGAATAATATGTTTTACGAATAATAAGTTCAACGAATAATGAGTTTAATGAACGCTATTAACAATGTTCTTGGGTTCAAACGAATCCACGGTCAACGGGATAACTCTTTACTATGCGTAGAATAATTTTAGGCACAAAAATACGATTGCTGAGACACTCGGTAAACTGTTCGATGTATCACTTTTCAAGGCGATCACACGAATGATAATCTGATGGAAATCTTTCTCGCTGTACGGTTGCATTTGTTTGTTATATGCTCGTTGAAAGCATCGAGAAGGTTCCAATCGCCGTTGCTAGGCAGTTTCTGCCAAGAGTTTGTTGTATACTTTTTGGAAGCATCGAGAAAGTTCCAAACGCCGTTGCTAGGCAGCTTCTGTCTGGAGTTTGATTGTTAATGCAACGTGTACCCCATTATATCGATACTTCCAAAGTACAATCCTTGAGGCTGTATGCCGCCACAACTACATTTCTAGGGAGAACCATACACCCGCTCCACACCTTCGTCAGGCAAACCGTTTATCCCGTGACTGTGGCTACGTTTGGCGTTGTACCAGTTGTCATCTCGAACCCAATTTCGCTATCACAAATCTCGAACAATTACAATCAGATCGAATGACAACAATTGCTTAATTACAGCTATGATAAAATCTAGGCTAAGGCATTAGAGAACTCTTCCAAAATTGCAAAGGGAAGGCTCCGGTTTTCCTTTCATCTCCGACATATATATATTTATAATATAATTATTCATGATATACGTAAATTGCTTCGAAACATGGAACCTATAATACGCCACAGTAGGGGGAAATTCTATAAATTTACTGAAAAATATACTCGCTCATTATTCAATATGAATGCGAATTGTCACAGTTTAATAACTACGATTTGTAACCGACATTTGATGAACGAGTTCGTTATCTATCACATGTAATAAGTGTTTTATGTTTTTTGACATATTTATGAGCCATGAAAGCAGTCGCGGGATGTCACGGCGAAACACCGAGACCTGTAAATTTCTCCGGGGTAGTCCGGAATCGTTCTTCGCAAGCAGAAAGAACAGTTTGTCGTTTTCACGTTGCAATAACGCGAAATGAAAGAAGCCAGACATTGGAGACACGGCTGAACCAGCATGCACGTACGAAGTGTTTCTTTTGCGCTGGTTCTTCTTGCTTGTCTCTCAAATTTTCTTTTCCTCTTTTCGCGAGATCACAGTATATGGTTGATATTGTGGCGCAATAAGTCCGAATATGACCCAGTATCACAGCAAAATAAAATATTTAATCAGAATAGAGTAGAGTTGAAATTATTATCCAACATTTCGATCAATTAATCCTTCCAGTAGAAGAACAAACAGAAAGTTAAAGTACTTATCATTTCGAGATTCAATACGCACAGTAGCATAATTATCGTTCATTATATATTTCAATTTACTTTTTGAGAAAGAAATATCATTACGCATTCAGAATTTAATGCATTCAGTAATATAACGCTTCATTATATCGACGATTCAAATCAAACACAGTCTGCTGCAAACCAGTGGCGCGGTGGATAACAATTCGTCTAATTAAATCGCCAATTTGTAACAGTATCACGCCATCCATCAAGTGCGATCGGAGCAGCCCAGCCGATTAACTCGTTCTCATGTCGCTGGCACCGTTTATAAAGGATTAATGAATTTGATCAACAACCAGCCCCATTAATATGAACTTTAAACATATCAGCGAGTCTTTAGAGACGTTTCTTCATTAGTATTCCAAAGACTATTTACTCAAGATTATTTATAGCATTCATTGATGCTGGTTTGTGACTTCGTCATTCGTTATCGTCGCCGTTCAATGTAATCGATGAAAAAATATCTTGAAAAATTATTCGACTGATTAGATATCGATATTCACGATTTAATTAATTTTTTTGGTGGAAAGAATGGACATTCATTTCCAGACCTAACCTTTACGTCAATATCCTTTCGCTATTAAAATTAGCTCAATTTTTCGTGAAATACGTGAGATGCTACAAGGACTACGATAATTTATTTTAGTCTTTCGAAATTGAAGGAACTAATTTTGCTATTATTGAAGGATACGATAGTGTCGGTAGTCTTTTAATTTAATTAATCCGATACACTTTTAACCATTTATAGCTACCACGAATTTCTAATTCTCTCTTAAACCGTAAATCTAGAGACCATTAGAAACCGACATAACATTCGAATAATTTACGATTTAATGTCCAGAATTGATAAAAAGTTCTCCTTTTCTCTTTATTCTCCACTCATCGTAGCTATTTGCATCATTTGCCATTTCAACACTTCAATTCCTTTCGACTGTATAAACGAAGAGTAAAGGAAAGGCACAAGGAAGGCATTGATCGGCGCGATCAGGCTCAGGATTCAGCTCGTAGAATTCGCCAATTCGGTCTTAGCCAGATTCACAGCTATTCGAGCGAAGAAGAGCCAGACTGGAAATGGGATAAAGGATGAGAAGACCGTCTCGGTGCTCATGGCGACACTGTATCTCTCTCTTTCTCTTTCTATCATACCGGCGACGAAATTTTGATCTCAACTCAGACGCATTCCGCTACAATAGCCAGCCATCTTTCCACTCTCGCCCACGGGCGTCAGTCCACTCGATTACATTACAACGCGGCAGGGTTTCTTCTCGCTTTACGGTAATACCAACGTCATACGCGGTTGTTTGCAGCCTTTTCGCCTCTTATGTGGATGTTACTTGGTACATCGCGTGGTTCATTGGTTGTTTAGTGTCGGTTTACTATCGACTCGATTTTCTTGCAGTATTGTGAAAATCTTGAACCCGTGGTTCGTTAAAAGAGTAAAATTTAAAAGTTTTCTTTTTCGATCTATTTTTCTTTTTCGATAAAAAGGTTATTTGGATACTTGCAACAATATTATCTGGAGCAGTTTATTAGGAAGTTATCCGAGTTTTTTAAACGATCTAGCAGGAAACATTGGTGAAATATTATTTTCATCATTTTCAATTCTTAGTCCTTGAACGATTTTCATGTTTCTCCAACACGCGTGCTCGAATTATTTCGAGTCATAACAGTTTTGAAATACCGTGTGTCTTATCGTAGATGTTCATTGGAACACTCGACGGAGTTTCTTAACGCAAGATCGTTCTTCCTTCGTGAATAGGGAAAGGGCACTTTCGAAGGACTCCTTTCAAATGTTCGATCGTGTCACCGTGATTGGATGTCTCGTGATTGATGTAGCTTTTTCAGATGCAACTTTTAGTATACGTGAGAATGAGGTTTCCGGTGCTAAGGGCTAAGAGTATCCTATAGAATTTCTTGGAGGAATTTCTCATTTCCATTTTTCGTTCCTTCCGTTGCCTTAGAGCTAGCTTCCCATCGGGGAACTTTTTTACTGATTAAAGTTTACTAGAAATTCAATGAAATCGGACTCGAATTTTTTTTCTTTCCTCATTATATCAACTGCAGAAGATGTCAGAAAGTTTTAAGAGTTTCGAGATCGTTTGAAAAATATCGAAGCACTTCATTCCTTAGTAATATCTTTCCGCAACTGAAGTAACCTTAATGTTTCGACGGGAAATTCTTCAAAACAGAATCGAGCAGAAAAGAAAATTCAACGATAAAAAACCTAATTGCCCGCTACGAGGGATTACAACTTTGTTCGTTTGATTTGCGCTCAAGCACTCTGATCGCTCCACATCAAACTTCTTGTTAGACTGCTTTTTCTCCGGGTACATCTATTTCCTGAACCACCTAGTTATCTCATAGAACAAGCTTTCAACTTCCGAATAGACTATATTCTCGCCGCTAACCACATTCTGTTTCATTTTTAAACATCTTTTTGATCTTCTCCAATACGAGAAAAGATCAAAACAAGACAAAACGATCGTGAATAATTTTTTCGAACGATCAGTTACTTAAAAAAATATCGTACAGAGTCTTATCGTAGATTACAATTTGAGAAATTACTGCGAGAGGCTCGACGATTTCATTCGACACACTTCGAATGCGAATTATAAAGCGAATTTGAAACAGAGCTTCGCACTTTTTCTCGCCGGTTGGTAGCAGTTTTAATGCTTCGTGATCAGTGACTCGAAGTGGATTTGCGAACGCCATAAATTCTCCGCGGGGCCACCGTGAACTAAGAACAGAAAGCGATCGTTGTAACGAGTTGGAAAAACTTGGGAAGAGCTTGAGCGTAAGTTCGGATTATCTGGATGGCTCCAATTTCAATACAATGCTCTCGCTTTTCTTAATGCCCCTTCACTGGCGAACTTTCTCTGGTCTTTCTAGTAGAAGCAGAATGGAAACGCGGAGATTACGGTTGGCATCTTTTTCCGCTCGAAAATACGCGAACGAAAGCGATTACACGGTAATCCATGCCCTCGTTTAGCCTCTGGCTCTTCAATAAAGATCCCGCTATATATATATGTATATATGTATAAATTCCAAGAATCTTCAAATTTTCCCAAAATACTAGTTATTTTCTTTTCAACCGGGCTTTTGGATAGTTTTCGATATCGTGAGACTTGAAGTTGATATTGCAGGAATGTAATAAATCTATCTTTGTCGGTTTTGCTATTTCTGCCAGGCTCGTAGAGCATTGTAGATTTTAGAATTACATATATGACAAAGTTGCGTAGCTTTCCGAGAAATTAAGCGTGTAATTAATGTTGTCACAATCACCATTTTTTATGAGACTTGGTGGAATAAGGACCATAGGAGCAAATGACAAAGCTATGTACTTTTCTGAGAAATTAGGAACATAATTAACGTTATCACAACAAACACATATGTAATAGGAAAATAGGAGAAAGGTAAGAAGTACTGCCAGTAAAATCGATTTTAGCTTTCACATACGCGAAAATATAATATTACTTATTTTCAACAAAAATGGGACAAAGAATAGAAAATTGTTACATAAAGAAATTACTATGCCAAAAAAATTGATGATCTAAATTACAAATTAACTGAGGACGATCTGTTCAGTTAATAAACAAGGAATAAGGATCTTCTCGTCAAGCTAACTTTGTCTTTTTAACTCATTTATTCTTCGCGTCGATCGTATCACCACCCACATTCTAACGTGGAAAATTATCACAGTATAATTTCTACGAGCATCGCAGCGTTCACTATGACAGGAAAGCGCTTCAATCAAGCTTCGCCCACCCGACAAAGCTCAAGATTACCGAGTAACGGACGAGGTGAGCGGCACGTACATGCATCGACGTCGAAATTCGCCGGCTAGATTCACCATCGGCGTGAGCGAGATCGGAAGCAAGGGAATAAATTAAATGCTGTGGCCGGCTGGTCCACCGGCGAAACGAAAACGTAGCCAAGCCCGATCGACGTATCCGGGGCTTTCGTTCGACCCGATCGATCACCGACGACGACGTGCAGATGCCCTATACCGAATCGAATTGCTCCGTGTGCGAGCGACGTATGCGTACGCGTGTAATATGTTCGCGTCTGTCGCGATCATGCGTGTGCAAGCGTGCACCCTCTCACTGTCGTTTTGCTCGTTTGTTATCAGGGTTTCGTGCAGTCTGCTAGTATAGCTCCACGTAATTTCTACTAGCAGAACGCGTACCTTCGTGGACGATCGCAAGAGATGATGAGATGGTGATCGAAGATAGTAAAAGGAGGTAGAGAAGTAGAATGAATGGCATAAAGAATAATGGATGAAGATCGAGATTGCTAAGACCTGTCAGATCTCGCTGCTGCGCTGTGATATAAATAACTGAACAGCTTCCGAGGATGTTATAACGAAAGCCTGGGTTCAAACGGATTACAGAACACACGATGATGAAATCATCAGATCCAAGCAAATCAAGTAGGCACTCTGTTCTTTGTAGCAAAGAACTGAAATTAGTTTGTCTTTGGTAAACTTTAATTCAGCGATTATGTGAATTCGCTGGTTCAAAGACAATCCGGATAACAAGTTAACGGTGGAACTATTCAGATCAAGGTATGAAATTTGTACCAAAGATATCAGAATTAAAGGTGTACGAATAAGCAAGGGGAAAATGCATATATTTCACTAAAATTCATTCAAGAGAAAATTTCTATGAACTGGTCACTTTAACCATTTTGATAATTACTGTTACTGATACTATTCATGGATACGTGTTTCATTAGTAGCCCAACATGTTAAGAGAACCCCAATAATCTGCAAACTTTAACAACCACAATGTCGATCCTCCAAACTCCTATTTTCCGTACACTTCGTATAATTCAATGCACCTCCAGAGCATTTATAATGAAACGAATATTTAATTCTCTCTCTCGCTCAATGCTCTTTTCTGGCCATTCGCACGGTACAAAATCCATCCAAAGCGAATTCTTAAATTCACCGAACCGAGAAACACGGCGGTTCTCGAATATCGATATCGGCAATCCCCCAGCGGCGATCGAGTAGGTCACTTTTTTGGTCGGCTCTGTTCGCGATTGCTTCGTTATCTGCGCGTAACAACCCGGCCCGGCCGATTAGACAAACGAGCGTAATATAAGCGGAAGCATCGACAAATCGCAGCTTTTTCGACCGGCGCCGATTCGTTACTCGTTCCGACGGTCGTTTCCGCGCTCTATTGCGGCGTTCGACAGCAATGCCTCTGCCCAACGATGCCCTTACAGATCCCCACGGCCGTATCTTGTCGATGTTTTCACCCAGGACTTTGTAGATCTCGAATAAATCCAGAAAGCGTGGTTTTTTTCTCGCATCGACGCGCCCGAATCTTCGACTAATTGACTTTTTGTTTCTTTCGTAAACAGGCGTGTAGTAGTGGCTGTACGATCGATAAATATTATAACGAAGAATAAATTTGTATGCATTGCGATATTTCCTTTATAATTTCAATCTTGCTATTTATGGCGAAAATATGATTATTTTCGTAGATAACTTTCGTTGTGAATACACGAAATTTTGCTTCGAATCTCTTCTGCCGTGTTATCGAAACTAACTGGAGTAGTTTAGAAGGAAGAAGCTTATGTCGCGAGCGATCTACGTTAATCCAGGGGAAAGTTTGACGTTCGATTGTGGTACATTTTCGTTCAATTTTCTAATAAGCGTGAGATGATGAGGATTCGTTTCATCCGACAAGGGGTAGCTTTATTTGAATGAAATTTTTGGTCACTTGTTGATTTGAAAGATCGACATACTTACAAATAGAAAAGATATTATTCATATGTATGTACGTGGAATTAAATGCTATCAGTTTTGTCAGAAATTTAGAGGAAAATACGGAATTTTAGTTGAGAATGAGAATCGTAGGTTATTTGTATTTCAACTAAATTTCTCATCGACTTTTAATTACGTTTATAGATTAAATTAAACGTGAAACGATCAGGTTCTGTTCTAAATTCGCGAGAAAGTACGGAATTATGAACGTTTCGAATCAGCAGCCAATGAACGTTCACGACACGTTCGTGATGCTATTTGTACAAGACCTAATTGTTTCCGTGTGCCTATTAGGAGCAACCTAATTAAGAAACGTCCCTATAAATGCCTGATGCACCACGAACACCTATAACGAGCTGATGTTCGTACCTAATAAAAACCTAAAGGTTTGTAGAACAGCCACGTGTTAACTCTTTTTCATATGTGGAGTCGTATCTCATAATCTAACGTCGTTCATGCCTACGCTCGAACATGGAAACTTCAATTCATGGAATTCCATTTCTATTTCATGATTAAATATTATCGACGTCGTTTTATTTTATATTTAATGAATAAAATTCTGTAAAAGTCGACGTTCTTACGAAGCAAACATCGATTCTACATATTCCAGATTTCCACGTTTGTTCGTGCGGCATTGGATCGGATTCGAAGGTTTTGTACGATAGTTTGATATGACAGCATCGGCTGACCCCCTCGATAAATCTGTGCGTCTTGTCGTGTTTATTCGGAAGGAAACACGAGTGGATCTGGCCCGCTGCTGTTCGAGGCGGAGCGCATCGTGGCGTTCAGCTGACAGCGAAGCTTCATGATTTTGGAATTGGGTCGTTGAATGCACGAAGGTGTATGATATTCTGATAACAGTAACACAGATCCACGATTTCCTTTCGTATATTCCGTTGTATCGTAGTATCAAGTATCGCGATATTTTGAAGAATGAATAGTTAGGATCGCGCGAATCAATCAACGCGGTGCTGTATTGGTTATCTATTGCTTTGAAATTTAACTAGGTCCAAGGATTGGAATAGTATCATATTTATTTTTTCGGGTCTTTTCTTCTTTGACGATGGGCTCAGAATTGAAAACGCTTGTGTGTAACAGACCGCGAGATTTTTGTAGAATTGGTATTCAAGGTAGGACAACGAGTAGAAAACGCAGCGAGTTTAGATGTACAAGGTTTCACGTCGTTAAATGAAAAAGCTTACAAATTTCTCTGATAACAATGGCCGATTCCAGGGCTTTGTCGGCGCAGTCGGTGGTCGGATAAATGGATTTAACGATATTGGGAACAGGTTTCGAACAAAGCTGCTTTGAAGCTTTGTCGTGTAGGTATCGTGTGATTCTTTCACTTTACCGAAGTTTCAACCCTCTGACACGTATCATGACACAGGAGCATCAACTTCAACGGTGCTTAAAGATCTTCGCATCTAATTTTGTGGTAAACGATATCCTTGTGGTTGCCTATAAATCTTAAAAATCTTTCGTTCAAATCCTCTAGGTTTAGTTTAGAATTATTCACGTTTGCCATTCTCCACTTCTAAACGTTTCGGTATTCCAGGAATTTTTATTGTAGGATCTCTGAAAGGGCGAAAAGATACAAGTATGGAATAGTTTTAACACCATATATGCTTAGATATATTTAAATCTAACCCCTTTCAAATATAATTTAACTACATTGCCGAAAACGAAGTATAGTGACTAGCGATAAATAATTACCGTAAAATTCTCATTCCAATATTACTAATTTCTTTCCAACATAACTCAATTATACTCGTGAAAACCAACCAGAGTAACTAAAATAGGTAAGAAACAATCACGAAAAATTCCCATTCCAGCTATACTAACCCTTTTCAAACATAACTAATTGCACGAGCGAAAGATTAGCTAAAACAAAGTCTGTAACCAACATCGACCGTTAAATAAAACGTGTATATCTACGCATTGAAGTTGCATGATTTATAAGGTTCCTTTGTGGATGGAAGAATAGCGATTGGAAATAATGGATCGCCATTACTCGGTATCAAACGCCTGCTGACTTACAATGTAGATATGTCGAACGCGCACTTGAGCCATTCAACGTTGACACGGCGTCACCGTTACCGCGTGACATAATGTTGAACGTATATTGACCATGTAACCGTAATACTATAAGCCAGGTGTAATTCAACGGGACGTTAAGTTAGAAAGGAAATGTTAGAACAACAGCAACAAACATCTATGCAAAAACATTGGAATGATTCTAGTTGGTGGACAGAGCAAACGCGCGTTAAAGCTAAGGATATTCGTAATATTGGAATCGCGACAGTGGCGGTGTTCTACCAGTGATCTCGTTATTGCAGGATTACTGCCAATATTACGGACGTCCAACATTAGCCCGGAACGCCACGTTCGAGTGTCGGCCCTGCTAATTGTTACGTGTTACGCGATATTATGCATACATCGCGTGCATCGCGAGCATACACTTCCACTTCTGAGAGATTACAATAAATCCTGAACAATTTCACCCTCTTCCCACTAACCACAAGCTTTGATTTCCTTTGTCCATTTATTATTATACATACGCGTACTCTATTCACAATCGTGCGTGAGCTATTTCGATTATTCTCTAGGCTAGACGCTGTTTGCTTACTTTTTCTGGTAGCAGGTATTTCTCTACGTAAGACATACCTTTTGTGCATAAGAAATACTTTTCTTCTGCCTCTGTTGATTCTTCGTTTTATTCAATTTAAATTGGTTTTAGCGTGTTCTATATTCTATCATGTATGTTCCTATAAAGTATGTTCCTAGGGGATGAAGTAAGCCTTGAACGTTTCTCTTGAGACCCTGAATGTTAAGTGAATGTAGACGAAGGGTAAATGTTGTAATAACTAGGCTAGATTTGTGCCGGATATCAATCACCTGCACACAGTGTGATTATTAATCGTACATGTATGTCAGTCACGTAGTGGGATTGGATAAAGAACCTTAACACTCATAAATTTCATGCTTCAATAACCGAAGTTCCTCGTTTGACCACTTTGTGAATTGTACATATTATTATTTTCATTACCTGAATAATTTACAAATTTTCTACTAATCCTGTAATTTATAGAACCTGATGCTGATCGAAAGAGTCGATGGAAAAATAGCGCAAGTGCATTCCTGTTGTGTCAAATAGTATAGTAGTAATATGAAGCGCAAAATCTATTCAGGGAAGAATCGGACAGATTTTTGTTTAAGTTTAATTTTACCTACAAACTATACATTTTTTCAAATTAAATATTTACTTCTGAGCCTTTCAATTAATAATATTGTTCCATAGAATGAAAGAAAAATTCGAAAGATTTCGACGCACCGGAATTTCAACGAACCAGAAAATTTCGTCTGTCGCCCGACAATGAACCTGTCACGTTTCGCAACCGATTTCTTCGTACTGGAATACAATCCCATAATCTCGGGATTAGACAAACGAACCTGGAGCGCGAGAATGGCGAGCCGATTGCAGCTTTCCGGGTCACCTTTTCTGGAAACTTTGGCCCTACATGCACTGTGTGACCGTAGATCGGTCTACGGCTGAATTTCTCCTGTCCGCTCGTTCACGAGGAAATTCAATCGTTTCATTGCAAGCTGCCCGAGAGGAAACTCGTTTCGGCTCATTCACGGGTCGGCTGCTACGAATCTGGTAACGTCGCACCTCAGAACGTCACGTCAACCGACTACCTGTGGATACCCAGTTCTTCAACGACATATTCGGCTTGTTTCTTGTTGAGTTGGCGGAAATTCGTTAGTAGAATTTTGGGCAGTTTCAAAACGATCCAAAAATAATTTTTCCTTTTCGATTCTCCATGTTTGCGTCTACGTGTGTTAAGGTTATGAAAATCTACGAAAGTTTGCGAAGGCCTCTAAAGATCTACGAAGATCTACGAATATCTACAAAGGTCTAGAATGATCCATATATACGTCGAAAAAATTCTGAAACGAAGAATTAATTTGTCATCAAGTTAGCCAATATTTTGATTTTAATTAATTACTTATCATGTAATCCGATATTTCTGACACGTCACTATACTTTTAATACACATACATTACATTGTACGTATTTATATCTGCAAGGATTAGAATTGACCGGAATAGTTAACGTGATTTTATTTTATCCTTTATCCTTTAAGTTATCCTTTAATTATTGTTTTTCTGAGATTTGCAAAGTATCTTGTAGATGCTTGAAGCTGCAGGATGTATTTTCCCTTAAGAATGAACATTAGGTAAAGACGTAGAACTAGTAGACCTGGAATTTCCCAGTACAATAAGCTGAACGTCGTACTTGCTTTGAATAATACCGCTATTTGCAACACTAATCACACCTTATTCCATTATTCAAAATATCTGCTGACGTTCGATTCTCCCTAGCGTATCTGTACACGTGTTCTACAGATGTTTCGCCCATCGAGAATCCCGAATGACAAACGCATACGTATTGATGCATTGCTCTATACCGTTTACACGACACGTGGAAAGCCAGTTTCAATTCTGTCCATCGTACAAGCGCATTGTACTTTTTTTTCGAAATTTGTTAACTTTAATTCAAATGAAATTTCAGGAACTAAAATTTGGATTAAATTTACATTCACAGATACGATCGTTAAAAATTTCATTTAAAATTCAGGTATGGTAGATGATGCAGATGCTAAACCAATGATCTTTTACGTTCCTTAAACCTTCCATGTGCCACAGCTAATTTTATATTATATAAAATATAGAAAATGCCACAAAGCATTCAACATGAAATTTGTATTCTTCTCTACTTAATTATCGTTAATTCAAAAACTCATTTATCGTTCAAATTCCACTTCGATATCTTTTTCAAGGAAACCAAATAACATCGAAGATATCGTTCGATTAAAATTGCTGTTTCGACGGAAGCTAGAACAGAGAGCGTGAGGTCAAGCACTGTGACGCAATGGCAGGCGTCGCGACGCGGCGAGGCTACGACCAACAGGTGCCACGACGACGACGAAATTTTTCCTTCTCAAGAATTTTACCGTGAATTTTCTCCACCTCACTCCGCCTTCCCTTTTCTTCGATACACGTTACACGATTGTTTCAAGTCGGAGTTATTTCGACCGATGTTGATCGACTCGATCGACATTTTATTGACGCTTAAAAAAATAGGACGCCGCTAATGATGAGAAAACTCGGTTCATTCACTTTCGCGAACCAATTTTTTTTTTCTTTTCCTCCCTTTATTTTTTGATCTCGTAATTGGATCCAGCGTTGTAGCTGCGGGATGCCACGTCGAAGGTTACTAGAGATAGAATAGGTATTTTTTTGTGGTGGGTGCTTTTTATTGGATGATTTAATTGTGTGTTTTGGATCAATTAGTGTTTCGTGTAATTCACTTCGTGAGGCAGATTTTTTGTTTGTTGTTTTTTTTTTTAGAACGCGAAGTTAGAAATTCGGTGGTCAACAAAGTGGAAAGGTTGCTTTGTGCATTTTTTATCAGATTTCCTGTGTTGGATAAAAATCTCGTGGAAAAACGAGGATATTTTATCTTCGAAATAAATCTACATTGATATATTACGCTGATCAAGTCTATCAAAATAAACCATAAAGTTTCTGATAAGCTAAACAGCGATATTACGATCCGGTACTAATATTGAGAAATTTACGCAAACTAAAATTGATCAATTTCACTTCCGAATTATTCATTGGTAATGAAGCACAAAGTAAACTATCAAAACTTCACCAGAAATTCAAAAATACTTGTTCATATTATTGAAGTATCTTCGTGACTATACAAAAGAAATTATACCCTTAATCACTATCATATACGTCATAGCAATATACGCGTAATAATTTCAATCCGTAATAATAACGCTCCAGTACAAACAATTACTAATTGATGAGCAATTCATAATAGTATGGCTCGTAACAATGTGCTTTACAACAATTCTACCATTACCCGTTAATGCTAGCATAAAGTAAATTATTAAAGAAGAGCACGATTTTTAATACGACTGTGACAGTAGCAACGAATTCAATACTAGAATAATTTACTAGAATAATACTTTAAACGAAGAAAAATACGACACAAATCGTCAATGGTTAATATATATTCTCGTTTCCGTGGTGGAAGGAACATCGCGAGACAATGTGGAATCGAAGCCACTTAATTTACCAGCGAATCCATTTATATCGGAGGTTCGAGTTACGGTTTTGTAACCAGATTACCGAATAGTTCCAGCATCGCTAAGGAGTCGGTAACGTCCCGTGAACTTCCGCCGCCGCTTCACCTTCACCCCCGACCAGTCCACCTCGCCATTGCTAGTTTCTGTGTACCCGGCAGTTTCGCGGTACGTAATCCCGGTGAATGCGAGGCAGTTTTCTCAGCGAATGGGAAAACTGAACAAAAGCGACCCTGGAGGCCAATGAGAGTGCTGCCGTACGTGTATAAAGGTGGCACGGAAAAGAAAGTTCGAAGGGGATTTTTGAGAGCAACTTTTGGAACGTGTGATATCCGAGGAGAAGGCCGATTCTCGTGAGAAAATTGACCGTGGACTTAAAGTGATTGCATTGTTCGTTGAAAGGTTCGCGTATATTGTTACGGTGTGTAAGGTAATGGTTAAGGGTGCAATTTCATTTGATAGAGTCGATCGGAGAATTCCCAGGATATGAGAAAATACTTTTGATTTTTCGAGGCTGACGCTTTTCATAACTTGAAAAGCGATTATACGGATTTAGGAAATTTCGCGCGTTTTATTTACGGTTATTAACGCCTGTGGAAAGGATCGTGGGAAATTCAGTGAATATTCGGTTATATATGAATCGGCGGAGAATTCATTATACGAATTCCATATTCAAAGTGGCGAATTTCAGGGAACATTAACGGCCGTGTCCACAACCTGCCCGGGCAGACTGTTTTTCCGTATTCTCGATACGCCAGCACAGGATTTTCATCTGGTTTCGTCCGCTAGATTGAAAATCGATTTCGCCCATTGTTATGCAATTTGGTTCGGTCGCGCACAGAAAGTGTGCATAATTGTCGTTTCCGGTGGCTGTACGCGAGCCTCTTTCGCGGCATTATATTTCGATTAATCACCTTTTCTTCCCTGTATCTCTTTTTTCTCCCCCTCCCTCCTGTTAATCGATCCTTTTTCGTTAGTGTCATGCGCAATTAACGTATTACGTGCTAACATCCTGAATTTTCTTTCTGACCGATGTTCTTGGTCTGATTTTAGCAGAAAATAAACTAAAACGCTACTCATCTTTCGTAGTTAATTTTTGTTTCTTTTTTTTCTGTTTTTTGTGCAGAAGAACGAGAATGGCGATTCTCACATTTATAGGGAGGAATCGGAAAGTAAGATGGATATCTTGGAACGACATCGTTGCAACGTTATTATAGACAGGAATACAGCTTTTATCCGTCACGACAGGGACCACCATCACTCTTCGTGACGTTTCTCGTATTACTCGCACACTGTACAAATTGTACAGCGTTTCACGCGACGTTCATGTACTTTTTCTTTTTAGTTAGGAAATCGCTGTTCCCTAAAGCTAAGGTATTCATTTCGTACTATCGCGGTATTGCTTCATATAATTGTCATGCGATCTTCTTGAAGAAACTTGAGTATACTTGAAGAAACACAGAAATCTATCAACCTTTACAATAAGATCCACTTTTCTTCCATCGCCCATACTTTTCCTCTTCAAACACAAATTATTTGAGTACAAATAATGGTTCTTTACGTCATCAGCTAAATTTTGGCGAAGTTAATATTTATATAAAATTTTCATCATTAATAAATGAGTACACACAATGCAAAATCGATATCTTCAACGAGATATCTTCAATAAGGAATCTCACGTATATTTTATTGATTTTTTTATTCACATCTATAAACAAGTTATTTTATGTTACCATTGCAGATATAATTTTCATTTCGATATTATCAATCCTTATCAATATATTCAATCCTTACAATTTCCATCAAATGTAACTGTATTTGTGAACTACGAATCACTCGAACGCATGTAATAGTCCCTTGTATTACCTAAATTTCGATGAAGCTGAATTACAATCTTGATGCGAATTGACAAGTGAATACAACGCAACGTCAAATATCCCGAAACTCGTCAACCAGCTCGGGATCGACGACTCGTGTTCCCAATTTCGCGCAGAATTTCGTTGGTTCGGAGGCGCGGAACGAGGGAAAACAACGCCGCTTCGATCGTGCGTACGGCATAAGCGCAATTTTCTGCTCGCTAACGGAATCCCTCGAATTGTCTCGTCCTGCAGCAGCATGCCAGCGATGCTTAGCACGAATACCATGGCTGGACGCCGGTGGATTTGAAACGTGATCGTAAGAGTACCGAGCGTAACCTCGAAACGTCGCCCTTGATGATCGATACCCTCTTGTACAGTCTATACCAGAAATATATTCAGAAAACCGATTTCCCGAGCTACGTTCTTCCGTTTTACTCGAAAGTCGAAATTTTGTGTAAAATTAACCAATTAAGATTTTTGATGTAGTAATTGAGGAGTTCGCCAGAGAATTGAAACACGCGGTAAAGTGTTTAATCGGAGAAAAACGTTCATTATTATTTGGTTAATATTTGTTATTATGTGTATTTATAAATCTATAACAAATGAAACATTTATAATGCAATACCTTAGATCTTATGTATTATTTGCTGCAATTATCTGATTTTCGGGAAGATAAACATTTGTATCCATTTTCTGCCAAAACGTTCGATCGTTCATGGGAGAAATTAAATGCCAAGAACGCCGGAATAAGAGATGTATTTTTGGACAAGGGTTAATTCGAGAATGTATGTTATCCAGAATTAGATCAGTCGGAAACCGCGGTTAAGTTTGCAATATCTAGACCGCTACGTGTTTCTGTACCAAGGGATCTTTGTCAAGATAAGATCTTCCCTTAACGATGACCTTCTCGAGCGCTTAATTTTTGGTAGATCGAGCTGATCTAACGAATCGATCAACCGGAAGAAGAAGACCGTGATTCGTTCACAAGCCTCTGATGACCCATTGATCTCTTTCAGGCCAAAGTGTTCTCTTGGAGGACGTTCTTTCTAACTTCTTCTGTAGACGCAAGCAGAACGTGCAATAAATTTATCGAATTTTCCCTGCGTTTCTACCATTCGGAGAACAACTGCTCTAGCATTCATCGAATTCTGGTTGAGACTATTTCATTCGAAAGCGAATTATCTCTTCGAGCATACTTGGAGTAGCGTTCGAACGTGTTCTTAAATGAAACTCACCTTTTGTTATTTTATCCGGAAGGCTTAAGTGTCCTACGAAAGATATGCATCTACTTTCTCGATGATGTTTTGCGTATAATAAAAAGAGCTGGTCGGTCGATTCGACTACGAGTATGTCGTTATGTATGTGCGTGGCATCATGAGCTCAAGAGGAAACCGCGAAGAGGGATGTACCGAGTAATGTTGCTGACTAGCAAATAGTCTCTTGTGGATCTTGGGGTCAAGATGGTATCCTCGACACGATCCGGTGGTTTCGACCGTGAAGAGATCCCGCAACCTCTAACTGATTCCTATTGAGCGTATAATACCTGCCGCGTTTCCGGTAACCAGTCAAAGTCGGATCTCTTCATTTTCTACTTACTCTGGAATATATTTTAAAAAAATCCGCGCGCATAGGGAAGTTTTTAATTATGCAATGGCATTTCAATGTAATACCGTGGAATGGTAGAGTTTTGATATGAAACGTAGGGCTTGACGATGGATGTCGTTTAACATTTTGATGAAAAATTAAATACTTTACATTGTGTCGGTAGAAACGTTACGTATAGGCATTATGAATTTATATTAAATGTTAATGCTAACTCTCAGTGATTTTACGTCAAACCGTATTCGCCGTTATATTTCGTTCACGTCGGAGCTTTCGCCGGGATATTTTTTAGTAGACACTGTCTAACCGACAGCGCAGATGTCTTTGACGTTTTGGGAAGACATATGAAACTTTTGGAAATTTTATTCCCGCCGGAGACGGTTTTATCTTCGCCGAAGATGGTTGTGCTACTTTGATACTATTTCTTCTATGCA
The DNA here is from genome assembly GCF_011952255.1 of Bombus vosnesenskii. Lineage (NCBI taxonomy): Eukaryota > Metazoa > Arthropoda > Insecta > Hymenoptera > Apidae > Bombus > Bombus vosnesenskii. Next base: position 2,867,536 of record NW_022882987.1, read on the forward strand.
CACACGTATCCTTTATTTTCCTCTCTCTTTTGCAAATTCAATTTCTTTTACGTCAGCCATGTTATTCTATATTGCCGTTTAAATAATGGCTTCTGTGCTTTCGAACGTATAACGAGTAGCAAACAAATATTCAAGTTCAGTCACGAACATGAAAGAAGTCGACGTTTTTGCAACTGACGTGCGTAACGTTTACGTAAATTTCAATTTTCTAAAAATATTAGCGAGTATATGAACCATACGTGCATTTATGGAAATACTAGAAGATGTCGTAAACTACAGATCTGTCAGTGTTCTTTTAATCCAGCTAATAGTTCGATCATTTTATGGTAAATTCATTTTACGCAACACCAATCGATTTTATCCTCTTTAATTTTATTTCACATCCGTCACGTGCTTTCTCGCCCGTTTACATAGCACGATTTCAAACGAAATTCGGTCCGAGCGCGTTCGAAAATCTCTTTGGAAAATTATTCCGCACGAAACACGTTCAATCGACCGCGTTTTCCACGTAGTGCATCGCAAATCACGTCGTCGGTGTCGCAGTTAATACAGCCGAAGGATGTCTGAACGTGTATCCACGATAAAATCCTTGTTTGCGTTCCAAAGCGGATTAAATATTCCCGTAGGGATGCCGCGAGAGCGCTCGCGCGTTATACACCGTTCCTACACAGAAATATGCCTCGTGTTACGACACACTTCGCGAGCGATGTATCACGACGCTGCTCGTACCAGGGATTAGCCGTATCCCCCTTTCTACACGCGCTCGTACTACTCGAGCGACCGATCGCTGTCGCACAATTTCCTCGAAATAATCCATTAATAACGTCTCTCTGTCTCCGAGGGCTACGACGAAACGTGGCTTCCCTTCCAGGAACAGAATAGGCGGCAAGATTTACTTTATAGCGAACCCTGGATAAATTGAGATCCATTTCATTCGCGAGTAGACCAAGTTAAAATTTAAAGGAAGTTTCTATGTTTCTGCTCTTCTTCTATTTCATAAATCATAGAAGAGGTTTAATTTACGTGTACAGAAGCGCGTGGTTTACACTGGTTTACACAGGTACACGGAGATACGTATGTATTAAGTTTTGTACTCATCGTTTCTTTATTTTTGTAGCTACACTCGAATATTCGTGTTTTAGAATTGGATGTGGAAAAGGTTATAATTATACGTAAATACATGAATTTTTATATGAATTTTTTATATGAACACACGCGTAGTTGTGATGTTCTTTTATCACGTAAGTTTAAATTTGGACAGTTACAGCGCTGAAAAATTTTCAAGTTTTTTACTCTTATTTGGAAATTTTTTTAGTATTTGACTTTTCATTCCCCACTTTTTCAAATCTTCGCCAGGCACCATGTCAATTTAACTTCCTTAATTTGGTCAAAATGAATTTGATGAATTCAGGTGTTTTCTTACAATTCGTTAAATATAACTCAACAATTTTTGCTTCATACAATATAAAGACTGGGCAATTTATCGCAAGGAATCAGATCATCAGTCTCAATAATTATTTACAAGAAATTGTTTTTACAGTTATAAGTAAGAAGTACAATTTCTCTACGATTAGAACTCGCGCGCAATCCAGAGATTCTAAAAGTTTCTGTTCCACTTCCTCCACCTATTTCCTCAACAAATAATCACACGTATCGAACGACGTATCGCGCGATCGAAACGTCAGGAAGAAGCTTTAACGAACCTTTTCTTCCTTAAGGAAGAAGTTCAACGTCTCCTCTGGAAAAACAATTCGATAGACTTTAGGTCCCCGAAGCCACTTAAATTTTATTAAGAGGTCGCCCCCGTGACTCGTGCAACTTTCATGTGGACTCCGTGTCTCGGAGAAAAAGTGGGTGGACGGGACGAGAAGTCGAAGGGAAGTTTCGGAGGCGTTCGCGAAAACTTTCCGGGGCAATCGCTCGCGGCGACGAGAACCAGCCAGCAAGAAGCCCCCGATAACGTTTTTCTTCACAGACACTCTGATAATCCTCTCACGGCTTCCGACGTTTCACGACCAAATAGTCTCGACCACCACGCGGTTTCATCCCCTCGATGGAATATTTTTCAAACGTCCACCGGCGAACTTCCTGTCCCGGCCGAGACGTTTCGACAGATCCACCCATTTTTACTTCTCCACCGAACTTCCCCGTTTATACGAGTTAGAGTTTTCCGCTATTTACTGCCTTGTCGTCGGTTGACCGATGGGTAGATTTAGAGACTGTTGGATAGATTCCAAGTATTCTTCCTTCGAGATTTAATTGTTTCCCTCTACCGACAGATCAGATACATTTATACTTGCAGTATTTATATTTGTGGAAGGTGTTACAAAAGGAGGTAAGTTCTCTTAAACGTTTCGAGGTACCGGACGAAAGTAGTAAGAACTCGGTTGTCTCTTTATATGGATATTAGAAAAGTTTCTATATATTAATATATTTTCTGTTTTTAGACAAAACACAGTGAACGTAACAAGTTTTAACGACTTATGTTATTTTGTGCAAATTGATTATTCAAAAAACAAAAAAAGAAAGATACACTGCCTTTCTTTACAGTTCAACAGTATAATAGCAAATAAGGGATTTAATACATATGGATACATATGAATTTACAGATAGCTACTTAGATAATATAGATATATGTATGCACTTCTAGACAAACATACAGGTTGCTGTTTAATATTTACATATAGAATTTTACGTATGGAAATACGCGTACATAATGTGGCAAATAATTCGACAAGCGCGTGATTTTGAAATGAACGATCAAATTAAACTCCATGAAAATAGAACATATTGGAGGAAATTGGAAACTATGATCAACTTCAAAATTGCTACACGATCATGTCTGTACAGCAGTTGCCATCGAAACCATTTTATATTGCATTCTGCTCGTTTCATCCGGATCTGTGAGAAAGATCGACGATCTCGAGCATTGTAGCAGATAGAGGAACAGTGGATTACACCGTTGGAACGTGTTGCCCGGGGCTCGATCGCGACGGTTGGCGACAAAAATAATAGGGAAACTTTCCCCATTGACCTCGGGATTTATATGGAACCGTAAATCCCGAAATATTTCCGGACCAATATGGCCGAGGGTCTGAGTGCCGTGTTGGCGACGAATTCGCGGGACTTAATTCCGTGTTCGACATTCCCAATTCTCTCTGCAGAGAATTCTAGGTGATTTGTGTTAGGAACCGATGTGATTTCATCGCGATCATTTTGATATTTAATCTCTCTATTTAGACTTTAATATCTTTCACTACACAAAGTGAAACATAAATTATTATAGCAAATAAGGAATAGTTCTATCATCAATAGTCAGTTATATTGTAGAAGAAGAAATTGAAGAGGTTGTTGCGATAAGGAGGTAGCTCTGATATTCAAATTGTATTTACTGGAAGAGGAAGGAAAATTTAAATTTCCGGGAAATGACGCTTTACGCGCGTCAACTTAATACGTTCTAACAGTTCCACGAGAGAGGCTAAAGTTTCAACGCAAAATTTTATAGAAAATTCACGGGCAAACGCATTTCCTGATTTTCCAATAATTTTTTCACGAAGTGAATTAGAAGGACATCGACGTCGAACAATTTCACGTATTTCATAAACTCTGCGAAACTCTCGACGAAAAGCCCGTCAAGAAAGTGAAGCGTGTCCTCTTACCAATCTCCTTCGCCCGTGCTTCCTATCGAGTGTCGCGTTCAAAACTTAATATCATAAACGTTCCCGGGACGTTTTTTTCGCTACGTTGAATTTCCAGCGAGAATGAGTCGAAAACGATTCGCCGTGTAGCGCGGTCGTTGAATTCCATAAAATCCCTCGACAGCTGCTCAAAAATGTTCGCTTCTATACGACGCGTATCATATATTACATTTCCACATGCATGTACAATAATGTACATATATGTATATACACACATATATTCGGTTAAAAGAGTTTTCAATGCAATCCATTCAATCGTAGCTCGTTCATCGACAACTTACATAAACACCGTTCCTGCGGTGTTTCCAATCGAAAATATTTGCAACTCGGTTTCCTTGGCCAGCGCCTGAACGAAATGGAGACGATTCTCCCACCTTCCTTACATTTCTCCTTTTTACTGATCGTACAGTCGCTAAAAAATATAGCGTTCATTTTCCTGTCTTTTTTTTTCTTTCGTCATGCGGAAAACTGTAGCTCGAGCCAGGGTACGTTGGACTAATAAATTTTTCCTGCGCCATCGTGCGTAGGGATGAAACGTAAAAGCATGCTTCTTTATATTTAATGTTACGAGCAGACCCAGCTGCCAACACACATACTCTCTTAATTCTTTCTTGCAAGTCACATTTGTCGATCGTTAGGTTGATTTCAGTGGCGTTGGAAAATCGATCGGCGAGGTTTGGATACGAATTCACAACTTTTTTCTTTCTTTTCTTATTCTGCAATCTTCGTGGGTATTATTAAGAATTTCGTTTCGACTCAATTACTGATTTGTATCTATAAAATCTTCCAGCGTTGATACGATATTTAGACAATTTGCATTTCCAGAAGTTAGATGCGGCACTAACGAAATCATATCGCAGAAGATAATTTCATTCATTTATTTATATATTTATCCCTATCGAAGACAAATGCATTCATCTAATTATACAATAGTTAAACTGTTCACGTTTTCTAGAATATATGCAAATGTCTCTTACTTGCGGTGTAAATTTTCAATGAAATGAAACGTTTGTAATTTTACATAGGAGTTTTATGAATTCGCGTCGATTTAAGAATCGCTTCGACAGCATGCTGTATTCGAGTTGGAACGTTCTACGCCGCAATTATACGGCGCATAAAGTTACGCAATTGAAAATGCGCGCGTAAGACTATACGAGGCGCTTCTCGAATGCTCGAATGCAACCTATTCGATTTCCATTGGGCGACCTCGCTTTTCTTCCTTACGGCTGATTAAAGGCACTAAGAACTTTCCATCTGTTGGCTTTCAGTGTCGCCCATTAATTAATTTCTATACAAGAGGCGACACAAATATTACGCTGCTGGCTGGTTAAACTAGACGTCGAATCATCCTTTTAAAAGGTATTAGAGGGACAAGTCATAACGATAATTAGAAAAAGCAACGAAACAGACAAACGTAAGGAAACATAAAATAAAAATTGGCGGAGTATCACTTTTGTAAATATTCCATTGTTTTCCGATGATTTACTGGATAAACGAATTTCATTCTGTCCTAGAAGCTTTCGTTTGGAGAAATTAAAAAAAAAAAAAACGATCGAGTTGAAAATTCCAAGAGCGACGATTTTAAGTAAAAAATTGAAACGTTGAATGTTTCATCAATGGAAATAGACTAAAAATCTTTTCCCAAAGAGCCGAATGTAAATCTTTGAAAACTCCATTTTCCATATGTACTAACTTCTATCGTATTTACTCAGTGCTAAGCTATTTTTAGTTCTCGTAATTCAAGCTTTTTGAATTATAGAAATTTTACGACGAGTTCCACAAGCTGCGTTCGCGTCCACTTCGACTTTCGCCGGAATCAACGGATCGAAAAGTCCACTTGCTGCCTTGATTTTGCTATTAGGTCGAAGAAAACTGCACCCAGCGAGTGCAAGCCCTCGTGGTTAGTCAATAAGAATCGCTTTAACACCGAGTTAACTTTATTCGATCCTCTAGAGTCGAGAGGCTTATCGCAATGAGAGCATACTCTCATCGGTTATTTAATCGTCCCTTCCCATTTTATCAACTTATCGTTGAAGGGTTCGCGGAATATCGAGAACAGTTCCGTGGACTACTCAGAAGTTCCCAGCATCGCCGTTGTTTTCAATAAGATCGCTGCCACTCCCGTGATCATCGACTGAATCACGGTGAATTTTTATTATTTTTCATAAATTTATGAGAACCATTTCGTTTCAATCCTATATTCCGCAGTTCATTAATTCCGTTATTAAATCGCGAGGCATTCTGTTCGATAGCCTACGATAAATTTTTTGTGAAATCCTCGATGAATCGATCGGATGGAATACCATACATATACCATACATATGTGTAGTATAGTCGCTTAAAATTGTTCGAACTTTTGATTATTTTCGACGAAGTATAACTTGATTCGAGAGTTACAGATTGAGATAAAGATCGGCGATGATTTTATTTTCTATTGTTATCTTTATACGTGTATCATGAATCGATCTTTAAAGACTGATATTTAAGTAGAAATATTTATGCATTATACGCGGATTGAATATTATACACATAGGTAAATCTTAAAACGTTGTTTAATTGTTTCGTTTAGAAAATTCTTTATTCCTAGGTTGTTTAATTTCTAATATCAAATAAATTCTAATATCAGGAAAAAAAATTCTTCTAAATTATTGGAAACCCTACTTCAATTATTTCAGTTAGTAATACGTATTTCCGTTGGATGGTACATTGAGAGATTAACTTTTAAATGGAAATTTTTAATTATCTCCACATCATGTCTAATAATGACCATTCATATGATGATAACCACGATAAAAAAATATATTCGGACATTTTATCACCACTAGGGCATAAATCAAGTAGAATTGCACGTTTTCTAGCGTCCAACCTGTCCGTGGTGAATATTCTCTGGGAACAAGGTAACAGTTTTTGAGTTCTTATCCTGATACGCCCAGGTTTTGCATACGTGTAGCTTCTGCATAAACAAACGATTATTTTCCGCGCTGATCCCGTCGCTTCGCTCGCAACCCTTACATTAATTTTGTGTAACAAAGATATCCGAGGTAGTTATCCCTATTTAATGTGTCTCATTAAAATCCCACGCTGCTCTTGTCGAATATAAATGCGTCTTTGAATAGTGGCGCGCTATTTATTCCTTGAAACTACTCCACGTAACTATTGGCCATCTTTGTGCGAAATTTGCGTCGCGTATCGAATGATAAAGAAGGAGCGGAGGAGGCAAATGAAGCAACTGCGAATAAACTTTATAGATCCCTTTCTTATCTTTGCTTTCTCGTTGTTTTTGAAACAGGATACTTTCGCCGTCGACACTTGGAATTAGTATGCAAACTTCAAAGAGGAAAGAACATCTACGGGGTGCTTCAGAAATGTGGGTACAAAGGTAACTGGGTTAGCAGAACTTGTAAAAAAGGACGAAGAAAGCTTTAATAAACAGCGAGAGAGCTCTTTCTTCCGAAATATTTCTTTAGCCAGAAGTAGCGTTTAGTAAAATTAGGTCTTATTTGAGAGACGTATTCAAACTTAACGCTTGCGTTGGCTTAATTTACCAGAAAAAAGACGGCTGTATAAGTAAACCTCGGCCTATTAGGTTTAGATAAATTGTTCCATTATTCTATTTCAAATTTATTTCGAAAATAACCGGAACATTGTAAATGAAGGTATTACTTTTGATAGTATTTACGACAGTTTTTTTGAAGAAAATTATTTGTTTGTTTAGAAATCTAGGACAACATTCAATATAGATATTTACGTACAGAAATTTTTATGTCCTACTATATTTAAAAGGCCGAAAGTAAGAAACCTCGTTCATAATTTTTTGTCTTATAACGAGAGAAACTTTTGCCCATAAAGCATTAAGAAAGATATTCATCGAATCCTTCAGAATGGCCAGAAAAATAACCTGATCGTGAAATGAATATCGAGGACCTAACGACTGGAACTAGAATGAAAGTGGAATGTCGAGATCGATTTTCTCGAGTAACCGAACAAATTTTCAGCTCTCAAGTCCACGATGGCCAGACGAAAGCCACGGGAACGAACGAACGAAGGTTCACCAAGTAGCAAAGATCATTTCCACCTGGCTCGATGAATCATACGGTCCGTGAAGCGAAAAAAAACTCGTTTTGAGGAAGTTGAGTGGTTTTGACCAAGTTCCCGATATTTTCTCCCCGGAGATTACTCGAACGCGATTAGAATTTCTCTAAAAAAAAGCAACGATGAGGTATTTTCTCGCGGTGTTATCCTTACGAAAATTAGCTTGATGAGCAAATATTTCGAGGATTTATCGTGCCATTCTTGGTTTACGAGCCTCTTAACGATTCACTTTGTTCCTGCTTCTTTAATCTTCGAAAAGCCACGGCGTGTAAAGAAATTAATGGGGAAAGAAAATTCTATTCTCTGACTATAACGCTTTGCGTTCTTTGACTGCGAATTAAATTAATAGGCAAAAAAAATTTTTCTCTCAGATGATAACGACTGTATCGTGCAGTTTGACAGAGGATAATATCAATTCGACGACGATAAAATTTGCAATACAATTATACATTTGAATAAGTGAATCGATTAAACAAATATATTGGTTAAACAGTGAAGCTACATAAATATTTAATACATTTTTCTGCATAAAGATATAAAATGTGTACGTAGACACGATAACATAAGTAATGGAAATTAAATATATTACATTTGTATCTTTAAACTTCCATTAAATTTAATGAAGAGAGGGAAGAGAAAGAGGGTATATTACGCGAAATAAACATAGTACTCGTTTTATGCTGCTATCAAAATTATGTGTAGTCTCTGCTGTAAAAGGGAATCCAAATCTTCCATTCTTGCTTTAGTAGAAAATTTAATATCGTCTCGTATGAACAATTTTGCTTGAATTACTTTCTTCATTTAATTCTAAGTCGAGCGAGGGAGAGATTTATCATTTCTAAGCAAACTATTTAACATTACCAGTCCAGTAGGGAGTATCGCGAGACAACGTTTCCCACTTCTAATTAACGTTAAAAGCTGAAAAAAACGTCTTTAATGGGTTCTGCAGGCAAACAAGTTATTTATGCGTCGTCGTAGTTACACGGTCGCGGTATATTCGTGTTAATTTATCTTTTTGTTCCGTTGCTCCCTGGGAAGCTTTTTTTCTTATTTAAGCTTTCAAATCCTATACGGATTTACTTGCTATACATTATGAATATAAGTATACAAGTACATTTTATATTTTAATATTACAGTCTTTGAGAAAAGACAGGAAACAATTGCACGCGGGTACATTCGATTTAACGAATAAGACAGTCAAACTCGGGGGCAGTTGCAGGTACTTGAGTTTCAGACGTTGTGGAATTAATTTCGTTTTTTGAGTATGAAACAAAGGGCATTGCTATATAATATGATCTACATGATATAGTCTTGATTTCTATCTGTGCATGAGTATTTCTGGTTGTTAATCATGCGAACTGGAGCGACAGATGCATCAAGATTGTAGCAATCAGCCCTGCAGCGACTGATCATAACGATTAATTTACGGGAGAGTTCTCTGTTGAAAAACCAATCTTTTGCTATTTTAACCAAACTTTTCACTGTGCACTTTCCTCGACTAAACACATAACTCACTTATTTATTCTTTTCTTTTTTATTCGTTGGTTAATTTGCCAACTATTCGATCATTGAGACGTATCTTCAGAACCAGCAATTACTACGATTTAATTGATTCCTCGTACAACGTTCATAGACGGATCGAAGTACCATGGAAAATCTGTTGGACTTTCTCAGGTTAGAAAATTACGGAAGAAACGAATCGTTTTGAGCGGCGGAACAAGGGAGGATCTGCTTGGCTAGTCGCCTAGAGATTCTTCCAGTCAGAAGGGAAAGGAAGAGGATCCTTTAACCGGGCGAAAAAAAAACGGGCAAAGTTTGCCAACGGAAAACCGGCATCGGGATAAAAAATCAATTAGTGGCGGTTGCAAACGAAAGAAGGCCCGAGGGATCGCTTTTTCTGCCCGGATGCATCCGATGAGGCTTAATATAATTACGCTCGAATATTTCATTTCGAGTTTCTGGAGCACGGAATTCCCCTGTAATTTTCGTGTAAGCCTCGGGTCTCCTAATTTTACAATCGGTCAAAAGATATGGGAAGGCTTTTAATTGCTTTCCTAATCACTCGATGCAGTTATAAATTCCAACATGGATCGCGCAGCTTCACAGAAGGTAATATTAGGAATATTGTTATGTTTCTTTGGAGGTCTTGTTTTTATATTTGTCACATAAATGGAAAGAGGAGAAGAATTTATAGTACATAATTTTGTAGTGGTATTTTATGTAAAGTTATAGGAGCAAAAGAGGGAGAAGTTTATTTTTGATAAATATTTATTACTATATTCCATATTAAAGGCTGTACGGTGCAGGTCCAAGAATTAATTGCCAATACAAAATATTCAAACGACTGGATACATTGAAGCAAGATAACGTATAAAATAAACGGTAAACATTTCATTTTATGAAGTATATGATTCTCTCAAGACTCGACTTTTTGTAGTAGAATCTCGTGGCAGACTGACTTCTTGATTAATGAACACACTTGACGTGTAGAGGCAGATAATCTTCTAAGTATTCCTTTTTCAGTGGAAGTAAATCTCATATAAAATCTACTCCATTTTAAAACAGTATTACATTTTCTTATCTCTCGACCAATACGAACTAACCCGATTCTACATAACTCTGGAAAAACATGCAATTTTCCCTACTCACTATAATTAATAATACTAAACAATACGGAATATAATATTTGGAAACATAATATTCAAGACGTTGTATTAGCAGTAATCACAACTTTCCGCTCTAATGTCCCGCTAAAGTGAACGTCGTTCTGTAATAAAATATTCTTCGCCAATTATCCTTCCCTACTCCAACGTTTATTACTTGCTATTCAATCCCAAGATTCATTTCCAAAATACCTGCTGCTATTAATGCCTAATCGCCTAATCAACGCCTCATTACACCGATATACACCGATATAACACGTAGGAAACGCGGAACTGGAGGAACGTGGCAGGCAAAAATCAAACAGCGGGACGACCATCAATTAACGGCAACTCGATCCCATCCCTTCGTGGCCACTTCACTAATCAAATCGATCCCGGCCAGCAAGAATACAGCAATTTCGATCGCTGCTCGCGTGCCTGACCTATTTCCAACTATCTGGCATCTCTTCGTCTATTCGGAGAGCAACAAGAAATCCTACGAGTACGAGCTGCATTCGTCGCGTAATTAAAATCGTGTGCACCGCAATACGAGCGTGATACAGTCAGGAAAAGCAAGGTAGACTACGCGACGAGGATGCATTTGTGAGGGGGCAAGGGATTGCGGTGGGTTGCAGGAGAAGGGTCGTAGACAGGTCGCAGAGGTGGAGGGTTGCCCTTTCACAGCAGCTTGACGAAGACAACACGGCGACGGGACGGTGGGAACAACGGCCAGCACAGAGACAAAAGTTTTCGGGGCCGTGGAAGAGCCACGGCCGTGGCTCTTTGCGGCCATGCGCCCCACCTATCGATCCGTCACCCCCTCAACAGCCACGGTCACCTACAGCATCGACAACCGGCGATAGCCCCGTGAACAACAGCGTTCATCGAGATATTTTGTTTCGCGAGACGCGGTCAGCGCGATCTTAAAGCATGGTTAGAAATTTGAAAGGAAGGGTGAACATTAGAAGGGTGGAGAATATTGGGGGGGGGGGAGAAAGGGTGGAAGGAGCTGGTATGAAGTATCGAAGACTGAATATCATGCAGTGCAGGTCCTGTGTGGCGAATAGTTTCAGGGTTGGAACCTCGAATACCGCTTCAGTAGAAAAAATGAGGAAGAAAAATCCTGGAAGATTGAATGGCTTATGAAAAATTAGGGGAAATCGGATGGCTGAGAATTCATAGTGGTCCACTGTTTTAGTTTCTACGAAATTGTAGAGAAAAAAGTATTCGGGCGTACGATTGCTGCACCGAGATTCGAACCCGAATCTTTGGCTTATCGAGTGAGTGCTTTCTCAATTAAGCTATTTGTTAGCCAGACGGACGTCGGCGAATATTTTCCAAACTCCCAAGTTTCAAATGGCTACCGCCTACAAAGTAACGTTCTGTATTCATTATTGCTATCAAAAATTGATTACATTCGTTCGAGTCATGGGAACATGCCGTGACAAAGAATAGAGTTACGGCTAGACTGCGGATTTCTACACATTTGTGAAAAATTGAAAAAATGCACACGATATGATTTTAATAATTAATGATACGAAGTACATAGAATATCTAAAGTACAGCAGTCTCTGTGTAGATTTCATTTATTTCATTATACCCGTAAGAATTGAAATTTCCATCGACACCCATAACTCAGTTATAATTTTTCTCTCTTATTAATTGTCAAAGGAAAGTGACGATACAGTAAATAGAGAGAAGACGTAGATCAGTCGTTATTCAGAAGGATCACGCGAATTCAAATCTATTCTATCCTAAGTTCAATGGTCTTGGCGTGGCCGTTTCCGATTGCCGACAAATTCCGGATCTTTATCTGGCCGTGTTTCTCCGCACCTTTGTACACGAACGTCTATCCTCTTCGCCACGCGCTCGTTAATGGAGCGTCGAATCACCGTGAGGGAATCGATAGAAAACACGAACACCAAGTGGCGCAGCCTCTCTAACGCGGCTTTTCGACAGCAATTACTTTCTCTCCGAGCAGATTGCCGTGCGGCAACATCTCGCAATTTCCGGAAACCGCGCTTTTTTTCCCCGCCATCTCCCTCTATCGTCAACGACGATTCATTCGGTTCGCGGCTTACCGACGGTTTGTTTATTCGTGGCTCGTTTCCACCACGAACACCGCGAATTCATTTTTCTCGATCCTTCTCCAGATCGATTCCTGTTATTTTGTTACGTTTGCATTGCACCCCCGGCGAACGATCAACGTGCATGGAAATTCAAATTGGTTCGCAGATCTCGTTTTATTTTCTGAATTTGGTGTTGATGGTAGTAACTATGTTCTCTATTGTTTTGCACACTAGGGAACTCGTTAAGCTTCGTAAGATTTCCAAGAATATGAGATGCAATCATTGGAAATGCAAGTCTTGACAGTTAATTCATATAGTATAGAGGTAATTGTACCTTTAGATTGTTAAAAAATTACGATTCGGTCGAGTTGAATTGGGAAATAGTACACGTTCAAAGATGCATTGTAGTTTATTTCTTTTCAAGTAACAATTGGTTGACTAGACAAAGAGATTTGTTTGGGGTCGCTTTATCAAGTTATTTAGTTGCGAGAATAAAGTTTGACGACAGTTGGTTGATTATTGGGACTCTGGTAGTCCTATGTAGCAATTATTTCGATCAATATCAATAAAATAAGTAGGTTCCGGGCCTACGTAGGAAGATAATTTTTAAGGATCGTAACTTTATGACATTCCGAATTATCGTATATTTAACAGTGCATAATTTTAGTTGACCTGATTCACAGAATCTGCAGTTCCGAATTAACATATCTATTCACTGCGGGCTTGTTTCATTATCTACATTCCTGCACATTAATAATTTTCATATAATAACTGGTCGTTATCACATTACAATATTTCTTAATTATTATGAAATTTTTCTCAGAACTTCATGATACTATTCCATATTATTTACAATCAAATTGGTGCTATACATCTAATCTAAAAGTATGTACCTGATGAACATTTTACGTGAAATATTGTACTCCTTCACAGCAAATATAAATAAAAAATCATCATTGTCGAAAGAGAGGCTTCGAAAGCTCAAGTATCAAGTACCAACGTATCGTTTCTCACAAATTTTTCTGTTATCTAGATAGCGAATAAAGGGCTATAAAATATACAGATTCATCTTATTATTGCGAGAGATCGTTCCACAGACTGCTGTCTCGTTTCCGTAGCTCAATTTCTCAGAACGTGAAATCCACGTAAATTATATATTCGTTACGGCGCTTAAGCGCAGCTGGAGACCATGAATGGAGGCTGATTATACGTCGTGGACTTAAGCGGTTCGGTAATTTCGAGCGCAGCCTCGACCATGATGTCTTAGAAGCTAGCCGAGTTCCAGGCTTGGAAAGTTTAGACAGAAAGCCATTCGCCTATTTTCCGAACGTATTAACGGGCCAACGAACTCGATCGCCTATGACATCGAGAAGAGGCTATTAAAACCATTATCGTCGCGAACGAACAACTTTCTCTTCCAAGCAAGTGGTACGAGTCAATGATTTCCGCGTCGAATCGTCCAGAAGATTCGCCGGAACTTATGAGCAAAGTTTTATTTCTGAAGTTTCTCCGATGAATAATACAGGAATTTTTCTTTGTATCGTTACTAATTAAAAATGGAGCCGCCCAGATGGAAGAGATGAGATTTTAATCGAAATTTCACAGCCGAAGGAATAATTGGTAAGATTTTCTTACAAGGAAGTTGGATATTATTTTGCAGAATTCGATAGCAGTTGTACGATGTAAGAATTAAACGAATTTTTCTGGACATTAATTATTTCTTATTCGCGTAGATAATTGTTGCGATGAAAATTTTGCAGAGGGAATAATTCACTGTACAAAGTGGCAAGTACAATATTCAATATCTTTAAAATATTTCACTTTCAGCCGTTTCTGAAAACGCGATCCATCTCTCTTGGAATTATCCTATATATCAGCTAGATGTAAAGCGTTTGAAGTTTGAAGAGACACTCTGGCGGCAGCGTTAAAGCGCGGAGTATCAGCGAGAAATATTATTCGGTTGCTGTCGAGAAATATCGTCGCGTTGCTCATTGTGTAGCGTGCCGAGACCGCGTCGAAACAAAGCGACAAGGTATTTCACAGAAATAACGCACACGCCACTCGTAATTACTATAATTTTTCAACGATAATTTTGTTGCGCTTGAACCTACCAAAATTTCCTATCTCTTTTGCTCTTCCTCCCGTTTGATTCTTTTTCTCTCCTACAATCGTTCTCGACCCAGATCAAGGAGCAAGTTTTTCAAGCTCACTCGACCGTATTAGACGACCTTTTTCAGAAATTCAAATTAAAAAACCGCTTGGCTCGTGTCGGAAGCCAGGCACTGCGCGCGGGCGCCCTGTTACAGGAGCTACGAAATATTTCCTGGACCGATGCTTGAATCATCGGATCACGAACATTACAACCGTGAAATATTTTCGGCAGGTACATCGAAGAATCCAAGCGGCCATAAATCACCAGCTTTTTTGGTTATTGGAACGTCCCCTCGAAACGCATCGTGGCTCTTCCAACTTTCCAGTGGAATGTCAGGTCGACTTGCTTCGAGGCAGTACCATGATTTCCCTTTGACCCGCGATTGAACGTCGCCGTCTTAAGGATTTTACTAAACGATAAATTAGAATTTCATTCCGTCAACAGATGTGTTTCAAATTATTAGGGAACTTCCGAATAGGGTGAGCTTTCTCAGGCTTTTGCAGACTTTCTCAGGCTTTTTCAGACTTCCTCAGGAATTTCATTTTATTGTCGTGTTGCGTGGTTTGTGCTCCTACAGAGAATGTTCGCTTTCGGCGATGACGTAAGAGCTTGTCGATGTGGCGGCGACGTAGCGAGGTTATAAATAAAAACATTAAATAAAACACTCGGAGTCGTACATGTTTTATGGAAGTATTTTGAATTTTCAGATTGCTGAAATTATGTATGAAGCAATATTTTTAGATTGTGTGTATATTAAGCACAGAATAAATTTTTCGTTTCTTCATTTGATCGTCGAAAAATATATTAGGAAAAGTAAGTACTTTAGCGTGTGCGCTGTGTGGAAAATAGCAAATTACATACTTATGGAACCTGTTTCCCAGATAGTATGTCACACGACGTACTTTAAAAATATGCTACACAGAACGAAACATTTCCCCTACACATATCACATTGCTGTTTCAACTTCTAAAATTCATGAACATTAAACCTCGCTCGATGTTACAACCTCGCTATGCATTATAACTTTTAATTCCCAATTTTTAATAGTACACTAAAGCAAACATTATCCTAAAAAACAATAAAGAATTTAGTACGAGAGAAAAAAAAAGTAGATTGTTGGACACGGTGGAAGCACGATAAAACGTTGTGATTTTTTGCGCCATAAAGCAACGCCAAGACCACAGCGAAATAAAATCACGAGGAGCACGCTAAACAGTCGTTCCCTTCCCTCTTGGTTTCAATGAAATATCAGGCTGTGATCGCGAGAAATCCGTGACAGCTTTGCGGTGGAAAAAGCTGCGCGAAGCTCGTCAGCTCGCGAGGAATCGAAGCTGACGCGCTCGCTCGGAAGGTTGCTCCCGAATTTTCGACAAACTCACCGCTTTTCCATCAAACCTGTTCTGTTCCGCCTTTTTAATTTGAACCTTTGTCCGGTCGAATCGAACGATTTATCCCGATTTTCTCTCACATTTTCCATTATTCCTTTCATTTAACTTGTCATTACGCGTTTTTGTTAAAAATTATGCTTTGAATCAGTTTCGTGATTCTTTATTCCTATGACATCGCGTAAATTATTTAAACACGTTTATTGTTCCAGCGTTTTACACGAACTTCGTATAATCGAATCGTCTATCTTCGTATTTTTCATAACTTGTGTTATTTGTCCATTAAAAAGAAAATTCAAGAAACGACAACGAAGATTCCAACAAACATGCCGGGAGTTCGATAAATATGATAAAAAATTGTATAAAAAGTATATCAGTTTTCACTTCTCGTTCGTGGTTTATACGATACGCTGAATCTGTTAAATACTATTGATATGACACGCGTGAGTACTCATCTGAGAATGATCGAGTTTATGGTTTGGAAGTCGATTATTCGGAAACGCGAGTACTTCGAATCAATGGTATGAATAATTCTATTTCAATACGACCACGGTAGCTGACTGCTTCGATATTATCAAAAACATAAACGTTTTGAGTGAATTTGACTCAGAATATGAATGAAACCGATGTAGTCGAGAATATAAATATTCCGAATCGATATGAATATGAATACACGCTTCGAACCGATGTAACCGCGACTATAAATATTTCATACCGATATCATCGAATATATACGATGCCCACGAATCAGTGTAATCGAAAATAGAAAATATATGGAAATATTTCGAGCAAGTCGGTTATTTGAATCGTAATCGACGATATTAATAGTCGAAAGGCGACTTTAATAATTGGATGTCGTTGGAATGTTTCAAATGCTACTATAGTTGTATCGAATTTCCTTTAACATGAATTTCATTGATCGATGGTACACAAATTGAGCACGAATGAGTTCTGACTCGATTTCTTGACTTTTCTCGAATTTCCAGTGCCTTTACGGAGTTCTGTGTTTGAAAAAAATTATATACACTATCATGCACACTAGAAAAATTTAAATTCATAGAGATGTATTAAAACATGTAAGAAAAATCCAATTAAGGTCGCGAGAACACAACACAGAGGACGTAAACGTCTTAAACCAATGTAATCGCAAATGCAGTGTGCCATGAACGTGGGTACAATGGAACGATAGAATCGCAGACCATAGAAAACCCGACGTGAAACGTTCCATTATCGTGTCATGTATTTTTTATCGATTACGTTCCGTTCTTCGACAAGAACGTTCCATTACTTTCCCTCGTGATACAAGATTCTTTGTGACAACATCCCATCAAAGATATTCATCTTCCTTAACCTGTACATCTAGCGGCGTTTCCATTTCCCTTGGCCTTTGTTTGCATACAAATAAGCTAGCTCCCGAACGTCACTTTTTACCTAAAAATCGGCTTCCTTCGGGATGGCAAAGCAGCGTATGTGCTTTCTTCTTCTCAACCTTTCTTTGTCTTTTCTTTCTCTTTCCACCAACCCTCGCTCTACTCCCTTCCCACCTTTCACCAAGGCAGGGCAACGATTGATTGGGCTGTTCTGTTTTGTTATTTTCCGCCAGTTCACGTTCCCTTCTTTGTCGATTCTTTGACGTTTTGCTCGAATACCCTCGAGTGCCGACTGGATTCGATTCGAACATTCGAATCGAACTACGTAACGTCTGATTTCTTTTATGTCGGACGGCTGGCTGTGATTTTCTCCTCTGCGATTCGTGGTCGATCGTTTCCACTAGATAAACCGTTAGTTAAATTATTTTGCAATTGGCGATTGGGGAGAATCTGATGAATTTGGTTGGTTTCTTAATTTTCTTCGTATAAAGATTATCGAGCTAAATTAATGATCCTATGTCTTTCAATAATTGACTAACCACTTCCAGTTTTGTTATAGCATTGCTTTCTTGTAAAATTATCTTAAAATTCGCAATATTTCATAAGTTTGTTTCTTTGACAAAGAAGAAAATGAAAAATTGTTTTCCATGTCTTTTTTAACGAGATGCAATGTTCAGAAATAATTCCAGTAGTTCGAAATACAAATCGACATATAATACCATCGTATCGATGTATCACGAAAAATAAAGAGTACCGATTCGCGGTATTTTTCTTGCAAAATAAAGTGAAAGAATATACTTCACACGGTTCTTTAACCTTATTATTAATTGTAATATATATTATTGTAATATATATCCTTATTAATTCCAAGATATAGAATTAAGAAATACAGATCGATGCATCACGAAGGGAAAAAGAGTCACACGATGTTTCGTAGTATCTTTATCTTCGCTGGCGAGGTTTTTAGGGAGATATGGAATTCAGAGATAATCCTCGGAAAGCCGAAAACCGAAATCTCTGAAAACTATCTTCGTAACCACCGTACTATTAGTCACCGGTAATCTCACAGACACGAGCCGAATGAGTCGTAAACTCTAGCGGAGCTTTTAAAATGTAATGCCATGGGGACACGGAATGCTCATCAACGGTTGGCCGACATAATAAATCCGTGATTCAAGAAGTGGTACAGCAGCGAGATATTCGGCCGTAAAACTATGTAAAAACTCTTCGTCGAGTGGCTCATACTACCGTAGCATAGTTATCATTATTATCCTTTTTTTGGAGTAACACGCGAAAAAGAATTTTGGCGAACGCAAACTTTTGCATTTAGTGACCTACCGTTGTTCGTCGGAAAATGGATTTACGCGAATACTTTGTCTCGTTAGATTAATTATTTTATATTCTTCAGTTCGCTTTTCTTTGTTCTGTTAACCACAATTGACGATATTAACGTTCTTAATGATATTCTATAATCAATAGCGTACTACGTGCATATAAGTCAGCACGTACGTATTTTTAAGTCACGTGCATACTAGCAACTTGAATAGTATAAATGAATAAATTGCGAAAAGATATTTAATAATGATTTATATCAAATATGCATGAGAAGTTTTATAACATAGGCACAGATGTATTATTATATTATTGTAAAGAAATTATTTATTAGCATAGAGGATCGTAGTTAATATTACAGGTAGACTACGTTATTAGCTGCAAAGTAGGAGAGTCACAGCGTTTTCACTTAGATATTTCGTATCAATTTTAGATGCTTCATTACTGTATATTTTTATGCTTTTATAAGAAATTCAAAGATACTAGAATATACGAGAATATATTGTGAAATATTGAAATTATAATTCTTGTCGTAATAATAAATGGATGAGAGAAATTTCTGCTAAAATTGTATTTCTGTAGTTGTGATCGTAAAACCACGAATTCGTATAAATATGCAAAGTCTAGTAATCAAAATCATATTCGCAGCGAATATGATACGTTCTTCTCTGTTAATTTCTTTAAGCCGACTTCGTTTCTCTGATAATAATAACATTTTACATTAGAATTTTTAACCATGCAACTGTGACCGTGGAAACAAGAACCTTAGTAATTCTGATTCTGTCAATATTTTTTCACGTACATATTCGTACACTCCATTTTGTACAGAATGGAACCGAAAAACTACGATTCCAAGTGATTTTTTCTCCATTTTATGTTTCCTTTCTGCCACCCTTACTTTGTTTCAGCTGGAATACAGTTTCAGCGTTGTTTGCTGCGCGATTTATAAAAGCGCGCGTAATTTTTACACGCCCCGCGGTACGTATTTGTTTCGACAGGAAAATACGTGAAATATCGCCGGTTATCAAACAACGAGAAGCTTATGTTATATTTTTATCCGCGTCATTTCCCCCCACGAATTAATGCCGGCTATTCTTTTACCCGACAACCGCGGAAATGAAACTGCATGAATTATTATTAATATTATTAGATCGACTGATATAAAACCGCGATGGGATTCAGCTAAATGTATTGCAACGAAACATGAATCACGATTAAACAATTTCCATCGGAGAATGGCAGGTTTTTCATTATTTTCCATTTATTTATTTCTTCTTTTTTATCAATTAAACACGGTGAAAACGAGTATTGTGTTCGAATCAAACAATTAAGCAGCCAATCCATGACTTATGTCACTCATCCAGAAACAAAATTTTTCTTTTTTTCTTTTTTGGCAAGTAATACTTCCCCATATTGCTAATATAGTTTTCATCTTGCTTGTTGATGAAATTATAATGCTGCTTTGAAACAGAAAATTTCTTATTATGTTCACAA
The DNA here is from genome assembly GCF_011952255.1 of Bombus vosnesenskii. Taxonomy (NCBI): domain Eukaryota; kingdom Metazoa; phylum Arthropoda; class Insecta; order Hymenoptera; family Apidae; genus Bombus; species Bombus vosnesenskii. Next base: position 2,887,770 of record NW_022882987.1, read on the forward strand.
GTCATGATTTCCCATATGTTTCATATTTTCCACGTAATATTTTCGATCAATTAAATGCAAGAAACTAGTTCCGAGTTAAAATCAAATGTTCAAATTGTCAATTTGATACAGTTATAATTCTCCGTAGAAACAAAGAAATATCCTCATTATCGACGTAAGCAAAGAGTTAGACTTCTCATTATTGTAGCAACTAAGTCCAGATGTTTTTCATTATCGTAGGCGGCGCTTGAATTATCCCTTCCAGTTGCAATCGTCGTTACAAATACATTACGCAAACTTTCTGAGAACTCCTGAACTTCATGAAATTCTGCATATCGTTCGAAAAGAGCTGTGAGTTTCGTTTCATCAGAAACGAATGCAGTTGCGATAACATTTAACTCGCAGCTTTGTGTCCTCACGCGTGAATGTCGAACGCGATGCCGAGCTCGCATTAATTAAATGCCCTGTGTCGAAATGGTTTCGTTTCCTCCTTTCCCGATTACGCCGAATCTCGTTTTTAACCGTTCAAAATACAGACGGTCGATCGTCGAACGTTTTCTGCTTTTATAGCGCTTTTGATTTAAGGAACGAGAGGTTGCCTTCGCGCCTTTCTCGACGTTCTTTGGATCCTGGCCAAAGCGAACGAACCACAGCCACGTTTTTCTCGGCTGTGTACGACGTTGTCATACGATATATCGCACGAAAGACAGTGAGAAATCATGCGGCGGAGAAGCTTCTGTCTACTTTAGGAGACACTTTACGAGTGATGCGTTTATTCTTTCAAGGAAAATCTGTGTACGGGTCGTGGAATCGAAGAGGGATGCTTTATATTCGTCAAAGTGAATCACCGAATGAGTCAGCTGCACTTTTGTCCTTTACTGCTTATCATTAGGAATTAACTTTGATGAACGAATTTGTGGATTCGTGTTATTTAAGAATATGGAGTGCCATATATAAATTCTTTTTTTGTAATCTCTACAATCGTTGCAGTTTTTAATCGAGAAACGATTCCCAGAAGCAAAGCTCATCAACTTTATAATTCTTTGTGCACAGCTAAATCCACCTAAATCTCCGAGGAAAATTTCGAAAGGATATAAAATAAAACGTGAAACGATAACCAAACCTCTTACGTTTGCTTTGAGATGAAAATTTCGTGATTCCGTAAGACGCAATCGCGGAATGTCCGCCGCGTTTCTTCCGTTTTCGGGACGCAGGGACGAGTCGTTTCTTCAAGTCGAAGAAGAGACTGATATATGTGACCGCCCATTCTTCTTCCTGCCATCTGACGCTTCAATTTCAGGGCAATTCTAGGTGACGGAGTAGCAATTCGCAGGCAGAGCATCGACCGCCACGGCGAAACGAGATTTCTATCTGTCGGAACGAGCTAATGCACCGGCCGAGTTTGCCCCGCTGATTCTACGTCCTCGTTCCAACTGCTTTCTGCTGGAAAGAACTCGCGCTTCCGTTTGACCCGAGTCTCTCTTCCTCTTTTTTTGCTTTATCGCCCTCTCTGTCTATCGATTTAAGTTCCGTCACTTTCCTAGATATGCACTGGGGACACACGGTGCCTATTTGTGCCGCGTAGATTAATGATTCTTCGCGTGAATGAGAGAGCGTCGTAATTAGGGATGAGAATATGATTATTGCGAGAGGAAGTGCTGGTGGTGATTAATGAAATTATAAATAAATATCACGATTGTCATTTGTAACTTTCTGAATTAAATATTTTTGTACTGAAAGATTGTTTTCCTCTATGAATTATCAACAACAGAGGGACATTTTTTCTAATATTTTTGTGGAAGATGAAAGAAAGGAAAAGATTTTAAAATCAATATGTGTACTAATGAACTTGGTTTTAATGCAGGAATGAGAATTATTAGCGATTTTAAGTTATTTTAGCTCGATGTTGTTTGATACGCGTATTTAGTGATAATAGAAGCACTACTAGTATTTCGATAATGCTGTTTAACTACTTTTTCCTGAATGAAAAATTAAGATGAAAGAAAGCAAAGATGACATTTTTGGAGCGGTGCAGATATTGAAAATTTATTGCTCGAAGCGAAGGAATATTCAACGCGAGAAATTGTTTGTTCCAACAGTAGACTCGAATGTGTCGATATTTACCTGTTACCGTTTCATCATTTACACAGACGAAGTTAGCGAAACGGTCGACAAACTTCGTTCCTATTTGCGTTCACAGTTTGTTTAATTAAAATCAGAAGTCGCGAAGCAAACCAGCTCAAATGGCCGTCTGTGAATCTCGGAAGTTGAAGAAACGCGTGTCACATTGCGATTTCCCTTCCTTCTTCTTCGTCGTACCTTTTTACATTAAGATACGTAAATAACAAAGAATTCGTATCCATAAATCTCGTCTCTATCGAGAATTCAATTTAAACTCGCTCTATTTAAATAATATCGACCATCAATCATTCAGCATTGAAAATTTGATTCGAAACACGATATCACTGATAAAACTTGTTAACCAAATCCAAAAGTCGAAACAAATTACGCATCGATAAATCTCCTTCAATAGAATTTCTAGGCGGGAGGAGAGAAGTCGAGTTAAACGGTACCAAATCCAATCGTAGAAATTTTTCCAAGGGATATAACCGACAACAAAAAAGAGAGCTAGATAGATAGATAGATAGATAGATAGATAGAGAGAGGGAGAGAGAGAGAGAGAGAGAGAAATAGGGAAAGAAAAAAAAAGAATTAACTTGGCCAAACACGATCTATCAGAGCGCGTTTTATTTGCACGCGCCAACTCGCGGTCGAAACAGAGAACCCCCGACCCCCTGTGAATCGTTCCCGGTCTGCTACCCCTTCCAACCTCTTTCCAACCCTCTTGCTATCCTCTTTTTTCTTTCCTCGAAACGAAATTTCGTGCTCGATCGCGATTCATGGCCCGCACAGTTTCGACGCAATTCTCGTTTATCGAGTGGCTCGGACGGGCAACGGGCTTCGCGTGTCCGGATGTTCGCCAGCTTAAACAGCCCGACGTCCATGACATCGCGCAATCCGTCATCCGCACCGGCTGATTAATTGCAGCCCGGTTCTCCGGCTCGAGTGCGATCCAGACGAGATTTAAACAGTTTTTCGCGTTGAATCGATGGTGAGATCGCTCGCAACGTTAAGATTCGATCGCGTTACGGCGATGCAACGGTAGATGGGAATGGTTTTCAAATGGATCCGGTTGTTGCGTCTAATTGGAGTTTTAGCTCGGATCGTGTAAGAATTTTTCAGGGTAGAATTTCTAGTTTGTGAGAATTCTTTTTTGTTTTCGTTCCGTTTCTTTTCTCTTTTTTTATAGAAACAGTTTTTCGCTATGAATCGGTTGTTCGATTGCGAGATCGCACGGAACGTTCGTAACATTCGAAAGTTTTACGTTGATGTTGCGTCCGATTACAATTCCAACTGAGATTGTTGGGTGGGAATTTTTCAAGCTAAAATTTTTAGTTTATGAGAATTTAGGTTCCTATAAAACGATTTCAGGAACGTGGAAATATTGGGATACATTAGGTTACTGGTTTTCGGTGAATGGTATGAGCGGTACGTATTGATGGCACGTGAATTATGGTGAATTATTTGTAGAATATGTTGATCGTGAATTCCTGTTTGCATACGAGGCATATTTTTGCTAGTGGTATTGAAATTTTCGGGTTTTGCTTCTGGGCTTGAGTATTGGCATTCGTGGAAATAGTCAGAATCTTTATGTTAGATTAACCCATTTGCAATGAAAGTTGGTTAATCATTTTAAGAACTTAAACACATGATCCGATTGACTCACACCGCTATGATTTTACGCTTGTAGATTGTTTTTTTTGCTACCGAAAGAAACATCTACCAAAAAAAGATCGTACTATTTAAAACCTAACGGATTTAACGGAACGTAGGAAATGCATTCTCGACAGCAAGAGCCGAGACTCGTATTTAGAGCTTGTATTTTGTATTAACGAGGCTATGCAGGGGTTTCGTGCGTGTCACGCGATCGTTCAAGAAAGCTGGAAACTTCTGTGCTACAAGAACGATCATCAGGGTGGAAAGTTGCTCGAGTTCCTAGTATTCCGTGAAGTGGACCGAAGTTTTCCACCCTTGTTCGTCCAGTCTCATGCACTTCGACCATTTTCGTTTCTCCTTTCTACTCTAAACCTTAACTCTGCCGATGTAACTTCAACCTCTGTAATTTTATCGTGTCTCCGTTACTTTCGTCTGTAATTCTCGTCGTTGCGCGAAACAGTCTTCTTTTCTACCGTTGTTTCGTCACCGACTGGAAACTCTACATTCTCCTTCTAACCTTTCCATTTGTCAGTGCGTTCGAAAACTTCTTTCTCTTTTCCCGAAGAAGAAATACCGAACAATCTAACTGGAAACTCTACGAGATATCACGTATGCTTCCCACTGAATCTCGTGGAAACTTATTCTCCATTAAAACTTTCTCGCTCCCGTTTCAGTCGCCTCGTATAATCTTCCAATATTTGTTCCGATTCTTTCTAGGGACAGACACGATTTAAACGGGAGAAAAACATTCGCGGATCCCATCCAGAGGGTGGAAAGCGTGTTCGAGTAAACAAACTGCTTCGGGTTTTCCAACGATATACGGTGTGTTTAAATGATTGTGAAAACGTCAATGGATTGTGTGCAGGCTAGCGTCGTCTCGTGTTTGACTATTCGGGTTACTGCATTTATGTTTTCAAGCACTTGATATATATATGTTGATATGGGACTACGCGTGTAGTTGCTATATAGGCCGCAAATATAGCGTAATATAGCGATTGAAATAGTTGATAGATAGACGACGTTAATGTGTGCAGTGCTCATAATGTTTAAGAACTTCAAACTTAGATTACCAAAAGAATTGTAAGAAGTAGCGCTTAATTTCTATAAGAACCAAAGAACTGGACCCAAACTATAGGATCTGTATCGATCTATTATCACTAATTAAACAATTTTCAGTTGAATAATATAAATAAAACGATATTTTTAAATAAATAATATTCCATTTAAGGATCATTGAGCATTGAGAAATCTAAAAAGGATAATATTAGGTTGTAGAAAATGATTAAAATTACGATTTTTTCCCGGTCAGCCGTTTCAACAGATTGTGTGGTAGCGCTTAATCCACACTTGCAACGGAAAACAACTCGTTCCAGAATATACGCCCTTGTCTCTGCTCTAGCTTTTCCTTCCTGCCGACCAGCCTTCCTCCGTTCTTCCGTAATTGCGAGAATTTCGTGCCCGAAAGAGGACCAGCCACGGTGACAAAGCTGTCACGGCAATTATCTCGAAACGCGTGCACTTGCTTGGAGTCAGAAGAACGAAGATGGAAAGGGGCAGAATGAAAGAAAATCAGAGGGGAAAGAGAATCCAGTTTGCTCTCCTTTTGCGATACGAACCGCGAGATCGGTTAATCACTGGACACCGGAGAAAACCAACGCCTCGAAAATTGTCCCCTATGCGAGTTGGTAAATAACGGCTGCCATCGTTTTCCCAGCTTCCCTCGCCGCCACCAAGTTTGTTTGCCAACGATAGAATCGAGCGTATCGCGTATACGGTGAATGGAACGAATATTCGATGACGGAAATTCGAATGAAATATACGACTTTTAATTCCGTAGGAAATTTTTATTTATCTAATGACGAGTGAGTTTGGAAAAAAATGAGGTAGTCTTGGAGTAATTTATTCTGTGGTGCGAACTTGACGAACATTTGAGAATATGTGCTTTGCGATCATATGGAGATAGCGTCGTTCCTGGGTGGTGCATTTTTATCGCGATAGCAGTCAGCGAAGAGACACACGTCCGAGGAAATGATGGTGTCAGTTCAGCAAAATAAAGACTGATTACTTTAGTGATTCTATCGAAAGCTTCGCGTAAAAGCAAACGATGCTTCGATTTACAATATTTGTAATTCTTGCGATTTCAAAGCGCGAGTCACGATAAAATCTGTTACTAATTTGTCACTGCTCGTTCCTCAAGATTTTGTATGTTTAGAGGCACCATATTGCCATTGACTAACGCTTGAGTATCCTTGAATTATTAAAGGACGCTATCAAAGAATATTAAAATTCATTATATTGATCTTGAAGTTTGAATCGCTGTTAAATTTCTTTTAACTTCACCACTATTTGTTCCTTAAAACTTTATAATTACCGATAGATCAGTTTTCATTTTCATCTCGGTGTTACGAGGAGAAACAAGATTCTACTGTCTCATCACTCGATCTCCCTCGTGCTGTCGTTAAACTTCTAACGATCCATCGTACAGACTTTATCAGCAACGTTAAAGCGTCACGTTACGAGGGTTCGCAAGATCCAAAGGGAGGAGTTTTTGAGCGTTTTCTCCGGGGATTTTTGAATATCTGGCTGGCACGTTATCGCGTGGTCCAAAGCGTTATCATCGTCGAGAAACTTTTCGTGGTTGTTCTTTCGCCGTTGCTTGCGCGAATCCTCTCTCTCTCTCTCTCTCTCTCTTTCCTTTCATTCTCTGTGGAAGACACACGTCTCTGATTCTCACGATATAAACGTCAAATTCACGGAAGAAGCGCAAGAGAATTTCGAGGAGTTTTCCCTCGGGATTCGGGAGATCTCCCCTTTTTTTCTTCCCTCTACACTTTTCGTTTCGCCATCATATCCGGGGATCTACTATCTATCCTAAATGTAGAGAGATTTCCCAACGCTGTTCTTTTACACCTGGCGATGCGTATCCCCTTTTCCTTTTCTTCGTAGATCCATTTTGATCGAAGAGAAAAATTCCCAGTATCCCCCACGTGAATGAAATATTTTCTAATCTCTACGGGACATGCGCGTGTAAAATATTATATCGTAAAGATTTTAAAAGTTTGATTTCTCAAATTTTTCTGATAATTTTTCCCTACAATTTCTACGGAATGGATACTTTGCGGAAAAACAACCAGAAATAAAGATGAAAAGGTATCTTTTCTCCGTTTTCCTCTTTGGAAATCGAATATAAACATCTTCTCTGTTTGGAAAAACCACTTTCTGTTGCTTTTCGTTCATTTTTATTCTTTGTAAATCTTCTTTCTACGCCATCACGAGAATTCTTTGCTAGAAGCTTCTGTATGAGTCGCAGGTAACTTTTTAATTAATCTAAATAACGCTCGTTGCTGGTAAACATCGTATTAAATATTAATGATATAAATTTATACGCATATTATAATATACATATTATAATGTAGAGTAACCATGAAACGAATACCAATTACACGATAAATTATACATTAGTATCCATAACAGTACAAAATAGTATACATATAATATAATAGTAAACACATATAGACATAATCTACCTATAACGGTTGCAAAAAGACACGAACAACGCGATTCTTTATCGCCTAACTGGTTTCTCGTTTACGTCACGACCAGATCTTTCGCGACCAGATCTTTCGACGACACAAATTAGTTTCGAGTCGGCTGCACCGACCCTAGTCTAGCTAGTGATTGCACTTCGCCGGTGCACCACGTTGACGATCTTTTTTCCACCAGGCAACAACGAGGTAGAACGCGTTTCATCCGGTCGTTTTTTTCGCCAGGATTTCTTTCAGCGCGTTCGCTCATTTTTCATTTGTTCGTTTCTTTCGCCTGAGGAACAGAGGCAACTGGAGAAATTCCTGGCTGACGGAAAACCACGCGGCCAGATGAGATTTCGCCCTGGGGAAAGAAGAAGAGCGACCGATGCAAAGCGTTTTATTGCCGGCGCTCCGCTTTCGAACTTTTGCGCTGCCCCTCGCGAAATTACGGTGCAGGAACGCCCGGAACTCGAACGCGGAAACCTCTCGCAGGATTTGCACTTCGAAGATTGTCCAACGATCCAAAGAGTAGAGTTGGAGCCACTCCATGGTCTTCCGGTTTTAGGATCTTGAAGCTCGAACGGCACGTGTTTGAAAGAAGCGCAAGTTATCTCGACGAAAGCAGCTTGGGTTTCGTCTTTTATACGTCTTGCAATCTTTACTCTGTCTTTTGTTTACAGGGTATGTATGGTAATCGCAACAAATTGCGTATAGAAGTATGTTAAAATAATGGAAGATTTGCAAGTGTCGTGGAAATATTAAAAAATGTTGCAATTGAACTATTAGGGAAGGAAATATTTTGAATCATTGGAAAATTTAGGCATATTCCGTGATATTATAGAGATATATTGGAATATGAGAAAAATTGTATTGTTAGGATTCTTTTAAGATAAATTCATGCAAAGTCTTGCAAAGTAAGAGATCTTGTTAGATGTTACGCGAGAGCAAATGTGATTGCAGATGAGGAGGTTAGATTTTTAAGTCCTAAATCTATGGCGTTACTATAAACCGTATTTTCGCAATAATTTGTTTACAATTTGGCAACATACACCTTTTTCGATTAAAAATGTACAGAGTAATATAAGGGGACAAAATTCTTCAGTTATTTTCCTATAGTTTTATGGTCCATAAATTGGCAATTCAAAAATGTTCCACTCTGCTTGAAATAATTATGCATATAAATATTAAATCTTCCCCGAATAAACTACGAAACAACTTAATGAGTTTCTGTATGCTTTTGCGATACGTAAATTGACAATTCGGAAATGCTCTGCTTTGTATGGAGACAACCAGATATTTAAGGGATGAATGATTTTATTTAAACTAACTTCTCAATTGAACTGAAACTTAATTTGAGTGAATATATTTTGCTATATCGTGGGATGAGGTTGGGATGCATCGTTCGCGGAAGAGATAGCCGAAGAAAATTTAAGGGCAATTTTATTGAGAATCGAGCGAAGGGATGTAGTTAATGCGGCGTAGCAAAGATGATTCCACGAGAATTCACGATTTTTCGTAGATGAAGGAAATTTTCGAGTAAATCCGCCGTAAATCTAGTCCAGCCAGAGCAAGTAGAACGTAGCACTGTGAACTTAATACGTCGCGGCTCCTTTAATCTCGATATTTCAAGAATTCGCCAAGTCGGCAGATACTCGTGAAATACTTGGCCAACTATGAGGACCGATAGCCTCCAACTACGAGTCAGCGTTAACTTTTAAAGGTACGCGTATGCAATGACGTGTAATGAGCATGATACATAATAGGAGGTTCCAGCAAAAATCAAAACCTAAATATGTACTTTGTGTTAATAATTTGAGAAATGTTTAAAAGACAATTTCGAAGAGCAAAAGCAAACCGTGTACTTCGTAATCGTCGTCTCTCTACCACTTTTTTTCACAATCATTTTAGGATTTTATCAAATTCTGAGGATTTATAATATAAATGTATCATAAATACCATTAACGATATAACCATGTTAAGCGTAGAAATATTTGAAAAATAAAACGTGATTTACATCGCTCTTCGGATTGCAATTATTAAAGTTTAGGAATTTTAGATTATTCCTCGAGTCTCCTAATATTTCACCCATAAAAATCGGAATTTCATCTTCAGAAATATATGAACCTCTACCATATATCATGTCTTTGGTATTTTATGGGTAACAATCATTTCGAGATTAAAGGGGAGAGCCCGATATTCTGAAAATTTTACATCGAATGTTCAATTTCGGCAAGGGTCTGATCCGGTTAATTATTTTGCGATAAACGTACAAAGGGAGGCCATAACGCCTTTGGTTAGAGACTGGAGAGGTGCCGATCTCGATAGGAAAGACTGTTTCCAGGAAGTGGCAGTAATCTGGCGTGTTAAGTGGTCGATAGGGACTGCTAGTTAATTTTCTCAGTCTGCTATTCTATCCTGAATCGGACGTTTGCATAATCACAGTATGAAATTTCTATTAGTGGAGATATGGATGAATAAGTAACACTTGACGTAGCACCTATCTGTAATATATGTAATATTTAAACATAATATACGTAGATGATTGTAATTAATCTGTGGTAGTTGAGTTGTGAGTCGTCTTAAATTCGATTACGTTTCAATTTATTATTCAGAAATTCCTTGAACATATTTTTAATGACATTCATGACGACATTTTTTAGGACATGCAACATTTTGCGCAAAAATCCTTCCTGAACCTCCCTTTACAATTAAGTCAAGCTAAATTAAAAATTAAAAATCCCTATTCTTCTCCTGTTTTATTTACTTTTATTCGACATAAAAATTTGAATATTGCAATAAATTTAAAATCGTCTGGTGAAAAAAGAAATGGAACTACACATAATTCGTGTTCTCATCTCGATAAAAGCCAACAACAATTTTACCAAAAACATTCGCATGATTTTAATTATTGCAAAAACAAACAAATGTAAAGACGTTCGTCTTTCCAAATTCAGCAATTCCAATACGTCACACAAATGTTACTGTCTCGCATTTCATCATCCCTTTGTTGCGCGAACACGAATTATTTCTCATTTACTTACAGTTTCTACTTCTTCCTGTGCGTAACCATGAAATAAATATTCGATAATTTCACCCTTAATATTCACCCTCACTTCGAGTAACCCTCGCTAAAAACGCGATAAATTACCCTTAAAAGTTTCCTGTGTCCACGCGTCACCTCCCTTAGTATCAATCCTCCACAAAAGGATTCTCTTTATCGATTGTCCGAAAAAACCGTAATTCTCCTGTTTAAGCCGCTTCTTTTCTTTTTCGTTACGTCTTTCTTCTTATCTCGTGGACATATTACGAAGCACAGGGATCACCTGATCTAACTTGGTGAAAATCGCGTGAAAATCTTCGAGCTTGGTCGTTTTTTACAACAGTGGGGCTCGATGCAGGCCGGTCGAAGCGCTCCGTGAAAATCAGTTGCCGTGAGAGATTCAACAGCCGGACATCGAGCGGAAAGAAGGTCGTTAAGAGGTTCCAGCGAAGGGCGTCCGGGGATTCTCTCTTTATTAAGTTCTTGCGGATTAGCGCACGACGTGGCCCTTACTCGCATATTTCCGGTCCGCTCTGGTTTTTCTTTTTTTTTTCTCCTCTCCCTCTGCCCTCTCTTTTTTATTTTCTAAGAAAGTTAATTGAATTGGCTTTGATTTTCTACCCGTTTTAGACCCTCGTCAACGACGTCAATTTGTATTATTAGAGTTAACGAGCCGAAAGATGTAAAACTTCGCGGGTAACTTCGTTAACAAGCTTCTCTCATGTTAAGATTTCAACACGTGGATTTCGTGGATTCAGCAAATAAGTCGAGTATTTAGCAAACGAATGAATCTTATTGCAGATGTCATAGTATATTGTTTTAAATTGTAACTGGTTGTACGTATGATAGGAAATATTATCTTTAGAGGATCAGTTAATGTTAAATTTATAGTACAGGATAAACGATGTATAATATATATATATCTGGACTTTTTCTGTTGGTCTTATTTCTTTCTCCATTAATTTCAGTTCAGCGTTTACACAAGGATTCTCCGTATTTACAGATGAATTACACACAGCAAAGATCCGATGAAAATTTCGTAATTGAACATGTTTGTATTACAATTCTCTGTCTTTTCTTTTCCACTTTTTCTACCCTTTTCTCCGTGATGCGAATAGAACCACGATCGTATAGGATTTTAATATAGATACCAACCAGCGATAAATTCGGTTTTCATTCGTCAGTGCCGTATCTTTTTTTCACCATTCCGCGTTAGTTTTCACGAGAGAACCGCAAATATCCTTTAATAAACCTGGACAGATATTCGCAATGCGTGTATTATCGAATTGGTCCGATAATAGTCGTTGCGCCTGGAAATTGAAATTCGTTCAAAGGTGAGCGTAGAAAAATATAGTCGGTTTTTATCGGATTCCGTCTTGTATTTGATCAGTGCGTACAAAGTGCCATTTTTTCAAATCAAATTTTGCAGAATGTCGTATTTTATAATCAGCATAATTTCCACGTGACTCGATGCGTCTACTTCTCCAACGATTAATAGGTTTCATTATTCCAGATCTGTAAGAATTATAGATTTCAGAAATGAAAATTTCTTGAACTGATGCACACAAGTTACGGTTCCTTTATTTATAGTTTTTTTTAAAAATAACCAACTAAAAAATTGCCCATATGGAATAAAGGATACTTTTAAGCTTCCACAAGCTGGTAAATTTATGTTTTTAACAATTTTCATGTATCTTTTCCCAAACTTCATCTCATATAAAAACGTTATGATCATCTCACTTGAGATATCAATAATGAGATTTTTATATCTTTATTATAAATCTCTATAATGTTTGGCTTATAGTAAGTTCATTCTTCTTTACGTGACTGATAATCAACGATAAAAGACAAAATTTACTAATATCGACTCGTTCCTCAAATTCAAACTAAAAAAAAATAACGTTTCCAATATTCCTAATATTATTTATTAAGTCTTAATAGCTGAATATTATAATATTAATATTAGGCTTATTGAAGCAACTATCGAGACACGATGTTATCTTATTTCATACTGGATATAGAGTTGTAAAGCATTATTCGAGATGGAATCGACGAGAAAAAGTCGCAATTATGTATCGACGGTAATTAAGTAAGTTTTCAGAGGAAACAGAAGACGATTGATGTCAGGAGAAACAAGTTTCAAATTTCGTGCACGATATTGGAAAGTCGTATCTCGTAGCTAATATTCCGTAACGGATCATGCAATTAGTTAGGAGCTATAATTAGAAGGCGAGGTCGAATTCGTAGCGAACTTTAGCTTCTAATTTCGATACGCGCGCGTTACATCCAGGGAATTAATTTATTAGCGGTTAGTTTGCTCGAACGTTCTCGCTTAGAAATGTGCGTTTTTAAAAACTGAACCATAATCACTTCCACTCGTAATTGTACTGTTTCCTGTTTATCGATGCATACTGATATACGTTCCCATATTCGTTTCTACTATTTAAGAGTATTAAGATTTTATTTATTTTGTCTTTACATTAAGATATTTGAACATTTCTATTGAGGCTGTCAGCCAATTTCGTGAAATTGAAATCCGTCTTTTTAATAATATCCATTTAAATTAAACACACTTTTATGATCTCTATATAATTAACTTTTAATAGGATTGTATGTATTGTAACGTAATATTTCAATTTAATACTTGATTATTTCCAAATTATGTTGTTGCATATTTCACTCCTCTGTAATCAATAATACAATAAAGACAGAACACAGTAACTGTAACTAACAGTACAACACTATTTTTACCACACAAATTACAATGTCAAAAGATTTTTATTTTCCTTCCCTTGATTCTTCTATTTCTCTACCTAAATCAGACACATCCACGCCTTAAAAATCCTCCACAAATCACGCGAATCTGGTATCCCATTTGGCCCACGAAATCCCATATACTATCCCATATTCCAGATGAGCTTCCATTATCGTTACGTTCGCCCTATTAATATAGTAGAGACATTATCGCAAGCAAGCACGCAGCGTGTTAAGCAGTCATGTCTGAGCCTCTGTTTTCGCTGGCCAGGGGTTCAATCAGCCGGATGAATAACGCGAAAAAATTACAACTATACGTCATGGTGGGAGTACCATAAATCGAGCCACGTCTTTGCTTCGGATCGCACCCCCATGGAGATCCGGTCGCCGCCATGACAGCCAGGAACGTGAGGCTAACACGCGGACATTATGAAAGGTCGGATATAAATTTTTGCTCTGACATGACGAGGATAAACTGCGATCGTGATCATTAAACTGTCGATTTTTATGCAAATTTATATTTTTACAAATAGTAAGTATGGAACGGCAAACAGAGATTTATTTTATCTAAAAGCGTTACCTATTGGACTGGTAAATAAATTGGGTGAAAAATAATGGGAAAATAGTATTTCAGATGTTGGAATATTTTCAATATTTTCGCGTATTATAAGTATTTTATGTATTTTCGTACGTTTAAATTCCCCAGAAATGCATAAGCACAGCGGATCATTATCCGTGCAATAATTGGGGTTAGAATGTCTCGTAATACGTCGTAAGTGGTGGCGTTTATCCCGGATACTGATTACAGACTGAGTTTTAGTGGTCTGTACTCATCAAAGGGGCCAACTTAGCTGTACCATTTAGAGCTTTGTTATTTCTTGTTCGAAGTTTCTTCGTTCCATTTCTATTATTGCGAGTCGGCCCTCGAGAGAATATTGATAAAGGGAAGTTTTCGAAAACTGAACAAAGAACTAAATATTGAAGAACAGTAAACGACGGATGAAGAAAAATCGAGACAATAACTACAGTACTCTGTGAAAATCTAAAAACGTAAAAAAATGATATTCTGCCACGAACCTGGTTTCCTTTGGATCGTTTTCAATCTACAGTACAATTTCTTCAGTTCGAGAAAAATATAAAAAACTCGTTGTTAACCCTTATCATTTCAATCATGCCATTTATAATATAAGTCTGGCTTGCGTTTGGCGCAGCTGTCAGTTACAGTGATAAGGGTTAATAATATCCTTGATTCCTCGTTTCCATTTTATGCTAAAGTCTTTCTTTAGTCATTAAGCTTCTTTTTGTTCCCTAGAATGAAAGAGTGATTGGAACTCATAAAACTTCATGAATCGTTGCAGGAACTAAAATGTAAGATAAAATTAAGGATCTTCATTAATCAGAAAAGTAAACAGTTTATACGATTCGAGCTACAAACGAAATGATATCGTGTTCAACGGCAAAAACTTTAGATTTCAACTTTCATTATTTCGAAATAAAGATTGATAGGGCAGATAGAAAATTTTAATTGGCCGAGTCGATTCGTTGGAGCTTGACACGGCGATGAACCATAACTTTAGTCCGCGAAGTTTGATGATAAATGTTGAGCCACTGATAAATCTTGGACCGTTCGGAGCTCTAGAAACGAGCCAAGACAAAAGTTTGGAGAAGTAGTGTGGAAAAGTTTTACAGCGAAGACTAAGTTGAATTGTTTTCGAAGCGGCCTGGACGAGTGAAGGCGACGAGACTTGATTTTATAATGAGCCTGCGGACCCTTGATCTCTTCTCAGATTTATAACACGAAAGTTCATCGTTTAGATGTTCTTAGTTAGGTGTTGATGCTTTCTCAATTTCGACCGCGATTTGAAAAGTTTAACACATCGCACAATGAAATCTAATGACTTGAGTAGCCGTCGTCACACGTGTTTTTTTTCTGAAAATCTATAAATTTTTTAATGTCTCTGTTTCTGGAAGAATATACGATCCTTATCCTCCATTCAGATTTGAACAGAGAGAATATACATATACGTTAAAAGATTACATTACTTATGGAATGACACGATATTTCCATTCTTATCGCAAAATCCAAGAGACACAGGCAAGAAATTATAAATTAGAATCCCATAAAGCTATTCGAGCTAGTTATCGAAATAGTAGGTAAATTTTTCAAGAAGGGGACCATGAAGTTATTAACAACAGAGAGCTTAAATTCTAAACAGCTATTTCTTCACCTTCACTATGAATTTTCCGAACATCCAAACAATATAATACTTCCATTTTTTTCTAAACCTTATAGAAACCATAAAAAGCCGATTCACCCTTACACAGAACAACGAATTGTTTCTATACCTCCATGTAATACCTTAAAACATAAATTTTTTAATTCTAAGCTCAGCAAAGGTATTTGACGTCCCTTCGATGCGAAGCTAACGAGATCAGGATACGCACTGTCGCGTGTTCATGTTGGGTTGGCGGGAGTTTCGAGCGAAGTGAAAAATTGTAGGCTGTTAACGATGATTAGGGGGATGCTCGTTATTGGAGCGGAAGCGAAAGGTGCTCCCCTAGCCGTTTCCAAAGGTATTATACTCACCGATGACGATGATTCAACGTATTTACGACGAATGGGAATTTCGAGATCGTGCCACGAGATTAGATTACGTTCGTGGAACATGGACGCGAGGGAGAACGAGTAATGGCGGCGATAAAGAATAGGTGCATCGACAAACAACGGATAAGTTTCGTGAAGATGACAAATTGTTACCGGAAATTCGTCGCGATATTTTAATCCTTGCATCGAGGCTCTATTGCGCATTGCTGTCGTTCCATAAATTTCCATTTATTAGGGGCGAATTAATGCGCGATTATGTCCACGCGTTCTAATTGATTATTATCGAGATTAGATCGGTGTAAATTTTTTCTCCTCTTGGAACGTTAACCCACGTCGACGCTTCACACGTGCGCATATAATTTGCGGGTACTTTGAGAACGGAAGAGGAAGACTTGAGCGAGAGAGCATGGTTAAATTCTTCGCTGATTGGTCGTAAATGAGGAGTTTGCTGAAAAAAACGTCCTGTAAATGTATATAGTTATGTAAATATACAAGGTATCCCGAAGTTCAAGTTAAAAGGTAAAATTTAATACGTTTGATATTGAGCTGTAAAATGTGATTACATACAGCGAAGTTAGTATTCAATTAGTTTTTAATGTGTTTAAAATTCTGGCGTGTTAAATATATGATTTGATATAACGGTTCCTATTAAAGATTATAACGCAATTTCGTATGCCCTTATCTGATTTGTTATATAATTATGAAATTTTTATAATCATTATAATTATCAATTCGAATGTAGCTAATATTTAGAAAAAAAAGCCAGAATTAAAGCTTCGTATGCAGATTAACCAATTCACCGTTACGTTCTATAAACCCCTTACCAGAAAACTGCCCTTTAATTACTTACGAAAAAATTTTACATATTTACGGTATTAATGATATTTGAACAACACGGGTAATTACACGAGAATGAGTAATGAAACATTCCGAGTTAGCCACTATTATGGAACTCGATTTAGTAAATTAATTATCGGAAGTAATTATTCGTAGCAAATTGAAGAATAAACGGAGCAAAAAGTTTTTCGTGGTTTTATTCTCAGGCACCGTATGCGAAATGCAGGGTAAATACATGGAGGAACATGTATTATGCGGGTACTTTACTGTAAGTTCGCTCCATCGTTTCTCAAGCACACAACGGTGTTCAGACTATCTTTTCTTCGTGCATCGAATTTCCTTTCCCTTTAACAGCCATTAAGAGCAATTCAAAAAGAGTACTTTACGTGGAATGTAAAAGATTTCTTTCTCGTTTTGTTCCTCCGTTATCTACTAATTTATCTTATAATAAAAATTCCTGGTTATTATATCGCCCAAGTAGCATGAATCAATAATAACGTTGTAGACTAAAATACAAATAAATTTGCACGATATATTTAATTCGTACTATAATCACGACGAGATCATTGATTAATTAACGCAACCAGAACGATCAGACTTTCATATTCAAGTTTGTTTATTTCATTCGAGTAATAAAGGCCACTGATGTTATATTAAATTTGATAATATATTAAAATATTTCAGTGGAACGTCATAATGTTTGGAAGATCATCAGTCAGCTATGTCCAGTGATATTATCGGATTTTTCTATTCTACACGTTGTGTTTCAAATAGTGCGAATCAATAACAATACTGCGTATCAAAATATAGACAAATCTACATAATATATCAAAACTATATTACGATAATGAGGGAACCATTGATCAAACACTCCAAACATAATCAGATTCTTCTGTTGTATATCGTCCAGGCAATAGGGTTCGATAATATTGTAGCAAACTTAATGATGTTATATCGAAGTATACCAGAGGTATAACAATTGCAATTATAAGCGTGCGATCATCGGTCAAACAATATAAACAATGCCACTAAATTTCTCTATACTGTACGCTATATTTCATTCAAGTAGTAGGAGTCAACAATAATGTTTCAAACCAAAATATAATGTTTCAAATTGAAATACCATGTTTCAGGTTGGTGTTAAGTTACGAACGAATCCCTATAAAATATAAAAGGACATCAAATTGATCAAATATCTAAAACACGACCATCTGACATCTTGGCATTATATGCACAAAGTGTCGTAATGTAAGTAGTATAGCTCAACGATATTACACGAAACTCAATAATATCATATTAAAGCGTCCGAACCGCAATCATACTAGTCAAATAAGACAAACGAGGCCATCATTCCCGTATTCGACGCGCTACATTTGACCCAAGTAGGTACGAGTCAATAATAACACCTTAATCACGAAATTACATGGAAACTATATGTGTAACGTTTCAAATCCGGGTATTATCCACGTAAACAGATCCATCGAAACGACTAAATAATAGGCCATCGAGCGAAACGCTGGCGATCTTGCGGAAATTTCTCGAATCCTCCGATCGGCTAATTAGTAGGATGGGATGGCGTTATCGCGATATTACTCGTACGATGGAAACAGTGGACCTAAACAGTCGCACAGAGTGGGAAAGAGAGGCAGAGAGATAAAGAGAGAGAATGAGAGAAGCGTACCCACGGCGAAAACAGCGTGTAAAGCCGGTACTGGGACAATGGTACGTTTGATTCGGTTAATGAATACTTGTCGAGCGCGGATTATCGTGTGCTTATCAGCGTGAAATATGATCGCGTCGGTGGACACGACACGATTCGCAAACAAACGGACCGGGCTTGCAAATACCGCGTACGGTTAACCTTTCAGGAACGGGACAATCGTTGGAAATGAACAATGAGAGGTGGCAGCCGAGAGGGCGGAGGGAACGATTCCAGGTTTGAAAATCGTTCGTGATTTTAAATATCGCCTCGTCATCGTCCGCCAGGACAATCCTTCATCCCTGCCACTGACAAAATTTTCAGGAATATCCACGATTTTGACGGCACGCCGGAATTGCTTACGATTGTGTCGTGTTTTCGGTACGGTGGATGATCGATGAAATGCTTTTTCAATGATCGGATTATAGTTTGAGTGAAACTGACAGATAGTCAAGGTCGCACCTCTGATCGTCAACGGAAGATAAATTGAAATTCGATCGTAGTTTTAAGAACGGGAAGGGTTGATACAAAGTATGGAAAATATGAAAGGTCGATTATTTCTAGCATGGTTAACAGGTTGTCTGGTTTTGATCCAAAAGTTTGAGGCTTGTACCGTGCCCTTAACCGATCCTGCAACATCGATATATATCGACGAATTCTTCCTACCAGGGTGCATTAATCTTTCGTTATTCCAATAAAAATTTCCATACGCAAATAGGACGTACAGTCATGCTTCCTATCTCTACGAGGAAATATTCAGAAACCTTGCAATCTTTCCAAACCTATTACATCCACCGCGTTTCCCAAATTACCATGAGATCCTTCCACGGCTCAAAAATTGAACCCGAAACAGAAGACACACTACCTTCTTTCTTATCTGCCTAAGAAAATATACAGCCCTGGCAATCTTTCCAAATTTATTCTACAATAAATTCCAACATCCCGTCCCTTTGCTAAAAATCGCCGTAAACCCCACCATGATCCAAAAATTAAATCCCAGAGAAGACATGCCATATCATACTTCCGGATCTATATAAGAAAATATTCACGCAACCCTCTGGATCTTGCCAGATACAAGATAGCCGTTTGCAACATTGCATCCAAATGCACGTCATGTCCAACTCACTGTCTTCTCCACCGGTTGCTCAACGATTCAAAAATTCAATCGAAATCAATTTTATCGATCTCTTTGACGAATCTATCTCAGCATCAGCGATTCGACCCTGTCTGACCCAGAATCTCGAGCTCTCCCGATAGGATTCCTCGCATTGCATCTTCGAGGAGGAAGCGAAATAGGGACGTGTGCGCGCGCTCGCGCTATCTAGGGACAGGAAGTTAAGCGAAAAGAGGACCGACCGCGAGAGTGCATCGAACGAGATCGATTTTCTTTTAATAACGTTGGCCCAACATACATATGAGCGCGTGCCCGCACCCACACACACGCATACGTAAGCATACGCGTGATCGAGATCCTCGAAGTTGCTGATGAATAAAAAAGTTCGCAGCGGTGTCCGCGGTGTTCAACGTCGATTCAGCGGTTGAACCGTGTCGCCCCGTTTCGCTTTCCGCTTAACGGCGTCAGATTACATGGACTTCCTGTTCCGTGGACTTCCTCCCGCGACACGTACACCACGGCTCACCGAGGCGTGTTTCGATCTTGGTGACCTGGTTCGTGCTAGTGATTATTTCAACGGGTGGTTAATCATTGTTTTTTCTCCTTCTCCTGTATATCGGGATGATATATAGAGGAGTTCTGATTTATCGGTCAACGATATTGGGAGCATTTTTTTAATAATTGGAAAATGCATTCTGGTATAGCACCTTGATAAGGATCGAGTTATTTATTAATTTTGGTTATTTGTTATCAGCCGAGTTATTTATTCATTTACGTTATTTATTAATTCAATAATTTTAATTGTATAGCGATATACGAGGATTGAACGGGGCAAACACAATAGGTTTATCTTTGTTGATTTTTTAATTTATACGTTATTTTACCCGTTACATGGAAAGAAAGTATTTTTAGAGTAATATAACGCGAGCTAAATAAAGGGAATGTTGTAATATGATTTTGCTAGGTACGAAAATATATGTACCTCTCTAGATGATAGCTAATGAATTTACCTATAATTCAACCGAGCGTTGAAAATGTTAATCCTAAAACAAAATAGAAAGACAGTCTACGTAATATAGAATTAGTTAATAGAATTTATAATGCTTCTGCTATAGACTTACATGAAATCGGCTGTAGGTTACTAATTATAAATGTTCATTATATTAATGGAATTAATCATAAATCATCATCTTCATACGGAATTGGTTACGATTAATAATAATGTCAGATTTTTCTACAACATCGTAAGATGTGAAATAGATTATACTAACTCTGATTCCGATGTAAGTACAGTGGGAAAAGATTTCATCGGATCTCACACGATTTCACACTAATCGAAATCATTCGTGCTGATGAATAAGATGCTCGTCAGAGATTACGAGTAAGACGAACGTTAGCCTTCCGGATATGTGCAATAACTTCCACTCTCACGAAGTCCAAAGTAAACGTCGATGTCTCGATAATGCATTCCAATCTGTTCGCTGAAGTTATTCTTCGATCATGTACGAACTACACCAGACACGCTCCAACTTTGAATTTCGTTTTCCAACAATGTTGCACTTTCAATTGACTTTCCAAGGAAATTTGTTCCAAGAGAACGAGAAGTTTAAGGAATAAACTTTTTCGAATTTTTTTCTCTAATTAAATCAATAATCCAACTAATGAATTTTAGAATAAACAAATGAGATCTAAAATTGGCAATTCTATGAACACACAAAGAATGTCTGACATATATACGTTCGTTCTACTGGAATATTTAGTAATGGGTTACTTATGTATACCTCTAGTGTTTTATTTTTTAATTATCATTGAATTATTATTATTTCATTCCTCTGAAACCGTCAGGTGAAAAACAGTTTAGATAACTGATTTTTTATATGGAAAATTATTAAATTAAATTCATTTTACAATTTATGATTTTTCTATCTTACAACGCGAGTTTACGTTCAAGTCGATCACAATCGACAAAAGTTTAATCAGATACCAACTAAAGTTTGGATAAATAGAATTCTACTGTACTTGGTCATATAAGAAGAACAAAAAGCAATTTTCTCGCTTGCTTTTTGAGGAAAATTCCTATCTTTCTTTTCTAGAATAACAATAAGCAAGACGCATCGTTGCGCGATTTCGTCAGATTATCAAAGCCGGTTCTCACATAATAGAGGAGAGCAAAATGAATTGCGATCATCTTTCAGCGCTTGTGCATCCCGAGAAAGCATGACTGACGAAAACATTCTCTCACGCTCGAAAAGCTTCAGTCCTACAGAAAATTTCATGGTGTACGAATGCTTAACGGCGGGTTCCTGGGACTCTTTCGGTAGATCGATTTACGTAATAAAAGATATTCCTACGATTTATTGTCTCCTTTCCATGTATCCGCGCGCTCACGACGTTTCCACGCAACTGCTATTAGTCTTCCTAGTTTGATAGCTACCAATATCGTTTTGTCCGTTTTCATCCCTCGTTACTGTCCTCTTAGATCAACAGCCCTTATGGACTATAATTTAACTCCATCAATACCATCTCTCTATTTCATGTTCATAAAATATAAAAATAAAATTTACGTGCCTGTACTTTTTTTGATATTGTATATAGGGTGTCGTAAAATGCCGGGGAAAACTCTAGAAGCATGTAATACTCATCGAGACAAACAAACGAGTCTGAATAGATATGGATCGAAAAACCATTAGTTTCAGAGTTACGAGACGTTTACTGTATAAAAGTACGGTGTATTGTAAAACAGTTGCTTCGTTAAACGAATTGATACAACGAATCGAAAACTGCTGACAAGAGATAAGAGAAACGTCGGCGATTTTTCAACGCGTGCGTACTTCTATGAGAAAACGTGTCGTAGTGTGTGTTGAAACGAACGGGGGACATATCGAACATATGCTGCGGAGGTAATGTCTCATGAACAAAAACATATGGTAACTGCGAAACTAATAGTTTTTAGACCCATATTTATTAAGATCTTTTTGCTTGTTCCGATAACTACCTACTATATGCTACAGTTCGCTCCCAACATTTTAGAACATTCCGTATAGTTGTATTATTTGCTGTAAAATTAATATACAAATAGACGTTATGAAATTATCCTTGTCTTCTCCTTAAGCTTTACGAATTCATCAACGAGGCTTATATCATCTAATTAGCACAATTTTTATTACTTTAATATTTATATAGGATTACGAACGAGGGACGATACAAACGATAACAATATATTCAAAAAGATACTAAGTAATATTACTCTTGACAAGAATTGAATCATAAAAAAGTCGCACCGTCTCTTTCACCAGGGAAATTAAAACGCGTCACCATCCATTCAGTTTCTTAAGCGGAAACAGCCTTGTGGATCGACATATACGTATAATGCATCGTAGCAAAAGTTCATTCTCGTGGTGGCTTCGGTGGGTTGTCGGAATGAACGGAATTTCCCTACTGAAACTTTCCTTTGTCTCTCGTCGATATACAGACAGGAATTTCCACGAAGGAAGATCGAACGTTCGTTGATTGCAACGTCGTCGAATTTCGCCCTTTCGAATCTAGTACGATTTCGAGCAATCTGGTCTTGCAGCGGCAGGACAATCGTTGAGTTTGTCTTTTCGATAGTACTCTGCGTTAGAGCGACTGTTTGCCCGAGAAAAGTCACAGTTTCGATTAACTCTGTTATGTTTGTGTTAATAAATAATTTTCTTCAAGACAAAGATAGATACAGTGACTCGACTAGTTCGGCATCAGGCGATGTTTGTCCGCGTTGTCCGAGTCCAACGACTTCTTCGTGATCGACAGTTATTTTTGCACTTTACGGAAGGCCGCGAATCGTCGAGCTGCTTCACCGGAGAAGGTCGGATCGAATCGCGGTTACAGATTTCAGGGAATCTGGGACACGTTTTATATATTTACCAGAGCTGGCACGCGAACCGGGTTCGTCGCTTGAAACAATGATGATTTATGTACGCACGAGGGGATCACGAACGCACGATGGGATTACCTGGTACTTTACTGGAGGAAAAACGTGTTATCGCGAGCTGCTCGCGTTTCAGTCACTGATATTATTTACAGCGACGTACTGCGCCTGCTCTCGAATGATAATACGATAAAGAATGCGATTTTGAAACGGTGATACGATAATAGATAGCGTAAGTTAGTTGTGACGTATCAAATGTTATGTAAAGATGCAGAGAGAATGTCGATGAGATACAATATAATGAGAGAACTATGTCAGTATTTTTTCTTAGTACCTCCTTAATATCTTAATATCCTCTTTGTAATGATATTATCATGATTGGACTATGAAATGAGACGAATGGACATCCTCGTTTTGTTGTAATCTGTCGAAGTTTTGAAAATCTTCTTAAAAGATAACCGGTTAATGATAATAACGCAAAGTAAAAGTTAATGAATGCTATATAAATTCGTGACCGCAGATGTTACGATTTCACACTGTCAAATTCACGTTTCAACAGCTTCCAATTGAAATTTCAATTTCGAAGAACACGACTCATCCAATCATTCGATTTAAAGCATACACGGTTATTGTCTTTTCTACTTTGATAATAAAATAAACAGAGCAGATATATATTGGCACTTTCGTGAATCAGTTAACGGATTAATTATATATAGCGCGCGAAATTTGAGGATTATGCCTCGGTTGAAATCCAATTCGTTAAAAGTTTTCGCGATATGCGATCCTCCGTGTTATGGCAAGCGTTTCAACGTGTAGCGGCGTACTCGTGAGCGTGTGCGTCACGTTGCAATTAGCAGTTGAATGTAAGCGTAACAGGTATCGTTGATTGAATGTCCAGTTAGCCGCGTATGCATTGTCCAACGAAATTCCCAGGTATAACATTCACCGTTTGCTCTAACTTTGTAAACAGTAATCAGCCCCCATAATAACGCGTTACGTTCACGTGTCGACTCTTCAAATATTTAACGAACTTCGTTTACAATCCAAGCCTTTTATTATTCCCTTTTGTCGTTCTGTTCGCCAGATAAAATATCAGAAATTATTCCTGTCGTTTTACGGCATCATTCTCTATTCTGCGTAGAATGGCATTCTTATTTATTATAGTTATTCTTTGCCTTGGAGCCTAGCGTGCGTAATAAATTTGACATGGATTGAAATGTAGTATGTTCTACATTATACATAATAAATAATAATTTGATGGGTGCACAAAGCCAGGATTACTCTTGGCTTAATCCTTCGCAAGTGAATTAATTTAGATTAATCTTGCATTTGGTATCCTGGATGGTTCATACTCGATAAACGACTTCCAGTATCTATTTTAATGCATTGTAACGTATAATAATGATATATTAATGTATCATAGCATACAAACGAATAGATTCTGCTCTGAAAGTAATTGACTAATTAAAGTTAAGTAGTAATTAAAATAATAATTAAAGTTCAGTACTAAATAAATCAATGAAAAGAAACAGATAAGCGTGTTTTACATGTATGTATGTTAAAACTAGATTGGGAATCTTCATATATTTAAACGATACAAGAATATCCAAGACAAAAGAAAATCTAAAAAATGTATACGTACGATGATGTATAAAATATCCAAAGTACGGTATTCACTATGGTATTTGAATCGTACAGAAACTATACTCATCAACTCCATTCACTATGATCGGTACTATCAACCTTCTGATTCACACCAATTTATTGCTGACTTGTATTTACAAATATTCCAAGAAGAAACGAAACTCGTTTAACTCGATAAAGTTCAAACAGTTAAAATTAAAAATCTGAAACATTTGGCAAATAATGTAATACTTTCGGTTAGTGCAGATTACAGACGAAACAATTCGTTTCGGAAGTATTCGCGATTCGCGCAATAAAATGGCGACTAGCACAACCTGAAACAAATAAATCTTGTGCTACGATATTCGACGGTTTTACAAATTGAGCTGGTCCAGGTTCGGACTCTGGGAATTAGTGAATTCGCTAACGATGCATCAGATGCCAAAATCTGCAGAGTGCGGCTGAACCAAGTAATTAGTTCTGATTGAATCGTAGCGGATAGGTACGCGGAACGGTCCCGGGGCTATACGCGAATTTTAGCTATGCATTTACGATGCACCGTAATGCGTTGACTAATCTCCATTCATGCGTAAACTCTAAAATTCGATTACCCTGTCTGTTTGTTAAGTCGTGTTAGATTCGAATTCAAACGTTAACGGCGCGGTAACCACTTTCCTAACGATTTCGGGCAATTACATCAATTTTCAGAATTATACAAGAAAAAGTAACAAACGAGAATGGTAAGCTACTTGGCTTGATAATGAAGCGGTGTATAAATATAAATTATTATAATATGTATGTAGTATAGAGGAGAAGAGCCCAAGAAACATCGAGTTAACCATGAACAATGTCGCGAGAGCCGAGGCGCCGTCGGGTCCATCAATGTGTCATCGGTCTTTTCAAGTGCATAGTTTCGTAGAAAAGGCCTACGTGACCCTGGCCACGAGCGTCTGCGGAACACGTGTGTGGTGGGCCTAGGAAAAGACAAAGAAATGCTAGAACGGCCAGAATGCGAGTTGAGAGGACGCAGTGTGAGTTGAGAAGTCGCGGAGTGTGAATCGAGAAGTTAGAGAGTGTAAGTGGAGGAGCCGGAAGGTATGATAATAAGACGTACGACGAGATTGTAATCGGTTTTTTGTATTGAGTATCTCTTATTAAACTACACTAAACTCTAAATAAAACATCATTACTTGTCCTTATTCTAAGACCCATATAAGTTACCACATGTATATAATATTAAACTACCGATTAATGCAATCTCCTACTAAGGAAATAGTTTGTCTGGAGAATATTTCCGAAAAATTGTAGAAGAATTAAATCCATCAATTTTGTACTAAATTTATACAAATCTCATGTCAAATTAAAGAAAGAAGCAGTGGAAGTATGTAATAATACATTTCAGAAAAATGTACAAGCGAAGAACGGGAAATTTTATGGCCATTGTCCATCATCCATGGATATTTTAAATCACAACGGAAAAAGAAGAGATTAGTCCGACATGGCCGATCAGTATCATCAGTGTTTCAATTTATGGCTTCATTTTATCGATTTTACCAATAATAGATATACCGATGAGAGTTCATTCGCGGGTTCGAGAACACACTCTCGCCTTTCCATTCTTCTCTCTTTTCTTCTTTCCATCATAAAACATGTCTAATTGTCGTACCATTATCATAAAACCACTACCATAAATTGTGACAAATATTGCGGGCGAATTTCACACATTTCTCGCCACCTTTCAGAAGGCATCCGTCAGTTTCCACAACGAAGCGATTACTAATTGCGCCAGGGAAACACTCCACGTAAGAGTAACGATCCTAAATTCGGACAGCTCGACGTGGTAAACATCGAGTCGACGGTCTTGCTCGCGTAAATAATCACCGAGGTGCAGCTCGCGCTGCGAGAAAATAACGTGGCAAACAGTCTAATGGAAATTTATGACACTGGATACACGAATGGTTATTGGATTCCGGGGGAACGGGTCACGTTGCGACGAGCCGAGCCACTTCAATCGCCCCTGATTACTTCGTTTACATTCAGTTGATTTCGCTCGCGCTAATTAAACGACGCGCTGGCCTACCTTTTTATCCGCGTAACGCGCGGGTTTCGCTTAACGGTGAAATGTAAGAAACAAGGAAGAAAGAAGATGAGAGTCTTGATACTTTCATGGCCTGGGTTATCACGCTTAACGTTATTACACTTTGCATTGTTACGCTTAACCCTGCTACAATTCTGGAATTTTGATATTTCAATCTGGCTTTCGTTTTTTGCCAAGCAGAAAGAATTTAATACTTTAAGAATACGTTCAACGTAAAGTTGTAATAAGAAAATCACGCGTGTTAATGAGACTTTTTCGTATTTTCTCTAAACTGAAAATGTTTCTTCTTTACGATGAAAAAGATACAGTCAGGTAGAAAACAGTCGAAAGTGTCAGGATTCAACGCTATTTGATGCCTCCAAATGCAAGCCGCGAAATGTCTAATCTCTTCCTGTTGAACATGGATTATCAGAAAGCCTAAAACACAGCAGTGTTAAGTGTAACAATGTAAAGTGTAACAGCGTCAAGCGCGAAGAGTACAGGATGGAAAGAACTGCCGTCAATCGTCGACAACGTTAATAAATGCAGCTTTCGCGAGGACGACGGCGCGGTCGTTCCCTTGTTGCCAGGAACATTGCATTTTTTCCCGCGCAAATAGCGTTCACACAAGCGGCATTAATTGCGGTAGAACGACGACGCATTCTCCTCCACCGCTTCTATATTTTTCCTCTTCTTTCGACGACGAGTTTTCCTATTCTCTTTCTTTCCGTGAGTTTTCAAGATGCCCACGACGACTCGTGATTACGAGTTGTTTCGCTTACTTCGAAATGCATTAAGCAAGGGTTTGTACATTTTTCAGAGAGTGTTTGATTATGTGCTTGAATAGGTCGTTTATTAGTCTTGTTTGACTGAACTTCCGCGAACTTTACCGTAAACTGATCTCTCCCTGCAATTTTTTAAGATGTTGCACGTGCACTGAGACGACAATTTGCCTCGTTAATTACGCGACTTCACAGCTTCGTTATATATTTGTTCCATGAACTATACATAACAGATTTGTGTCTTAGATTATGGTTACGGCGGATGCGCTTTCTGGCAAACGGTCAAGTATATGGATTCTTACGAACGTAGCTACATTGTTTTTGCAACCAAAACGTTAGACGTTAGTATACTGAAAACCAGAGCGTACATTTGCTGGAAACTATAGTTAAATGATTACTTTATGAATCTTATTCTCAATGTGCATTCCACTAGCATAAGCATAAAAAAGTTGTCCCACTAAAAACGTGCATTTCTTCGATCGCAAGCATAGAAAGTTATACTGTAGAAATGGATGATAGCTTCAAGTACAGTGGAAATTTTTTAAGGAATAGATTTGAAGAGAACCGTGGAAACTGAAAAAGCTGTTACTATAGATGGAAATGGTTTTCATTCGAACATTCCACTGTAACATGCAATCTCAATTTTCGATCTCAATGGTAGTATAACACGACGATTTCCTTATCGTCTCGCGTTGTACTCGAAGGAGGAGAAACTTTATCTTCCTTTATCTATATCTTACATAGGAACCATATTGAATTTGTCGAGATTGGTGTTCAGGAGAATGAATGGAGAAAAGAAAAAGACGACGAAGGCAAGCGTTAAGAAAGTTATGCGTGCGTAATTTTGCCACTAGCCGGAAGCAAAATGTTGGGTGACGTAACGGAGATCAGTTTCGATTTGTCGTAGCGCAACGACGAGCTTTCAATTTTTTCCCCGGCTCGATATCGTCCTCGAGAATCTCGAATATATTTTACGCATGATCTTATAAAAGGACTTGCAGTCTGCGACGACGACTTCCAGGCCGGCGTTCATAAATATTCGCTTATGAGACGAGTTCCTTTCCATATACTCGGCTTGCGTTTCATACTCTCGTTGCGTATAGAAAAGCTTGCCGAAAAATACCGTTGTGAAGCTGGCTAGGTGAATTTATTCGATAAAATATACTACTTGCATAATCTTAACGCATAAAAGTCGACAGACTTCACTGTAGATACATATTGTATTCATGCTACGTAAAATAAAAAACTTCACTACGAAGAAGGATCTATTTTTTCTTTTTTTTTTTTTTTTTTTTGTTGAAACCACACGAATCCTACAAATACGGGATTAAAAAGCTTGTGAAACGTCGGAAGAAAATAACAGAGAGTAACAGAAATTATACTGTCGATTAGAAAGTCCTGTAGGTATAAAGGCAACACAGCGAAATGAAATAAAATGGAAACACACAGAGTTTCAATCTATTGATTCATCTTTCCTGTATTTCAGTAATTCGTAGTTCAACGATTGTTGAAGCTTCGTACCTTTATAATTCTTTGGTATTCCCATAAAGCATAGAATCAAATATTTTTCAATTATGTAAATAACGGCAACGCGTCAATTTTACTGGCGCGAGTAGAATAAGACACTACTTTGTCAGACTAAGGGGTTATATGGACGTCGAAGTACGTAGAACAGAATCCGCTGACACCAGACAAGTGGAATGGAATCGTGTCCCGACAGCCAAGTAGAACAGAACACTCTTCAATCGGTCCAAGTAGAATAAAATCGAATCCAGTCAGACGAGTGCCGCCGAACCACTCACTCACAATCAGTCGAGTTTCATGAAACTTCAACGGTATCACTCGACTGTTCTCTACATTGCGCTTTCCAACGTGCATTACATCCTGTTTAACTCTCAAGTGCTATGGTAAAATGAAAGTAGCTGATGTTAATAAATGGTATTAGCTGTCTAATTGGATTCTGAGACGTTATAGTAGAAGATTGTTATAAAAGATTGCTGAGATATTTAGAGTTATGAGAGCGATATTATGATATTGTTTATAATTTTTGGTGTATTCTGGAACATCATAAAAATATCTAACCATGAAATACTGCAGTATTTGTAGTATACTCTACCGTAGTAGAATAT
The DNA here is from genome assembly GCF_011952255.1 of Bombus vosnesenskii. Taxonomy (NCBI): domain Eukaryota; kingdom Metazoa; phylum Arthropoda; class Insecta; order Hymenoptera; family Apidae; genus Bombus; species Bombus vosnesenskii. The sequence continues at coordinate 2,917,620 of NW_022882987.1, forward strand.
TGTTCTCCATAATGATTTAGCTATTTCTACCAGACATTATCACTTTTTATTTATATCCTTCGATATTCTTCCGATAAAATTATTCATGAATGATATTATCAATAGATTTGTATTATCATCAATATTATTATCAGTATACTCGGTATGTATGAACTTCTTTCAAATGAATGCTGCATTAAAAGAATTACATTTTCCAGCTATCTAATCTCTAATTTCAACTATTTTCTTCTTGCTAGCAGGATAATGCATACGCGAGTTAAACAGGAATCCTTGATATTCTTCTTTAACAAAATCCACTAAAGTTCCGATTGTTAAACGCATAAAATGTTAAAGATCTAATTTCAATAAAAGAACGAGTATCAAAGAAGACAAGAAATCCTAGTTTCGTTTCCTTTACACCATACAAGAATTTCCGGGATCGTCGTTAACTGTCTCCCGAACAATTTTAGCTGCGTTAAACCGAGTAACACGACGGCTGGGAATTTTAATCCGACGACGATAATCCCAAACTTCGTTTAGGTTTAATTAATGCTCTTTCGTTGTATTAGGAGTCGCGTGATCGTATCTTTTCGCGTGGTCCTACGAAATGTGCCATCAAATCTTTCCAAGGTGCACAGAAAGCGTTCAGGGTCGGCGAGGGGAATTGGAGATGGCATTAAAATTTTACGATACGCTATTGCACTCTCTTGGATCCGATGTAATTCTCCCCTTTTACTGTCCCCTTTCCACGCGAAACTCTCGCTCTGGTTTATAATAACGACGACCATTGACCCGTGCAATTCTCCATTTCTGTGTAGGCCGGCTGATTTTTACAATCAACAATCAAACAACAAATTATTCGATGATCGATTTTTCAGAAATTTGTGGAGGAAATGTAGACTTTTATTGGGGGAAATTGATGGTAGGATTTGTAGGATACTAGTATCGAATGAGTTAAGCGATAAATGTTTTTTGTGTTTTATGTTTTTTCCTGATTTATTGACTGGTAATTTTCGATTAAGAAAATTGATAAATAGGATCCGGGTACTGTGATAGTGTATAACGGTGTGGAGTACTTGTTACGACCGTTCGCGGAAAGACGCGGTCGCGAGGAAAACGCGTCAGCGATAGACGTAAATTCTCGCTACGATTTTGATAGTCGACGCCGCGAATTAGTCGTTCCCCTGTTTCGATTAAGATAACAGAGGTGGTCCAATGAGTTTAACACTGAATTAACAGGGTCAACATAAACTTGTATATTTGACAATATTTAAAAATAATATAATGAACACGCCACAAATTATGTACCGGTGATACAATTGGTTTGTTACAATAATTCGACCCGACTTTATGATACCTCTTGATGTATTCGTTAGACTAAGCGACTTTAATTTTAATCGTCTGAACTTCTCGATGCATTTCGTTAGAATCCTCAAATGATACTGTTGCCCTTCGATCTTTTTCTTTGTCTTCTCTCGGAGACGACCTCCACTACGCTCGGGTCACGCCACCGTTCGCACCTATGATCACGTATGCCACCTTCTTTGTGTATATGAAATAACGGACTGAAGGCGAATCGATGTTTCTAGAATTCGCCGCTTGATGAACTATGCACTTGCCGCTGCATTGTATATTTTTCGTCGGTCAGATAAGACGATTTGTCTGCGACACTGTATATCACGAGTGACGGTTAAGAATACGGCCTATGGTAAGACTCGTGGCGTAATAGTACTGTTCATTTAATTCACCATTAAGTATTCTTCCCATTTTCTGGAAATACTCGCGTGAGGCAGTTCTTCGTGCTATCTTCTTCATTGGCTACATTTATTATAATAATAAGCTATATATTTCGACCACTCGCGGAGAGACGCGATCGCGAGGAAGCGCGTCAACGGGAGTCGTAAATTCCCGTTACGACTAGATAATCGATGCCACGAAACTGATCGATCACCTGATTTCTGTTACGATAATAGGGGTGGTTCGACGAGTATAACACTGAGTTTAACAGGTTATAATATTATATATTTCCAACAACTTTATATAGAAGCTAGTTACGCTGGTGCGTAAATATAAGTTAAGTAGGTGATTAATTGACGAATAAAAACACGGTAAAAAGATGTTGACTGTTCTAAGGTTGCAGAATCAGTAAAGTTCAGTGACGATGCTATGGCAGAGGAAAGCTAGGGATGCGTGTGTCTAGCGCACGGGACCATCGCATTTGTTGATGACAATTTTGGCTAGGAAAGTGAGGACAATAGACATTGCTTCTGATTGGATAATAAGAAGGTTGGTGGACTAGAAAGGGTCTTAGCCGCCCCCGAGAAAAAGTTGCTAGCGGAAGATACCGAACGTGAGAAAAACCAACTTTCCCGTATCTTTCCGTAGTAGACAATAAATACAAGGAACACTTGAAATAAAAGATACTTGTTTGGTCTTAAGGACCTTAACTATGAAAATGCCAAGATTTATGGTAGGTCCTGAAGGCCATTGAAGGTACGCAGTAAGGATGTGTAGCCTGGTTTGTGGACAGACACTGGGCGTAACACTATATTTGAATTAATTTCTGTTTCGTAAAACGTAGTGAACCTAGATGTGAATTTTATAAGGCATTTGATTTCGGTAGAACAAGTCAATTCTTCGAAAATCACCTGTCTGCTTAATTAATGATTGATTACGTTCAACCGCAAGGCGTAGTCGTTTATGTCGCCCATTATCAAATTTCGAAACAAATTTTTCTATAAACAATGAATTGCTTGGCTTAAAACATAGAAAAAAATATTTGCAAAGCGACAGTTTCCAAAACAGGTTCGCAAATGATAATACTTCAACATTTGTTTCTTCAAAACGGGAAAACAATTTGCAGGAACATTATCGCGTAACTAAAATTGAATCGCCTCTGCTCGAATCGAAATGGAATCGATTAGCGTAGCGAACAAGAAAAAACGAGGGTATCTCGCAAGGATGCCCGTTCGATTTTACAGGCAATATCGAGTTTACAACGTGTCGGGCGAATATAGTTGGAGCTTGGAACACGGCAATCTCTCGTGTTCGCGGCGCATAATGGATTCCGTTTCGAGATTTCCACGGCGTTAACTAGCACAGCGAGGAGAAGTTGCTCGAGTTTCGGTTAAAGTGGTTCGCGTAAACCGAATTTTCCGTGGCACGACTGAGCGAAATTTCGATGGTAGACGAATTCAGTTGCTTACCAACAAGGGAGAGAGGGATAGATAGATAGATAAATAGATAAATAGGTAGACCGATAGATAGATAGATAGATAGACAGATAGATAGATAGATAAATAGATAAATAGATGGATCGATAGATAGATAGATAGATAGAGATAGTGAGTGAGAGAGAGAGAGAGAGAGAGAGAGTTCTAGAGAAAGAGAGATCAAATGCGTCCGAGGAATTTTGCGCCGACCAGATTTACGTGAACTGACGAAGGAACCAAGTTTTCATCGCTGCAGATACAATTACTAACGTCTTGTGAATTCGCTTGAACAATAATGCGACCGATCTCGAATCGTAGCAAGATTTGCATATTGCTACGCGTTGATATTAGTGTTCCGTATGAAACACTGAGAACGCTCTTGTAGACTGTAATGGTCGAAACGTTCCTTCAGGTTTTATGCAACGGGGATTCGTAAAGATGTCAACAAGGTTTCGTCGACTTTAAATATTTCCTTGCAAGTATCATGTAAGGAGAGAGATTTGAGATTCTTGAATTATTAGTTCTCTTCTACTTGTTAAGCGAGAACGTATTTTGTTGCACACGGATAAGAATTTGAGATTTACCTGATATTTAGAATTATACGATTGTTATTCTCGATTTGGAAATATTTAAGTAAAAATGAAAATGAACGATAATTTAAGTGAAAAATATTGCTGTCGCATTTTTCTCGTTTTTGGATTACAGATCAGAAAATTGTTGTAATTGGCGCGCTTATACCTAATTCTGTCAACGATCCAGCGGTGCACGTACGTGTAAACAATTTCAATTCCCGTGTAATTAGTTTTCCGATGCGCGGATCTCCCGAACCGGCATTTCCACCGGCATTATCTCCATTCTACGTGGCTGATTAGCAAAAACTTCGCCGGCAACCGTTCCGTGAAAATGATTGTCGGACCACGCGCAATCGAGATACCATCCACAATGTTTATGGGGAAACTATTAAATTGTCTTGATCTAAATTTCTGCCCCAGTCTGAAAATGTTCTCTTCGCTAGGATAATTCGTGTAAATTGTTCACATAGAATCTATGGACAGTCGTATATCTAGAATGGTCAAAATCGTATAGCTATATATTCAATAATACACTCTGAATTTTCATAAGTTGCATGAAATTTTAGCAAATTACATAAATTTCTTTTCTGATAACAGAATAAGCTCATGCAGTCAATATTTTCATATGTTCCATGAAATAATTATCCATTAGAGCGAAAAAAGCGAAAAAATTAAAAATACGTTTTCTCGATAACCGCAATCATTATACCGCGGATTTTTATATATTTCTAGAAAGCGTGAGCATACAAGAGCACACAGAATGCTCATAATATGTAAAAATATGCAAAAAATATTCAACCTACAGTGCTCTTAATAATATTCAATAGATAAAACAATCGTTTACCTGATTTGCATTTTTTCAATTATATTCGCAAAAATATGAATTTCCATAAATATCAACAGTTTACTGACCATTCTCACGCAACAAAATGGGAACCAAGGGGGAAAATGTTTCATAGGCTGTGTTTCACCGTGAATCACTATAATTCCATGGGAGCTGTACAAAACCGATCACTGTGCCAAAAGTTGGCCGTTCAGTCACGATAACTATTACATTAGGGCGCCACTATCACAACCACGTCTATGGTCATGCATATTTGCTAGTCCAAAGTTCAAAGTTGTTCGGTACACGTTGCGCCTTGGTATCCGTAGCCGATGTTGGCAACTTCGTTCGCGCTGTCCCTTCGCTACTTGGTTCGGTAGTGTCCGTTACCACCCTCTAGCTGATTAGCTAATCGCGAATTCCACTTAGTTAGAAAGCTGCCAGCCCATTTCAGTTAACGTCCCGAGGTACATATATATTTACGTAACAAGAGTCACATCGATCGCATGCAACGTTGTTCGTTAACGTGGCTCCTTGAAATTCGAGTAGCTTTATAAATTACCAGTTTTCGTTACAGCGAACGCCACTCCAAAGTGGATATTGCGCTTGCACACTCGCTCGTGTGTCCACTCGTGTCCTTTCGAAACTCTCTCTTCATGTAACGTTTATTCAGAGAAAGTTGACTGTCGACATCGTCGATTTTAGCGGTCCCGTTTGTCGGACAAAATTGCGCTTGCTGCCCAATTTCGAGGAATTTGTGTCCTATCGATTTAAAGCTTCTCTCAACGATTGAACCTATGGTATTTTGGATTGCCAACTTTGCAATTTCGTGTAACTCCTGTTTTGAAGTTTTAAGCTGGTCGAGTTTCCTTGTTAGCGACGAGCAATTAGTCTTTGATGTACCTCACTTCTTATTTTTATCCTACCTTGCTAATTAAATATCTTAATGTTGGAACAGCAAACTTTCATTCGTTTACTTCAGCGATATCAATATTTTACTCACATTCGATACATTTAAGAACATTCAAGTGTGCTTAAAAATATACTACTCAAACTTAATAATCAAAGAGATTTACGAACGATTCGAATCAAAGACACCAGCAGGAATCGAAAGACCGAAACTCAATCTTCTCCCCTTTTTACGACAAGTCAAAACGACGTCGAACGTTCTCGCCAATTTAATCAGAATTCTACCCGGAGACAACGAAAGTTCAAAGGCGGAAAGAGCATTCCACGAGTACTCGAATGACAACGAAGAGGACGAGCTCGTAAAACTGCGACAAAACAGCCGATTCGACAGTCCTATGTGTCCCTTCCTCTTTCCTCTTGCACATCCGTGGATAAGGTGTGTTTAATGAGTGAATAAAATTCCAGGGAAGTTTGTTCGCTTAAATTGCGCGCTTCTTACGCGATCATATCCTCGTCTGATCGTTATTTCGAATTTTATCGAGCCGCCACCGCGGTCCGCTTGAAATTCAAATTAAATTAACCCAGGTCGAAGGAAAGACCGCGGACGGGTGCACACGTTCCTGGAAAAATGGCCAAATATAAAATTCACCTCGCGTTCACCTTCGATCGATCGAACCGCCTCGGCTCGCCAACAGTTCGACCAGTCGTCGCTTTTTTGACGATTCGACGATTTTTATTTTCGTGCTCAGCAAACGCGTGATGGGCAATTACAATTTTCTAGCAAAATTATATTATCATTAGCAGACTGCGGATTTTTATGCAAACTCATATTTTTACGAATATCTTTTATAAATTTTCACAAAACTAAGACGTAACTAGAAAATTATTTCAGCATTGTTTCGAATATTCGGCAATACTTTACAATTTGATCAGTATCTTTCATTTTCTTCGAAATTCAGGGCTATTTAAAAGCTGTTTAAGAAGGTAAAATATCATGCAGGACGAAAAGTGTCGCAAACTACTCTAAGTATAATTAATTTTATATTAAAGCTGAATCTACGACTGAGAATTTGGTATCTTATTTGTTTGTTTAGAATTTTTTATTTGGAAATTCGTTTGGTGTGTAAGCAAGTGCCAGTATCGAAAACTTGAAAAGGCGAAGTATCATTTAAAAAACTGTCGCAAACAATAATAAGTGTCTTTTATTTTATACTAAAACTAGACCTAAACTCAACTTAGAGTTGTGATACAGAAATTGGAATACTATCGAGTAGGAGCAACGAACAAGATTCCGAGAGCGACCGAGATCACTACTAAGTTTCATTCTTGTTTATTTATTCTTTATCCATCACTTTTTGTTATTTCAATTTATTGTTAATAAATGTCTTTTTTAACTGGTTAGTTTCTGTCACTTAATTTGAGTTTGCGATTATGTAGTTTGTCTCAGGTTAGTCTTATGTTTAGTTTCGATGTAAAATTAATTAATATAAAATAAAATTAAAATTACAAGTATCTACAAATTTTGGAAGGTATAGAAAAATTAGTATATTTAGAAGGTATAGAAAAATTAGTAAATTTAGAAGGTATATATTACCTTCTATATTACCTTCTGAATTTACTAATTTTCCACGTGTTAAAGTCTGAAGGAAATCGAAGATACCGAGCAAATTGTAAAAACTACATATTACCGAATATTTCATACGATCTTACATATTATGTTCTTTTTGTTCATATTCGGACTCTTTAGTTCTTCATAAATACGTAAAAATTCATATTCTAGTCATTAGGAAGTTGCGGCACGTTGTTCGATGCTGTTTTGCGATTATTGTTCGATTCGTATTTTCCACCTGCTGTAGGATTTATATCTACTTGATAAACTAGATGGCGTCGTTAGTGAGATGGCAGGTCGAACAAACGGGCAAGTGACTATTCGAGGGTCGCGCCGCTTCAAATTTAAGTTTCAGAGGAAAGAGAGCGTGGCTGGAAGCTGGAGAACCCACGGGAATCACTGGCTGCGCTGGTGCATGCACACGATGACTCGCTGCATTAACCACGACGGGACTTTGTCTGTTCGGGGCCGCGTGACGCCGCTTTCTAAATCAAACTTTCATCCGCGAGGGGAGACATCAAAGATTTTCACTCGGCTAGTGACGTGCACCCGTCAGTTAGTCGACTCCCCGGGCAAAAGGGGAATGGTTCTTTGCTAATTTGACCGACAAGGACGAAGATGGCCCCTAATGGGCGTCCTGTGTACGAACTCTCGCCACGAGGGTGATTATGGAGCACCCTAGAAACCGTCGAAACGAGCCAACTTGTTTCAGCTGTTTCGGATGGATAGCTGAGATGCGGGCATTGGTTAGCTTAGAGATTCTTGCTGCGGTGGTTTGAAAAACCTCTGGACTGGCTCTTTTGGAGTCGCCACTAATATAAATTTGTGTAAAGTACAGGCTGGACTAAATATATAATTTTCATCATCGATAACTTTTAAACAAAATTAAAAACAACAATCATTTTAATACAAGTCATTTATTAATATCTGGAAATTACGGATAATTAGAGCTGTCTGGCACCAGGCACTGTACGAAGTCTGGTCGAGGAACATCTCGTCCAAGTCGTCGAACACTACCTCAAATATGTTTCGTGATCTTCCTTGCCGATACAGTTGCATGTTTGATGACGTTGGCCAACCAGCAGCTTTTAATCGCGTGAGAACTTGCCGCGGACAAGGCTTGGCAGCGCGAAGAGCAGAAAGTCCACACTCGCCACTCGACCGAATTAAGGGTAACCACGTTAAGCGATTCAGAGGTTGACGATGTTTAACGCGAGCACTAGGTCCATTTCGATTACCGTTCGTCGCGGATTTGCTAAGGCTCGTGTAATTAGTTGCTTGACATTGTTGTTTCCACAGAGGCTGGCGATTGCGAGTCTGGATTTCGGATGATTCTAACGCGTACAATTATTCAGCCGTGTAAGGAGTTTGTCGAACAGCGTCCCGTGTTTTGTATGCAGCCTCGGGATCGAAGTACGCGAGAACCACGCTCACAATGCGAATACCTCTTTCTCCGAGTTTAATTAAATTTTCTGGGCATCCGTCTTTTCGTATTTCGTCGAGAGGAGCGAGAAATTGATTTTAGAAAATGTATTATTCGAATGGCACGGTGGAAACTCGATAACTTTGACACAAAGTTTCCTACTCTCGAAGATACATTTCCGCGTTGCCATTTTATCAAACAATTTTATTCTTTATTAAATTTCCGTTCTTCTTTACTTTACTTCTTTTCTTACTTATTTACTTTATCATTATATCAATAGATATGTAAATTATTGTACCTTTTAAACACGTTTTATTATCATATAAGACTAGCGTAAAAGGAAGTGGTGAATGTAAAGGGATTGAGAAAGACTGCTACAAGATTGGACATTTGACACCGATAACGATAAAAACGAAGTCTTCGTCCGATGAGAATTAATTATTAACGAAGAATCGAACTTCGTAAAAAAAATGATTAGCGAAGCTCAAAAAGAAAAATCGTGGATGAAAAATCTTTTAAACGTTCGCACAGTTATCGATCGCGAGTATATGGAAATGAAATGGATGGGAAACAAAATTATCTGTTCGCAAATTCGGTGGACGTACTTTTTTAATTAACAGCCGGAGCACGGGATAATTGAGAAGTTTATCGGGGAAAGCGTGTGCTCGTTAATTGATCATGTTCCATTGCGTGGTCGATTATCTGGTCGAAGCGGCTTGTGAAGTATTCACGATACTTTTGTCCGTTGCGCGGTTGCCTGCGAAAATTATTTACACCGACAACGAGGTACAATGAGCCAGATGTAAAACAATAGTTCGTGGTTCGTCCGAAAGATTCGCAAATGCGAGCACGGCTTCGCTTTACGCAAATAAAATTGGATGTTTCGCTTTTTATTTTCCTTCCTTTTATTCTTTTTCAGATGTTTTGAACGAGATTAAATTATATCATCGACTTGGCATACGCAGCAATTTCCTTTTTCTTTGCTCTTTAGATTTCTCGCGCTCAATAAATCGTACAAAACTAACCGAACGTAATTTCGAGTGTTTATCAACGAATCGCAGATGTATTCAATTGCAATATTCTTCTGTCCATTGATAAAGATGTAAATTTACATGTGGCCCTGAATTGGTCTACAAAATGGTTTTCAAGTTGCCTTAAGATAACTTGAAATGATTTCAATTAAGCTACAAATGATGCAAAACAAAACTTGCAATGACCTTTGAATGATTTGAGAAATCACCTTTAAATAATTCAAATATGACCTTCAAGCGATATGGAAATATCCTTCCAAAAATCTTAGAATGACATTCAAGTTGCCATGATCTGCAAGTAACTCTCCAAACTCTCCTATTCTGGATTTCATCGTTCAAATATAAACCAATCTTAATTTGAAACAAATTTTTGGTTTCAGCTTTTTCTCTTTGCGTTGGACAATATTAAACAGAGAAAATTTTAGTGTATTTCCCACAGCTTGTTGTCTAAACAAGATTTTTTTTCTCAAATGGACGCAAGCAACACGAAGATGCGACTAGATCTGGCGCAAAAAAGCTAAAGCATGCAGTCCGGTAACTGTCCTATCGTAAAGAGGTAATAATTCTTGTTTTTACTGACCTCCGCTAGAGAACGTTACGTAAACATAATTTAAACATCCCTCTGAAGCAGATAAATCAATAGATCAACGAGTTTTTACCCGAGAAAGTTTTTCTCAACTCGTTCTCCTTTAATTCGCGAAATAACAGCTTCCTTATTTAACATGGCACCTGCTACTTGCTTTTCGCATGGAATGAACATGGTGCTACGAATTAGAAAATATTCTTAAAAATCTATATGTGTTCTTATAAATATTCTTAGAATGATAGTTTTAAATCTGAATGATATGTTCCGGTTAGTTAATTCTGCAGTTGCGAATTTCAAGTATTTTCAAGCGATTTTTATTCACAGTATTTGCGGAACATATTTGGTATTTCGTCGCTCTTTTTTATCCTGCGTTCATTTTTCATCGTAAAACAGATGCTATTTTTCGAACACTGTACTTTACACTAGATAACATAATCGAAAAGCCAACAAGCACCGATAACGTCGCGTTTAATATGTAACATCATGGCCACTCAACCTCGAAAGCGGGCACATATCCAACAATTAACCGCGACCAGCGTAGCTTAACTCTGACGATCGGTCGACAACCAATCTCCAACCAACTAACGCTTCAACGTCAGCGCCTCTATATTTTCACTATTTCAACGAAATATTCAGAATTACTGCTTTACGCGCTTACGTTGCACGGATCAAATAAAATTGAAATTTTCATTTTTCTCAGCTGTGATTGGGTCAAGTTATACAGAAAGCTACCACGGTCCTCAATGATCTGAAATTGAGTGAACTTAGTTTGAGAATCTCAACTTAGAAAGAGAAATGTAGTGTTATCTCTATTTGGTATATTTTATCTCTTGTCGTTGTTCTACGATACTTTTCGTTGGCTTATTTAATAGCGAGCAGTATAACTAATATGTGGCTTGGGATGTTTTCTGCAAAGTAATTATAAGTTTAAGATGGAACTTCGCCTTGGTAGTTTTAATAATTGCATAATCTAAGAGTTCTATAGATCGGCAATTTTTTGCAAAATAAAGAGCACGTAATTATGAGATCCGTGCTGTGTGTAACTAATATTTCGTTATTTTGAGGGTTGGCAGGTGTTTGCATAATTTGACCCAATTTTTGTTGTATTACCGCACAAGTAGTTCAGTTCTTCGTGATTTTTAAATAGATTTATTATGATTTATGATTTATAAAAATTATATGCTTACTATATGACCAATAAATAGAACACTAGATTATATAACGTTGCTACGACTAGATGATCAATTTATGATCGGTTATTCAATTCTACTTTTGCGATGATTAAACAAATTCTTCTCAATCTTCATCAATTGAGTTTCCACTGTCATTTCCTTTCCAGAAGGACATAAGATGCATGAACGATTCCTGATAGTTACTACTCAATTATCTAGTTGAGCGCTGATCAATGAAAACATAGTTGAATTCTTCAACGATGACTCTATAAATAAAACGAAATTTAAAAGATAACAAAGCATTGGAACTATTTACATATTCCGACTTAGAACTATATTTGTTCCGAATGTCCGTCCAACCCTTTTCAACGTTCCATCGTGACGTTCTAAATTCTACAATCTTGTCGAATGAAACGGATGTTCGATAAACCCGAACCGTTTGCATTTCTGCCTTATGCAGCAATTTTCCAATCAAACTGCGGTCTCGAATCTTTCCTCGTAAACCTCATCGGTATTCCCTTGTCCTGAAAACTTCGCCCCTTTCTTCTTATCGTGTTCTAAAACGCAACCTATTCTCATTGTTTGCAAGATTTCTCTTATTGCACGGTTTACGGTGCATCTTAAACCGAATCATGACTCCTTTCATCCGGTATGTTGCTCGCCCGTTTATCCGGAAATCGTGCTGGATTCGGATGGAAACTGGTAACCGCTAGCCGGATGTCAACTGCATTTTTTATGGGATTCTGCGTCCCCGGCGTCTTATCGAGCGACGACGAGCGAACGTTCCACGGGGGACGCGCAACCGCATCGCGATCTCCACTTTGTTCCAGAGATTCTCCGCTCAGATTCCTTCTTCAAACTTAAGAAACGTTTTCTTGCGTCCGAAATATATTTGATGTGTAATTAACATGTTTGTAGGAGGCGTTATGCTATGCGAAGGAATTACAAGGATGTCTGCCAGTGGAATCTCATCGAATTTCTTTTTAGAAGTGGCTTGAAAGACCAGCACGGTGATGACGAATCGTACACGATCGTAGAAATTACATTATATTTTATTTCAAATGGCTCGCATTTTTCAAGCGAAACTTAATATGATAAAAGGGTTTCAAGGAAGGTTTGGAGGTTGCTAGTGAAGTCGACAGTGGGTAACTTAGTCGCGTCTCAAACACTAGGATAGTAGAGACCATATCTAAAGTCATGTATACGGTGTTCCCTAGTTATGAAACGATGGGAAATAAAGGAAAATTTCATGAGGTGAAATTCGATAGCTTCGTATCATGCAAGATCTATAATACTATATTCATTCGCTTCAAAACTGAAGAGATTTTGAACATTTTACGGTTGCTGCTACTTTTTTGAGTTTACCCTAAACGATGCATTTTATTATCTGTTTGTTACAAAAGAATATGTTAAGGTCGTCTTAAACAGAGCTTTAAATAAATTTCTCTCTTAAATAGATCCATTTGATTTGTTTATATATTATCGATACGTTTTATTATTTCCTTTTCGTTTTATTATTACAAAAAATTGTATTAATTGGTCCTGTTTGAAGAATCGTCTGACGACAATTATAAGTGGTCCGCTATAATGTAAACGTTCGATACATCCTCGCTAACCATCGATCCCTTCAACCGCATCGCCCACAATGTCAAACAAAGTTCACTCGTTGACAGCTCATCATCCAGCATAGCAACGACGCACAATATCGTTTGAACTCACCAACGAGAGACATCGAAAAAGGGTCGGCGCTGGGTAGATGGAGCATTGTATCATCAGCATGAGTCCTGTCGTCGGTTTTGCTTGTTCGCCCCTCGCGGTGATAAAAAGTGGAGAAAAAGAAGCGACGAATGGGGAAGGCTGGAGCCGAAAATGCCCGCCAGCCACTCCGCTTCTATCTCTTTTTCGCCTGTTCGCCCGCGCCAGGGGGAGAAAACAGAGCACACACGGTGTGCAGGATCTATTCAAAGGCATCAAGGGACTTCGCGCGATGCACGGAACGGAAACTGAGTTGCCGTCCGGAGATTAATTACCGAGTTTCAAGGGGATGGATTCGGAACGTCCTGTGCAGTACTATAACAACCGCGTTATGGGTTGCTGCGAATAGGAACACTATACACCGCTCTTAAGTACCAGACGAAAGAATTTTTCAACTTGCCGGTTACTTGATTACGGTTTTCAACGACCACGCTTCTTTTTTTAAAGGAGTTGTTTCTGTTTCTGGTTTTCACGGTCAATGTGTGCACCTTAACACGTTTGCGATTTAGCGGCGCAAGTATACACGCGCATTAGACACGTGATCTTTTATACCAATCGACAGCTGGAAATCGTTTAGAAGAATACTAGTGACGGATAGACTGATTATTTACGCAAAAATTTGCTTATAAATTTTCTATAAATCCATAGAAACACAGTCCGAATTTTCTATAAATGCAGTGTAGTAAGAAAGAGTCTATAGCGATAGGAAATCCTTAGGCGTGAACACTCTTTTCAATCGAAAATGTGTAGACGCGGATGTCTGACTATTGCGGGGCACTTCCACTGTGTATTTTAATGAAGCGCTATGTGCGTCATATTTCTTTCTAAGAAGATTCTTTAATGATGAGAGATCGTTGAGTATTCGATGATTTTGTTTGAGCTTGGTGAATTTACATGTGGAACAATTTTGCAAGTAACTTTTTTCTTCCTTTCGAAATTGTATTTTGAAAGTCACGAGCTTGTGAAAGTTCATGACTAGATTACTTTTAAACGAAAGAATAGAATTTCATACCGTGTTGTCGTACAATGTCTGTCTTCTTTCGTTTTTCTTTCTTTTTTTTTTGTTTCTATCCGGGGACTGTGCAATCTCTTGGGTATTTTGTTCCCCAAGCATTTGGAATTCTTTTGTGAATACGTTGACTTGGCAATCTTGGAGAAGTTTCCAGAAGCAATTTCGGTGCTTTCACGGGGAGGAAAAACAAAATTACAGTCACTGCTATAAAGGGACTTAATTTACCGGCAATGAAATTTCTCCTATGATAATCAATTACCTGTTGCACGAATTAATAATCTGTATCCTATGCCAGTTAAAATATTCCAATGGATATCCTGGATTTTAGAAGCTTGTTAAACGGACCACGAATTTTCACAAAAATCCTATCTTTCGACTAGCTTCCAAAATTGCAAATTCTATATATTTTTAAAGCGTGTAAATCCCAAATAACAGATTTACTTACGGGCCATACTATCTGTATCAAATGTAAAAAATAATCGGATTTCATGGTCCCCGAACTATACGAATATTAATAAATTTTTATTAAACGACCGTGCAACCAGGGCGAATAATTAAAAAAATTTCATCTTTATTTATTCGGGCGAAATATGCACCGAATCGAGGAAGGATTCCGTGAATAATAAATAATTTTACATCCGACTTCTTCTTGTTGGATAATAAATTATTTATGCGCCGCGGTGTTAGGAAAGAGAAAATACATTTCAAAATATCTCTGTACTTTACGTGTTTACCGCACACACCTCTGCCAACGCTTTCCGTGGCTCGTTTTACGGACCGTCCCACCCTTCGCAATATTTCACTTCTGTTAACCGTAAAAAAATATTCCGTCCCAACTTACAGACTCTCGAAACTTTTGATCGTCACTCGTTCGTGTGGTCGATTTCTTTGGAGTTTCCAAGTTAACTTGAATATTTCGCTCGGACTCGAGATATCGGACACTCGTAATTCACGTACCGACATTTCTCGTACGACTTCCGCTTCGCACCGTGTTCTTGCCACTTGAAGAACGAAAAAGAAGAGGGAGAAAGAAAAAATAAAATAGAGGAAAAGAAGAAAAATCACTCGTCACGCGACGTTCCAAGAGATTTATATGGTATATCTTTGAGAAATTCGTGTGCTCGTCGTACAGATTTACACCGGTCATTTTGTTTCCACCGTCACGAATTGAAAAAAGTCAAATATTCTTGAATGAAAAAACAGATTAATCTTTTGAAATTTTGTAGAAATTTTAACTGTCCTATATTTGTAATAATAACTCCAATATAATTACCACCACTTCAAAAGAATGCTATTTCCAAGATGCTGCTCTATTACATCTCATGATCTTTTCGAAATTTTTCCAGTCTCAAGATAACGTTACAACACACGTGTAACACGTTACAGATTTAAGAGAGAAACTGATCTGGTAATTCTAGAATAAAATGTTCTTGAGGAAAGACCCCGAAACTTCTTGATACATTACAAAATTCATTGAAAACCTTTAAGTCTTCAAATCCTTTTCAAAATTCAGAGAACCTACTTTTCCATGTTTTAACAACCATTAAACCCGTGACCTTTGTCGAACCATTAAATCTACAGCTTTTATCCAACCGTTTCATACGGAACCAAAAACCGTTTCTTTCAAAACCTACCTCCTTCCGAGCACCATCGATGCAAACACGAAAGCTTAAAAAAGGAACTAGCCGAAGACCGAGAACACTTCGAAAACGGGGTGAATACTTCGAACGAAACTGAGAAAAAAGAAGAAAAAAGGAAAAGAGAAGAGAAAGAGGGAATGCGGGTAAAAAGAGGGTGGAAAGGGGTTGCAGGATATAGGAGGGGGGAGTGCATTGGGTGCAATTTCGGCGTTGAAACCGCGTTGCTACGGGAATCTCTTCGACGCTTCACCGGAAACCTATTCCCTCGAGCGAGCCAGCGAACAGAGGCTTGCACATAGGCCAGAACTTTTGTTTTCGCCGCGGCGATGCAGTCGAGGTCGTGCACAATGCACACGGCTGTGCATTCTCCTTTTCCTTTTTTCCCCTTCTCCTTATCCGCCATTTTGACGCGCGATCGAACCGTGCAGTCTTGTTCTCAAACCGGAAACCGACGACGATCGACCATTGGAACACCGCTTTTTTCGTTCTTCTGTCGTTAAATGAGAGAACCTTGGAGTTCTTCAATGTGTTGGTTCGTTTTGGTGGTTTCAAGGGGTTGTTTACCGTAATGGGACTAAGAGTGTCGTTATAGCGTCGTTACACAAGTTGGGAGGTTTTAGGTGTGGAGTCGTATTGTTGGAAAATTACCTCTTGTAACTTAACCGTTCTTAATAGGTTACACATAGAGTGTAAAGAACGGGTAAGCTTTTTCCCATAGAATCTTCGTGCAACACAGAATGTTTGTGTTATACCAATACGATACTACAATATTGTATTTCGTAATCATTTCCGTTTAATGTATTTCCAAGAAATAATTTATATTTAGTAATGCCACTTTATTATTGATATTGTATACTTGATATTTAAGAATCGTGCTTTAGTAGTAATTTGAGCTTACTTGAAGCGAATGTCGTATCGATAGGATTACGTTATGCAGCATTATTTCAACTCTGTCTATACATAATTTCGTTACAATATACGTATATCGCAATTGTGTTATACCAAATAATTGCAACGTCAAATCAGATTATGTTTAGGTAGATTGAGAATTACTTCACCCTCCAATTTCAAATCAGACTCTTGCAACGGATAACGAATAAAGAAATTTCCATTATTATGGTGTGTAATATTATAATAATAATGTACAAGATTCCAATATGTATTCCTCTTTAAATCTCTTCTTAATACATAAACCTTATTTCTAGAAGCAAAATTTTCACTATAATTAACTTTCACATAAAACCCTGCAATTACAACGCGTTACGAACTCGCACCACAAATCACTTCCACCAAACGATATACACGTGTCGATCCGTCAGTCGCGGACACATTATCACGTGCAACGCGCCAATAATTCCTTCCGGTCGAACGAATGCGGGTCAGTGTGCTAATAATCGTCACCGTTATATCATTCGTACGTTAGTACGAGTCGGGCGTTAACAGGGTTGGATAATTGGTCCTCATAACGATTTCTACCACCTTCCTTCCTTCTCTTTCCTCGACTATTTGCATACATTTTCTCTAACACTTCGAACAAAGCCTCGGATAACTTGAATACTTCGTACAACGTCTGATGAGACAATAAAAATACGTTTCATTAAGGCAAGGATCGTTTAATTGCCGGTCGTTCGGACTTAAGTGTATCGATTCGAACTGATTTCCGGTTATTTATGTGTGCGGTCTCTTTAGAGGAATTAGTTGGGTGTTTAAAGAAACGAAGGAAACCGTTTCGAAACCAAGAGTTTCGAAACGGATCTTCCTTTTTTCCCTTTCCTCTTTGGACAGAAAAGACACGGCTTCGACTCTTGCAACGAGCTCGGCTACGATTGGACGAGGGAATTATCGAGTAAAGGAGAATCAGAATGCTTTGGATCGTGTACTTTATAAAGATTGTTAAGAATATTTAAATGAAGGAATGTCGAAGAGATTGGAGATATAATTGCGGTTGACGGAAGGGCTTTGGTAAAGTGATTGGCTAATTGATGGCTTTAGACTCTCGCGAGAGTTGCTACGAAAGTTGCTGGATTTATTATGAGACTCAGTGTTACCGATTCTCTCAGTTGGCGGTAACCGATACCACGAATCGCTAAAATCCGATACCGGGCAAGTTTGGACACTTGGGACTTAACGTCAAAGTCTTGCGAAATTCGATACCACCATTCTCGATTTATGGAACTTTCTAACACCATTCGTGCGTAACGAGGACGAATCCAACCTCTGAGATTCGAAATATCAAGTATCAAAGTTTGAGTCTGAAGAGTCAATAATTAACAGGAGGATAGAACAACCTGAACGCGCAAATAATTTTGCTTGTATTTCTCTAAAGACAAATTACAGATTACCAAACATCTCGTCGATAATTTACTTCATCGATTAAAATTAAATATAAAAATATAAGTAAATATGTTCCATGCATACAGAGTAAATCGCGGGTTATCCAAAAATGTATAGATCATTCATTTCACCGGCTAATATTAAATATAAAAATTTAAACCAATATTCAGCTCCCAAACAGTCTGTGATTTCAAAACATATATACGTATATACGTATTAATTCAAATACGCAAATGTTTGCATATAAAACATCGTTTTTAAAAGCAAACTACGAGGTACTGGCTTAGCAACAAATTCATGGATGATTCCTTTTATATTACTATTATTAAATATAAAGCAAAGCAAATATTCAGCGCTCAAATAGTCAATAATTAAGAACGTATGTATTGATCCAATCGCTCGACAGTTTTCATTGAAACATTTTTAAAAGCAGATTACGAATTACCAAAATTCACCAATTTCATACGGAACGAGGATAAATCTAGTGCCTGATCGGATTAAACGGTTCACCAACGGAACCGTTACAGATTTGCCAGGCATAACGTGATAATTCCTAGTTCTGAACACCGTTTCATCGGATCAGCGGTGATCGAGCAACGATCTTGGAAGGAGCATCGTCGCGTATTTGCTGTCGCCGCGTTTCGATTGCCCACCATAATTAATTCATCGAGTTCTCGCCTCAATCGCGTATTTGTACGTTCGATCGACACTGGTCGGCGAGTAATTTAAATACGACCGTCTCTTCGTCGACTAATTAACTTAAAATAACATTGTCGGGATAATTAACATTGGTACCGGTTAACAGACATAGTTGTTTTAATCAGTGAAAATTTGGAATACTTTAGTAATTGGGGTTAGGTCACTAATTGGGAATTAAAATGATTCCTAAACCGAAGTAAGTGAATTATGTGGAACATTGGAATGTTAAAAATACGAGTTATCGTTAACAGAAGCTTCACTTTGACGGATCATTCTGTCCGACTGCGCATAGATTATATTACTGCCATAAATCTAATAAAATTTAGTCAACGTCAGCCTAATCTTAATCAGCGCAACATTTACATCATGTCAACGAGACTTGTTCTAAGCAATTAAATCATCTGGATCGTGATTAATCGAAATTTGATCACGCAAAGGTTTTTACGCGAGAGTTACAAAATTTTTCAAATCAAATGAGGACTATACACAGTGACACTCGCTGTTATATAATGAACGATTGTGAATGATTTCGGAGTTCGTACCTGATATCGATGGGACAGAGAACCAATCGGAGATAGAACAAGGCACGAAACTAATGGAATGAATCAAACCGACGAAAAAGTGACTAGCAGAAGCAGAACATCGAACATAGCCGATTGTTATTACATCCTCGTCGCCGCACTATTTTTCGACGATCGACAGAGCACACTTTCGCGTTTCCCTGTGTACCGTGGAGAATTCGGATCGATCACACGCTATAGAATAGGTGTCGACGTACGCCGATACTTTCGCGTTATCGAATATCGCCCTCGTCGCTTTGTTCGATTTAATCGATGCGTATGGCACGCAACGTTCACTTTGAACTTTGTTTGTTGCTCCTGCTAGTTTGTCGTCACGGTGCAAATATTTAACTCAACGCAACAAACAGAGCGGGCTTTTATAATTTGACTTTCTATATAAATTATATTAACTGTATAGAGATTGCTTTAAAGAATTATAAGTTTACAGTAACTTACAGAAGATAGGTATTTTGAACACCTACTATGGAGAACTTGTGACTGTAATATGTTTCATTTGTAGTCAAACAAATACTAATATCGAAGCTTCTGATAAGTCTCTATATTTGGAAATATTTCTTTTAAAAATATTCTTACAAAAATATTTTTATAATGGTCAATAAGAAATGCTCGTTTCATTTTAATTAGAAATATTGCAGCTTTACTTTTTTATCCAAGATTCCCAATCGTTTATCTTTGACTTTGTTCTTTTAGAAATATGTCCCTTCTATAAGACTCTCCACTCATTGTTAGAAGCGTAACGATTAAAAGGTACAATAGCGGCGATGCATCAAAGTACAGTTTGGTACTGTCGAATGGTTTGCAGTGACACGAATTAGCATCATCAACGATTGTGCTGTAACTCACGCGGCGCCAGCATTCCAGCCAACTATTTGGACAACTATAGAAGGAGGCAACTTGCTTCTCCGATTTCGGTTTACCAACGATCTTCTAGTTCCTACTGGGTTCCTTCTCTACCACTTTCTGCTGCATTTGTACAAATACATATGTATGTCCTTCACCATACTATTTTACTTACACGAGAAAAATAAATCTTGATCTATGAAGAATTTGAACCAGCAAGTCGAACAATTTCAATTTTAACTAGTGACTTCTAAAAGAAATTACAAAAAGTAACAAAGTCTCCTTCTGGAGACTATCCCTGTTTTTACAAGATTATAAATAATAGTTGGTACAGACTGACTTCCGAAATCCAAATCTGTTACTGAATAATATATTAGTAATTTTAAATATTCGATAATACTGAATATATGTATATTAGAATGAATTGCAATAATAGAAATTACTTGAAGGTTAGTAGCACGCAATACAATGGCATAACCTTCATTGCAATAGCAAAGTGTTATAGAAAGTATATACGAAAATATTCAAGAAATTGAAAAAGGGGATAAGTAGTACACAGTACAATATAAACGACATAATTTCTAGCGCAATAGCAGAACGAAATAGAAAGTATATAGAAAAATATTCAAGAAGTAGAAACACACGAAAACGAGTAATACACAGTGTAAAATAGAAGACGCAATCTTCATTACATTCATCATTACATTACATTACATTACATCAATTCATTCAGACGCAAGAAACAACAAAAAAAGCGAATAGAGAAATACGTAAAACACTCGAAAATCAGTAGTACAACTTGCAATATATGAGACACGATCTCTAACTCTCTATTTTGCTCTTCTCAACTCTCAATACGATCTCCAAATCTTCTTAAAACGTGATAATTCAACCGGTTAGCAGATTGCAGCGTGTCGCGGCCCGACAAACAACAATTAGCCAAGCTAAATAATTGGCGTTTGGGGTTCGCGTGTTACGTCAGGCATCTTCGAGCGGCGCTGTAGCCGCGCCAGTGGGCGCGCGCGCGCGTTATTTGCATACATTCTCATTAGGCGGCGGTACTCGGCAGGATAATTTGAATATTGCACGTTACTCGCGCTGATGAAACGTAATTCGAGCGGCGTTACCTCGCGGAGGAACAATTCCTCGAGACGTTGGGACACCGACGTTGCGAGTCAGGCGAACATTCGGCGAGGGCAACGGCGGGGAATCTTGATGAGGTGTTTCCACAAGCAGGGTGCTCTGAAATAGCGAAGGCTTCCGTCTCTTTCCCCTCGTTGCTGTTCTTTGCCCTTATGAACAGCGAAACTTCTAATCTCGAACGCGTTACACGTCTCATTAAACAATTCGTTGCAAGGAAACGTTCAACGCTTTCGTGTTCCACGCATTCACGATCGTTTGAGGGATGGAAGAGCAGAAATGAGATTGAAGGTTTGGGGGAGATTGGTCTTTAAATGATTTTCGAGAGAACAGATACCTGATATGTTGTTGTTCTATAGTACAGATTTTCGTGGCTAACTAGAGAGCATCGACACAGTTTTTGTTGAATCAATAACTTTCTTCGATCTATTGTAATTCGTGATTTTATTTGGATTAATATTTTACAAATAAGTCATTAGATATTCATGAGAAGTCAAATTCCTGTAAATAATATTTAAGAAATAGAAAATAAGTAGAGAATGGTTTTATTCACTGAATATTGTTATAAATACTATATCTCCAGATATTTGATATAATTTTATAGATTTAACTTGTAACATTATCTTACTATTCTTGTTTTAAT
The DNA here is from genome assembly GCF_011952255.1 of Bombus vosnesenskii. Classification (NCBI taxonomy): domain Eukaryota; kingdom Metazoa; phylum Arthropoda; class Insecta; order Hymenoptera; family Apidae; genus Bombus; species Bombus vosnesenskii. Next base: position 2,939,580 of record NW_022882987.1, read on the forward strand.
AAAATGGCATACGGATTTCTACGTTTTAATTGCGATAGAATTACTAACCATGAATGTATAAATAATACATGGTAGTTTCGATGACGTATAGTGGAAATTATGCAACTACAATAGTTTCAGTAAGCCAAAACTGAACATATCAAGAACAGAGCATGATGTTAGCAGGGTTTAACGAGTTTAGAGAAAATTGCTACTGAAGCCAGTTAACGTCGAAGACAAGCCAACTTTATATTTTTGGGAAATTTAATACGATGTGCTAACATAGTTGAAGGGGAAAACTTAATATTTCGTGACCTAGTCCACATAGTTGGCAGAGGATAATGTATACACGACACGTTTAGAACGTTCACTGACACTAAAGTTTAAGGGTCGTATTAGGGAACATTGGTTTAATATATCATAAGCTATCTACATGCTTGTCGAAGGACGTCGAGTGGAAGTTGATTTACAAGCAATACGTTCGACGAAGCTAAAGGAAGGTGTTACAAACACTGATGTAATATCAACCTGCTGTCGAAGGATGTAAGGATGAAGTCGATGCTCATGGGATATATTATGGAAATTTACCAAGAATGAAGTCGAAGTACGATTTTGGGAAATTTTCAGCTGGTATCTCATGAACTATAGATACCTAAAACTTGTCTTGATTGCACAAATTATTATTACATCATGTATATATATATATGTAGAAATTATTTTATTACGGATGTTTATGAACATATGATTTAAAAATCTGGTCTAGATGGATATTTGTTTTACCATTATTATAACGAATATTTCACTTTGAATATGTTTTATATGTTTCTGCATATTATGGACACTCTGTACATTTTTGCGGCTTTAAAATTCTAGCACCATTTAATATTAAATTCGTCACAAAGTTTTTTAGCAACTTATCAACTTCTATATGTACAGCTATGTAAACGCTGTGTAAAATTCGCTCACTTGTTTCAATTTTACTGAAGAAATAAAAAGAAGTTGAAAATATTTTGTGGTTCTAATTCGATAGTCAGAGACCATACTACCTTAGAAATGTATTACATAATATAAGAAAATGTCTTTATCTGATATTATATGAATGCATACGAAGATACTCTATGCTTCAAGAAATATCTCAGAATACATTTTTCATCATTCCTCTCTTAATTTAAAAATTTTCCCTTTGGCTATTTGTTTTCACAGAATTTTCTCGAATTAAGTCTTTTTTAAACGATCCTACCTCGTGAAATGAATGCCAGAATATTTCATTTCATTTAATGGAAGTTCTATCTGTATTCACCGTCGCGAATCGTCACTGACTCAACGTGTTTAATGAGGAAGGAAGGGTGAAAAAAACTGGTTGAGACAATGCGGACGGAAAGTAATCAGGTTCGAGTGTCAGTCGACCGAAGATGCATTGCTAATTAAACTACGGAAAAGTTTCAACTGGTTCGCGATAGACTCGTTGAAATAGCGATTAAACCCATTCCACCGTGTCCATTTCGTCGGAAAACTGAGTTTCGCGTTGTAAATGTATGATAAATGCCTGTAGAGAACCGTTTGAAGAAAACTCGGTTGTTTAAGTGGAATAGGTCCAAGGAAGGTAGCTACTTTGAAACTGGTTGAAAAATGAATGATTTGATGAATTATTGGCAAGAACATTCGATGTGTAGGTATAATTTTGTTTACAATATTTCAAATAAGACTGCAGCTCGCACGAGCAGCGTAATTCGCTCTCGCGATTTAATATTTTCCTCGCTTAGCGAAAAATATCCCTCCTTCATTAGAAAACACAGATTGGATTCTAGATGTAATAATAATAAAACGTAGTAATAATATCCAGCCAATTCTACAATTCTCAATTCGTACTACGAGATTATAAAAAATGACTAAGGCAAATATTTTCATGAAATCCCAAAGCATAACTCATTGCCATAAGCCAATCAAAATCTTCAGTTCATTTTCATCAACATTTTTCCCAGGCTTTTCATGCATCGTTCTATTTTCGCATATTTTACAAATTTCGAAACTTATTTTCTCATTTTGTCTTTGCACTGTCCCTGCTAACCAATTAACTGTTACGAGTTTCTGAACTCATATTCCCTCCTTCCATATATTTATCGATTGTTATCGATAAACAGTACTAACAAAACTTTCGTATTGCGCAATGCATGTAGAATCGAATCAATCACCACACGTAAAAATCATCTGAGAATGACAAGAAACACAAAAATCGAAAGATGGTCGAACACGAACGCGTATACGACAAAAAGAACATTTGTAAAAGTACAAACAATTACGCGGCCAATCACCGAATTATTTAAGACCTACTACGTTCTCTGAAAAGGATCGCGTCATCGCGTCATTAAGTTGTCATAGAAGTTGAAAAATACGCGATGTTGATCGATAAAAATTGTTGAGAATTGTGAATCTTTGAAGCCGAAATAATATTATAGGAACACTAAATTTATACCTGGGATTAATATTAGAATAGTAATATATTTATTTTATGGACGATTTCTTATATATTCATCGATACACACTTGCACGCGTCTCAGCACTTTCTTCTATACCCGACTGTTAACCGACTGAATAGTTTACATTCATCTGTTTTCGAGACGCCGCGCACACACATGCCTCCACACACTGATACCCACATACAAGTATCTCTACTACGCATTTAACCCAGTCCAGCACAGAAAATTATACATATCTCAACAAAAATAATCGCGAGTTGCATTATCTGGCTACTCTGATAAGTTGACATTAACCTATCACACCTTCTATAGAAATCCTGATAAAATTCTGACTGCGCGGTAACTCTTCCAGTAACATTAATTTTTCTTCTAAAGAGAAACCTGTTAACAGGCTATACAGTGAGTTTCACACGTCCAATGAAAATGGTAGTTTAGTGAGCCGGTTTTAATTTCTTCGGCCGTTTTCCCGAACAGGATGTAGCTTCGCGCTGGCCGTTCGAATGAATTGTGGTTATTTCGGACATCCTAACTATTGTATGGAATGGAAGCTGACGAGTTCGTGAGTAAACCGCGATGTTGCGGCGATATTTCGGTTACTGTGTCATCGGCTCGATGTTCATATTAGAGGTGTGCTTGCAAAATCGCGGCGACATACGTAATAATACACGCGCGCTAATGCTTTCTGTATCATTCGCTATCCACTGTGAAATTAATGTCGCGGAAACGATAACAAGTGGATCACGAGTGTGAAGCCATAACGAGTATTTTTGGACTTTACTAATAAACTCGGATTCATTGTGCTTCGATTTCTGATTCGTCTTCGTAAATCTTCGTTTTCCTTAAACCGTGAATTTTTTTGGAAAGTCTCTAATGCTGTTTTTACAACGACTGCCATTCATCGTGCCCGCGCGTGTTACATTACTCTTACTTTATAGAAAGAAGACTGTGCTCGTCGTTTAATGTACCGCGATGAAAATTTGTCAGTTATACTTTCCGACTAATGTAAAAAAGAAAATATATATAAATCTTTGACAATAGATTTTCGATTAGACGTATTTTAAGACGAAGAAACTTTAAGCTAATATCTTTCGAAATTCCTAGCTAAAATCCTCCTGAAATAAGATTCTAGAACCAATTACATTCTATTATATTTCATTATATTTAACATAAGAAGTAATTCCTCTTCAAAAACACCTTTTTAGAATTACTCGCTACCAAGTATCGTCGTCTGTAGCCTCTCTCATTCTTACAATTGTAAGGCTAAAAAGAGGTATTATACAGGCGAAAAACCACGCTTCTCTCGTTTACAGTTTCCAGAGAACTGGAACATTCACCGAGAAAGCAGCGAGAACAATCGAAATAACGGAGGAAAAGGAAACGATGATAAGGGAGGCCTCGTAGAAGGTAACGTTACCAGAAAGATATTGGCGACGAGAGTTTGTGAACCCTGGGGCACGATTTTTCCTTTGTACCATCGATGAAACCACTGCTATCTGTGCGATACTGTAGCATTTTCATCGGCCATGTGATTAAAATTTTATCGCCGCTTTGGCCGGTTGAATATTTCAAGCTCGCGCCGGTCAACTGCGTAACGAGTGCCGCAAATCAACAGGAAACTAAATAATTCATAGAACATGGATTTTTATGAATTTACAGGAGATTCAGAAGCGCAAAATTTTACAAAAGGCACGTACAATGAACAAGTATACAAAATATCCAAAATATAGCGCTTTTTATAACACCTGATAGGTAAAACAATTTTCTACCAAGATACTACTTGTTTAAATATATTCTAAAAATTGCCAATTTACGTAAAAATCCGCTGTCTACTAATTTACAAAGGTTTATTGACGCGATGTGCAGTTTAATGAATGACGAATAATAAGCTGTTCGCGTGACTTGATAGTCGTGACTCTACTAGCCGTGCAGGTTTTTTAATGACCGAGATTGTAGATTCGCTTGCCAGTATGTAGCGTCTATGTTTGCTTTGTCGTGAGAAGTGAAAGATTTTGGCGATCGGCGGATCGGAAGATTTGGAGATACAAAGTTTCAACGAATAAGCGGACCATGTTTATCGACTGGATAGGAATGCGGATAAAAAAGAAAGAAAAAACAAAAAATATGGTGATAGACTTCAAGTTCAGGGTCAAGGAAGTGGAGGAGCCGAAGTTGTTGAATAAACAGTCTGACGAAGGCAGAAACTGGGAGAGTAAGCAAACAAGGGATGCAAGAATGTAGATAATGAGTCTCGAAATGTAAAGAAACAAAGCACCTAAGAATACGAATGCACAAATGATGTAGCAGAACTAAAAACAAGCAAGAAATATAGTGAAAAAAATCAAGGAATGAAAACAAACAACAATCCAAGAGCAGAAAGGACGAAGCAGCGAATGGAGCAACAACTCAAGAAAATAAACAAGCAGCATGTAAATAGGAATGCGAATACAGGGACCAGCCGAACAGAAATGCACATAGAAAAACAATCCACGAGTAAACCACACAACTTTATCTACCAATTATATTTCCCGGGCAATTTTCAACATTATTAGCCCCAAATCCAAAATTAAAACTGCAGCCGTAGATTTCTCTCGCTTCTTAATCACATCACACTCAATCTTCCCGCTTAATTGCCTAAAAGGAATCTGAACGAGCCATCAACAACCGCTAATAAGCAGCCATAAAGATTGCATTCAGCGTCAAGACCAGGCTGCGGCGCATCAATCGACAGAGGCGGTTCAACAGTGTGGTAGAAAGGAAAGAGAACCGGAAAAAGGCTGGCAGAAGGAAGGAGAAGGCACGAAGGCGGCTCGGACGTAATTTGTAAATGGAACGGGAGGCGAGATTGAATTTTACGTCGAATGGAACCGGCAATTTTCTTCTCGGCGAGCACCGAGAACGAAGAAGCCGGCTGACGTGGTTTCACGTCGAACGACCCTGAGACACGTCACGTGACGATATTCAAAGCCGTTGGATGCCTACACTCTCTCTTTATCTCGCTTTCTCTCCTTCAGAGAGCACGGGCGATCTTTTGACATGCACCGAGACGTTTAATTTCGCCCGACGCTCGCTCCGTGAATTTCTGCGACCAATTGAATTACCCGGGCAAACTTCCCACCAGCTCCCTTCCAGTTTCCCTCGGGGATGCTACGACCGACTCCTACGGTTGCATAAACTTACGTTCGATCGAGGACTGGTCGATTAAACCGGGAAATACACAAGGAATGATAAGTGATTTTAGGGCTGTTGCTCGCTTTAACGGTACTACGATGAATGATATCACGTCGTTGTATATCCCTGTTCATGTGTATTGGGACACATCAAGGAAAAGCAAACTTTACAAACGATTAGGACATTATGAAAACCATATTATTACGAAACAGATTGTCTCCTGTATTTACTGGTCACGTTCCTCGATCGCAGTTTTCATGAATATTTATACTCGATCTACTTTTTACGATCCTATTTATCATATCGTATTATAAATAATTTTGTAATTCAGATTTTTGCGATTGCTCATTTAATACGTTCTAAATTGAGTGAACGCAAAATTTTGATCGATCCTGCGATTCTTCCGAGCGATGTATCATAATCACACGCATTATTATCAAGCAGCTCTACTAGAGAAAGAATAATGAAGAGATTCGTGACTCTTAGTATATTAAAGGTTTTCTGAGATTTGTATTCGTACGAAACTAATGATTTTCAATAATAAAAAATTAAATAATGATCCGTGTTTCGGTGAAAAACTTTTCAAAAGCCGATTTTGCATTGTGTTCTTGGATAAACAGCGATCTTAAATGTTCTCCATTTGTTTCTTTACCATTCGGTCCAAAGTTTCGAAATTCAGCGGTATGGTCTTAAACCTCGAAGGATCTGTTCTCTCCATAGAACAAAACCGGAATGGAAAGAATAGGTGGAAACTTAACGCGTGTAAGAAAGACGAAAATGATTCTTCGCCGGAAAAGGAAAGTTTCCAAAAGTTTCGTCAAACTACGAAACTTTCTGTATGTATTAGTTTTTGATGGGTAACACGCGTTAAGTAAAAGTGTCGATAATAAAATGGTTGCGAATAAGGCTGCCAGTTGTTCTACCGAAGTTCGATTCCCTCTCGAGAAACTCTAACTCCGAAATCTCTGGGTAGAATTCCGACTCTAAAACTCTCTCTAAACTCTCCTGCTAAAACCCTCGTTCACCATCGTTCGAAAAGTTACAGTTGTATCTACGTGTATGCTCGCTCACGATGCGCGTTTACCAAAGCTCTTCCCTAAACATCACGTTCACACTTCGTTTCGAAACATTTGCATTCGTGATGTGGCAGAAATATTGCGTTAGAAATAGTTTCAACTCGTAAAGGCTCAAGCAAAGCAAAAGGTATATGTATTTAACGATACAATTGATAAAAATGATTATTCTTGCTCTATGAGATGAAACATCAAATTTTCATTAATGGATTTAAATTCGTGCCTCGAATTTCGTATTCTAATTCCTGCCTTTCAATTATTCGATTCTTGATCTTCGAATTTTTGTACCTTAATTCTACTCCTATTTTAATAATAATATTTCAATATCCGAAGAAAAACTTCAAACTCTTTTAAATTTCCTTCAGAGAGAAAATTGTTCAAGATCAAAACGTGGTTGAGTAGAACTTTCCCATATTTTCTTCGAATATAAAGGCAATTTTTAGATATCAAAAAACACAAGCAAAGTCGAAAATTGATCGAAATATTGAATATTATTACAAAACCCCGGAAAGCTCGAATCGCATAAATCTCCAAAAAATGATTCTCATCGATGATTCTGCTTAATTGTCAGTTCATTGCTTCTACAAAACACCTTTCTGTTTAACCATAAAAAATTCTTTCTCGCAAAATACCCTTCGACGATATATATCCATAAAAAGATTCCCTGGGAGATCGCAGACTTACAAATCACGCAAAAAAAGTGCCGAGAAAAGCTAGTATTTTTTCTCCTTTTACGAAAGAAGCTTTCAGAGGACAATGCCTCTCTGGTGTACGAGAGGGCAGAGTTTTTCGATCGGCTCGATATTTCAAATTGCGCCGGTTTGGGCATCGATACGCGGCTTCCAGAGAGAAGTCAGAGGACGGGGAAATTTATTTCGCAGAAGGCTGGCCACGACGGTGCACCGTTGCCGCGGGGGTGAGCCGGACGAAACAAAAGAGCGAAGATGAAGAAAACACGGCATCGGTGGGAGGGAAACCGACGGAGCTAGAAAAGGGTGAAAGCGGAGCTTGAAAGAGGAAAAAAGAATGCGAACAACGTAGGTGAAAAAAGAAGCGAAAGAGTCGACAGTCGAGGAAGAAAGGAGGAAGGAAAATAGAGAGCGGAATGAGGGAAGAACTGAAGTACGAGGGAGAAAAAGAAGGTGGCGAGAAACGGACAGAAAAAGAGAGAAAGCGATGAGACGAAGGATGGGTAGATTCGGGGAAAAATTAGAACAGGAAATGGAAAGAGAAGTGGAAATTATAGTGGCGAAGTAGAGAAGGAAAAACAGAAGTCGAAACGGGAAGAGGAAATGATAAATAAAATGCAAGGGTAACAAAGGGTGCAGCAGGGATAATACTTTGGAAGAGAAATAGACGACCGAGAGGAAGGAAATGAATCGGTAAAGAATAAGTTAAAATGGATGCAGGAATTGACAAAACAAGTCGCGCCAGAAAGTTTGAGAAAATAATAGAACGTTTGAAGAAACGGGCACAAAGGAAGGGGCAAAGGGGTAGGGGTGAAAAAGTGTCTGCTCGTTGGGGAACAAAAAATTGTTGCCAAGATAAATGGAGACAGTGAGAACGGGACGCGAAAATGTTGCAGAAGAAAGAACGGGCGAAACCTCTGACTGAGAAATTGCAAATGCGTGTATATCTATGCCATAGAAATGAATATGAGGAACTAGAAATGCGAGGACATCTGCATTATAAAAATATTGGATACCGTAAGAGGATGCGGAAACTAAAGACCAAAAGTTAAATTCTCCGGTGCTGTACTGCTCAGCTCCATATTTTAGCCTTCGTGTTCTATTCCGCTCGAAATTTATCGAAACGCTAAAAAAGTTCACAGGCGAAAAGAATAATAAAACGAGGAAAAATTCAACACTCGGAGAGCGTAGAACATATTGAAATTACCCTCTTGCGTGAAAGCTCGCAGAGCAAATAAAACATCTCGCGTGAAAGGTCGGATGAAAATGGGCAAAGAGGAACGAACCCGTAAAATCGCGATAGGGGCGAAGAGGAGGCTAGAATTTTCGTTTTTCCAGGGTGACTCGAATACGAAGTGTGGTTTGTCGAACAGAGGTTCGAGCGACCGGTGGGACTCTCAGACGATGACCTTCGCGGAGAAGGGGAAAGGCTGGCGTTTGCCGACGAGGACCCTAGTCACGCGGAATTGTAACTACGTGACCGAGCGAAATTAGAGGGTGGCTACGAAATGAAGTAAAAGGACGTGGCGGTTAATAGTTGGCTGGGAGGGCGGCCTGTCGCTCTAAAAGCAGCCAGTTAATAGCTGGAGAAAAGCTGTCCCGTGAAAATTTATAATGACAGGGAGCCGATTTTCCTGGCCTGCTGAGCTCGCGCGAATCGTAAGGAGATTTTTTTTTTTTATTAAACGTGTCTCGCGTGAAAGATGACCGCGTATCGAATATCGAAAGACGGTTAATCAACCTGTAAAAACCACGAATCGACGTTCTACCGTCGTATGATTTATTTCGTCGACATAGACACTGTTATTTTTTCCTTTTCTCTTTGTTTTTTTCTCTTTTTGGTTGGTCGAAGATTAACGATTAAGTTGATCGTATCAGCAGCATGGTTATTGGTGACGGAAAAAAGGCTTGTTGGATTACTTTGTGGATTGATGAATCTTTGGTTCTCTTATGAATTATAATAGGTCATAAAATATATTATTTTTTAAAGTTATTTTCAGTACGATATTTAAGTCCATATTTATTGGGAAAATAAGTGATACCTTTTTTAATTCTTTTTTATCTTATTTTTTATAATGTCGATTGTAGAGTTTTATGTTGCATAATATGATTATATAATATTATATTTCCTGTTTATTTTTGCCAATTCGTACATATTCATAATTTTCTTCGTACAGCTTTAAAATGGCTAATATATTATTTAAAATTCATAATTCGTTATGATGTTCGTTACTGATTTCTGTATTATTTAATTGCAATTCTAGCCACTTTTCTTGTCAATTAATGTGACTGAATTGTCACATTCGAAATATGTAATAGATTTATAAAAGAGAAAGATGAATTAAAATGTTGATAGTAGTGGGAGAAGTGGCCTTGAGCGGCAACAGACTTTGAGCAGATTGTAACTAACGAGTCGTGCCAAACACAATGGTGTTTCTGTGAACAAGTCAGTCACTTTAAAGCTCCAGTCTCTTCCTGTTCTCCGTGCCTCTTTCACGCTACACTCTCATCACACATTGTCTTCCTTCAAGAGCACTCGTTCCGATATGTACACACGTCCGGTTAACGTTTCAACGTGCATGCATACGCACCCCTCGAATTCTTCCTCTTTAAACGACGAAGTTTCCCTCGAAAATTTCTCTTTGGTAACTACATTACGAAAAACAGGAAATTAAGTTTCCATGTATACACTTTGTGTACATCTTGCAATATTCTCTCATGAATTTTAGGATCTCCAACAAATTTGGAAGTCGTCTTCGTTCAAAGATATGTTGGGATTTCTTCACTGTATTTCGTATGCATATGTAAAGTTTACTGTATCTCTTCTCCGTATATTTTTTTCTGTACGTTTTAGCTCTTTTCTGGTATTCTTAAACAAATTATTAATAAATCGACAGGGCATCGAAATTTTTATTGGAAAATATCTTAAAATACATTCATTGTATGTAAAGTTCCCTTATGTAAAGTTTGTTCTATCTTGTCATCGTGAGTTTTTCCGTTTAATGAATAGCTAAGATACTAAAATTTATACATCTATCCAAATATTTCCACCATTTAAACATATCTTAAAACAATATTCATTATATCTTCGTGTAATTTCAAGCTATTCAAACTAAATTGGCCAATCTGAGAAGATAAGAACTCACAAACTGAAAAAGTTAAGCTCTCATAAAGCCTACCTCGAATTGGAAATCCACCTCGTATTGAAAAGCAAAATATACTCGGTTGCGTGCCACACAGAATTTCTTATTTATACCTTCGATTTATGTGCACACATCTTAAACGTCGACACGTTCAACTAGTTGCACGCGTTCGTAAGAAGCAGAAGGCATTTCGGAGCACGTAATCCCGTTCATGAGCCACAGAAGCTATTGTTCCCTTTAAACCGAGCGCTGCCTTTGTGCACAGGCCCCAGAATTTTATTCTAAAGCAACGAATGCTTCGCAATCGGCGCGTAGAATTGATTAACGAGCGGCTTGCCAATGGATTTCCCGGGCCAGCGAACGCTCGATCCCCAGAGTGAAATTGCGTAACAGATCGTGTAATTGTTAAGCTTCGGTGAAATTTTCCACCCTGCAGTCTCGCTCGTGTGAAACGATACGTCGTCTGTTTACGAAACGTGGCACGTCTCTAATTATTGCTCTTTGCTCCTCGCTATCGTCAAGTTTCTTTCCAAAAATGTGCCACTCACAAATCAAAGTGGTTAACTTCACTTTTTGAAATTTTAGGGTCAAAGCACTTGGCCGATGCTTATCTTTAGATTGCGGATTTCTATGCAAATTCATATTCCTGAGTATATGATTAGAAAAGTAGAACAACACGGTACAAAAGTACAAAACTGTTTTACCTATCAAGTACTATAGGAAGCACTATACTTCGGGCATTTTACGTATCTTTTCGTGTTGGATGCATTCTGTGCAATCTTACACTTTGAAACATCCTATAAGTGCATATATTATCTTCTATAATCTCGTCAATTTTCTCTACATTTTGTCGCAACTCCACTCTTTGAAATTTTTCCTGCTAAAACGCTTGTCATTTATGTCTATCTTCGTAGGATCTCACAAAATTTTTCTACTTTTTGTTTCGTAGAATTAACCGATTTTGGCAAATAAGCGACTCGAATTCTACAGCAGTGGAATCCTCTTTTCCTCCGTATCTCGACTGGCTTAGTGTCAACACGAGAATAAAAATGTTAGACGTAGATAGGATAGAAGGTTCTTGCAGCGAGATCGTCGGCGTAGATGTAGAATGACGAATGTTTGAAGAAAGCGAGTGTCGGTAAAAGAGAACGTGAGGTGAATTAACGTGGAATTTTTTTTCAAGCTTGACGGTAAACGGACGAAAGAATTAACGGGTGACGAGTGTCGGAATCTTCGAGATTAAAGATCGTGTTTAAATTAAAAGAATCCGAGCGGAGGGGCGGGGGCTCGGAATTAAAACATCCTCGCGGCGACAAATTTTCGAGGAAGGTACAAAGTAACGCGTGTTTATACTTGGAATTCCTTTATGAAATGTGGAGAAACGTGCTTTTTAAAATTGCTAGTTCCTCAGAAAGTAAATAGTCATTCTGTTAAAGCCTGCGTGGAATGTAGCATGGGCCTCAATACGTAGTACGAATGTAACGAAAGAAAGTTTTATGGCGTAGAAGAAAAAGAAACGATGGAACTAATTTTTGTTACACGAAGCTTCGTTTTCATGAAATATAATTTCAATTTCTATGAAAGGTGTGTACATACCTTGATAGAATATCAAGAAGTCTCAGGAAACACATCTAGAACCTTGCATAATTATAGAAAGTACCAACACGTCAAACTGTTGAAAACACAATTGAAGAACTTTCCCATTTCTAAGTCCACTCACACAAATTTGAATCTAGATCCACACCTAATAAGCCGATTAAATCAAACACACAAATCTATATCTACAAATTATTCATACAACCCCAAACATTGTTTCCTTTCGAATAACCTACCCTGTATAACTTAAAATACACAGCGGTCACAAAAAGTATTGCCACGTCTCTTATCTTGAAACATTTTTTTTATCAGCCATTGCATTTCATTCTCGTATGATTAAATTTTTGCCGTGTGAATTTAGTCGTGTGAGTGCTACTAAATGACACGAAATTTAATATACTTGGACCTAGTCAATTAACACGTAAATGCTATAATATATGAATACAATACTGTGCCTTGTATTTTACCTTACTTTATACATTTTATAATTTATTCTGTTGCAAGCATAATGCAGACCTAAAACCGGAAACATAATCCCGATAGTTACCTCCGCGGAGATCCACAAGAGAAAGCAGAGGACTACATTTTTCCATGGTAAATTCAGTGAAAGAGGACAAAAGACAAAAGGACGAAGTAGCCAAAGGTAGTGGCGAGCGGTTCTCTCCCGTCCACGTCATTTACTCGTTCGTTTTGCTCGGTTACAAGCGCGTCAGGCCGGCGAGTACGTGACCGACCGATGTTTTCGCGAAAATACGTTAAACGCTTGTTATCCATCCGCGCCTTCGGCCGACGATCGCGTGACAGCGGGCTTTTATCCACGGTTCGAGTCGTGTCGACGCGTTTTCGCGCGGTTTTACGCCGCGTGAGCATCGCGTCTCTCTATCTGCCGTTCGCTCGAACATCGTCGTTTTTACGAGCACGCTCGTCGATAGCGGCGTTTAGATCTCGTCAGCGGGATTTCTGTTTATGTGCTGAATAAATTTCGTCGTTCATAGGCGATCGTGGTGTTTAGAGGTACGTGGGAAGTTTCGTCGGTCACAGGTTGGTCCGTGGTTCAGAGAGTATTCGCTGTTGATGGCGATATTTTGGGCGCAGGGTAGGAAGTTTTACGGCAAGGGAAATGGAAGTTGTGGGTGTTTGCTAGATAGAGGAATTTATGATGAGAGAAATATTCAATCTTCATTTTGATCGAGAATCCTATCAAGATCGTCATGGAGAATTAATTGGAGGTGGATGTTCAAAGACTATATTAGCGTGGACAAAGAGGATTAACGAAGAATAGAATAAAGCAACTGAGTTGTAAGAGCGTTCTACTAGTATTGAAGTAAATTTTTTATGGAGTAAGTTTGGCCTTGTTTGGCAGAAAAGCTGTCGAAGATATTCTACAAACACTTTTCTTTCATACATAAATTTAACCAAAATCACAGGTTTATACATAATATAAACTAGTATAGTGTAACTAAAAGTATGACAGATTCTCTTATCTCATATACGATGTTTCTCTTGCGTCAGATTATTGCCTTCCTTTTCTACTGCCGCGCACTGAAACTCCAAGTAGAAACGAAAGTAACATTGTATTATCGAATTCCAGCCAACATACACATATTTCCCATTGCGATTTCTGTTTGAAAGAAACATCTCTACAAGGTAAGGCGAAGTAAAAACAGAGAACGATATCAGATAGCAGATAAAAAGGTGGATGACAATCGGTCGATGTCTCCCAGTGTGCCGATAAAATTTTCTCGCACACTTTACAGTACCCGAACGTAAAAACTGATTGGTCGTCTTCAGAAAAAAACTTTCTGAATATCCCTTGAGTGCACGGTCCTATTTGCAACTTCGTCGCAACGATTCTCGAAACTCGAAACACGGGATAGCCGAGAATAACCAAACTTAAACCTGCTGCTATCCACAAATTTATATGTTTCAGTCTTGCTCTTATTTCAACGAACAAAAAGAATATTTAATGTCCAGAAGAAGATGTACTAGATATAATGTAAAAGAAGCTTTAACGTACGTTCAAAATTTAGACCAGGAACCATGTAAACGCCGACAAGAACTTCTCGCAATTTATAAATCAATTTGTCAAAATAATTTGTAATCAAACTTGACATATTTTTTAACATATTACTACTAACTAACTGTTTTATACGAAAGCTAAGTTAAATTTGTGCATGAAGATACAAGTTCACTCGTGACCGATGAACAATATGTTAACTTTGGAAAAATACGAACCGGTCGAAATTGTTGAAAAGAAAGTAGCAGAGTTGAAACGTTGCTTCTTCATTACGATTGTCGCAGAAACTGTGCAACGAACACGGACGAGAATTCTGGGCAACCTACGACAAACCGCATCTCGCCCATAATCGACATTTCGGCGAACCATCGAAAGGCATCGCACGTACGTGTTACAGTCTGTGCAAGAGGGTTGCTGTTCTGCCTATGCGTACAACGGCCCCGGGGCAAATAATGGCCAGGCATCCGAGTAGATTGAATGCAAAACAGTAGAGGCATCGAGTGATCGCCCAGATCCGCGAATGCTCGAATTCGACGCTTCGTTTCAATGTTCAATTCGAGCACCGACACTCAATGTCCCTCTCCAGTCGTGAACTTCCGCCATCCCACCTCACACTTTCGTCTATTGAGCTATTCACATGGTTAAACCTTTTTCTTCTCGTTTCTTCGTCGTGCCAATATTGATATTAACGAGAATTCGTGGTTATTACTTTATCGTTTATCGTGGGTATTACGAGAAATTTATACTGGAATTCCATTGGGTTCTCTTTTCAGAAATACAATTTCGTTAACCTCGGAATTTAATTGCGCAATCGGCTATATTCAGGATGTTACCATAAAATTTTGGGGCTGTTCCTTGAGGTCTGTAGAAGATTATATTAGATGTAATTAAAAGTTTCATTTAGATGCATAGATACTTTTTCATAGATCAATTTCTTTCTTCGTTTCGTCTTTTTGTATGTAGACAAAGAAAGTCTGATTGATGAATGCTGCCACATGTTACCTATTACTTGTTTCTAAAGTAAAAGAACATCCTGAAATATGATGTCGTTCACTTTTTACGAAATATCTTGTACAAACATCGTTCTCGTTTTTTACACTCAACTAATAAAAGCCCAACAATGAGCCGACGTGTCCTACGCACCTAGACATACGTGTATGTAATTTCGCCTGATATAACGTAACGTATAATTCTTCGCAAACAAAAAACAAAAAAAATTCCGAAATTCTCTGGCGACGCTTGCTTTTGTGAAATACAGTTGCACGAACGTAATTCTTCTACCACACGCTCGCCTAGTAAAAGACCGATAATCAGCCACACGTCGAATAAACCGGCCAGTAAAAGGAACTGAGTGATTCGAGACAGAAAAAACAGGACAAGGAAGAAACTCTGAAATTTCGTAATGATACTCCTCGTCACGGAATTATACGTTCTCACAAATGTAATCGTCGTATCACTCGCCTAATAAAAAACCAACAATCGGTTCACACTTCAAAGAAAGCATCCCTGAGAGGAATTGAGCGAGTCGAAATCCACTCTCATCGTTCATCATTGAAACCCTCGCTTCTCCTTGTCACAGGTCCGCGTGGACATTAAAAACGGCATGAAATCGACATGTACGGTCGAAGGGAACAATAATTTATACGGCACGGGACGGATTATAAGATCGGCCGGCGGGACGTCTGCCTTTGTGCGGCCATATCCCGGAGCCGCTCCTTTGTTTCGCCGCCTCGCTTAAACGCTCCGACGTGCACACCCTCTGCATACTCGGTGAATTCATTAGCGGCTTGGTAATAGGGGCGGTCGGGATAGATCGGACCCACACGGACGCCTGCTAATGAATAAAACGGCAGGAATCTTTCGAGTCTCTAAGTAAAAAGAGAGAAACCCTAAAAAAGCAACCAGCGAGTTAATTTCGGTCTTCGTTAATTGTGCTGAATTAGTAATTAAAACATGTATCATATGCACGAATGGAATTGGCGTTTATTGAATTTACATATTCAGATCGATTTATATTATCCGCACAGACATCAGCATAGACGTGCATCAGCAAAATATCGGTCCAGTCATCCAATATCGTCGGGAAAAATACTTTGTCGAATATTTTTCCGACACACGTCGATGCTCACAATCTGCGTATGTTTCGGTGCGATTCGAACATAAATGCGACAACAAGAGAACCTTAACAATGGATTCTGAAAAATTTACTGAGCTCGTTAGGGATTATACTCCTTTGTACGACCAACCAAGTAAACATATGATGATAATGTCTAAAAAAAAAAAAAAAAAAAAAAAAAGAGAGACAGAAGCAACATAAGTTAACATATATTTATATGTATGTTTAAGTAAAAAAATATTTTTGTTCGGTTTTATATTTTTTTACGAATCGCTTTCTGTTGATTGACTGATTAATGCTATCGTTCAACGAACGTATAATATGGATATCCGTCATATTATATGTCATATCAAAGCAATACCGACACTAAACCGTTTCTTGTCGGATACGATTAATATAAATCCATCTTCATGTGATTATAAAATTACCTTGGTCTTTGGTTAATTTTGTACTTCTTTCCTCTTCCAATTTGTGAGATACATAGTAGTATTTTAGTTTGATTTAATTTCTGCCATTTCGAGCAATATACAGATTTTGTTTCCTAGTTTATGATGCACAGGTTTATTCAGAATGGGTTGTGCGACAGAGCAAAGATAAGTAGATAGAAAAATTATAGTTGTTTACTTTTATAATGGGTATATTCATATTTCATTTTCATCACATATAATGATTCTAGTATTAATAATTTTTCCACATTAAATATAATATTAACCTTCGAATAATTATCGATTTCCAAAAGTATGCATATAGTATCCGTATGAGATAACGTGTTCAATTTGACGAACGGTTAACGCGCTTTTTATTTGCTATCGAACTAATTGTAATTGTAATGTTAATTACCATTTTAAAAATCGTAATAAATCGTAAAATCGTAATTTCGATCAACTGTATTGAGCGTTCATGAATTACACAAAATCAGGTCTCCTCGCGACGAAACTATTTTCTTGTCGTAATCTCACCCTACTGATCACCTGTTCGTCCAGATCGTTCTCTTATTTCGTTGGAGCCTGTCAAAAAATGCGATCAGTTCTGACCATTAATTCTCCAGATTTGATTTTCCGACAAGCTCGCGAACTCTCCCGCTTGCCAGTCGGTTAATATCCTATCGAACTTCAATAAAGCTTCTCTTTATAGCTAAACGATTTCGATTTAACTTCGTTCGTACTTCGTCTCGATGCTTCTTTTTCCGGCTCGGTGCCCTGGAATGCTCGCCTTGGTCAGCTAACGACGACGAAATCGCGCGAAACGCTCGCTGGAACTGTCTCTTTCCTACGATCCTTCCAGTATATCATTACGAGTAAAGAAAATATCGAAGATTCGAGGAACGAACAATGTTTTACTTCTTAATTTATAAAGATCGCAAATTTGTAATGAGGTTTGTTTCCGGAATTCCTTACTCCTCGCTATTTAAAAATTTGCAGGCTTGTAAATTTGAAAGTATTCTGAATCTCTAATAAATTTTATTTGTCAAGCTTCCAAGGTAATGATTAAATGGAGCCAAATTAAAGGTAAAAGAATGGTAGGAGAAAGTATTAGAGTATTAATAAAGCGATATAAATATGTCTGGGAATCTTTACTTTTCGGTATTAAAACGTTACAAATTTGTAGATTTAAGTATTTCCGGACTCCGTAAAAATTTTCCAGCGAGTTTCACAGCGTAATACTTCGATCATTTCACTCTCCGTCAGATTCAATCTCGTACTCTGAACTCCCGACGAATTTTAATGCGCCAATAGCGTACTTACGTCACGAACCACGAACAGAGGGTGAATTCGGCTATTCTTCGAATCTTCATCGGTCTACTTGAACTTTCGAGAGCTAAGAACCTTATGTTAATTACTTCGTACGCTTCTTTAACTCCTGTGCTCTTTGGTTCCAAAGTACCCGAGAACTAGGACGATAAGGTTGCAGATAGGAAGGGCAGGATTTATGCTCGCGGTTCTAGCTACTTCCGTATTCCTTCCACTCTTCGAAGAACCCATCGTTCGTTTCTTTTTCCTTGGTAATTAGGCAAGATGCTGTACCGTAGATTTCCACCGGATGATTCGCGTTTAAACGGATTTACGGTTGCGCTAGGCGATTCGCGTTTAAATGGTTATGTGAAATTAGCGGAAAGTTGCAAGAAATATCATATTTACGATGATAACGTCAGTACTTTAGTTGCATAGCGTATTACAAGTTGCACAATTAATCCAGAATCATTCGAAATTCCAGCTGCGTCATCAACTAACTAGGAACGAGGCACAGCTAAGTATTTGCAAGCGAGTTTTACTCGCCATAACTTAACATCGCAGAATCCTATTAGCTTAAGAAACTTGGTTGGTTAAGATTTTACTCGATGTAAATGCCAGGCTTGCCGCGAAACTCTTCTAAACGTGAATTATTTCATTAAAACCAGTCTGATATTCATCTTTGCGTCTATTAATTTTTAACGCCTCGTTCGACGTAAATATCAAGCAAAAGTTATCGTTAGAAGACCGTGCTTCAATTAACGTGATAACAACGATTCAGAAACGCGTCTGTATGGGGTAGATAAACTCTTGCACCTCGTCTCAGAGCGAAACTTCGTCGAATAAGAAGCTTTGTATTAATTATTTTCACGATCCCTTCGTTGCCAACAGCCTTGCTGAGCTTAGAAACGGAACGTGGAATATTTTCTTACGAAAATTAACTCTTCTCGTAAAAAGATTTCCATAATATTTATGTCATGTGGGTGTGATAAAATTAGGAAGTGAGCGAGAATGACTGGAAGACAGTCAGTGAAACGCAGCGAGACGTGTGAGCACGTGATTTAAAACAAAGTGTTACTTATAAATACACGGTATGTGTATATTAGGATGTCTTCCTTACAAAATCATTTTACAAAAAGAATTTATTATAGGAAAAATTTGGCAGATTTGTTTATTTTTATTTCAGTTTCAGGAAGAATCAATTTTTGCGGGATCATTATGCTCAACTTGTGTTAGATTATACATAGCACCAGTATGAGTTACAGCGTAGCTCGACAAAAATTCGGCATCATATATGTTTCCACCCCGTTCTCCCATTTTTTCGTACCTCTCATGTAAAATAGTCGACATCGAAACTCGATAACGAATATTATAACACATCCGCAGATACCTGTATACATATATTTATATTTCTCGCTGTATACGCTGTTACTCTATCAGTACACATTTTGTTATCGTAGTATTCGTTATTAACGATCGTAAAATAGCGCGCCAGTTGAGATTTAATTACACAATAATAGCTGGCGCATCGTTGCACTCTGCCGTCGTACTTTTATTGAAGGGCCGTATGGGTTAATTTAATAAAAGGAGGCCAGCCGCACAGCCAGGGAAATTAATAGCGTGGAAAATACAAAATATCTCCCAGCGATTATATTAATTAACCGCAATTAAAACACGTTTCGTCGCTTCGCCGAGAGTTTTTTCTGCAATCTCTGCCCGGTTTCTATTTGGACAATTGTATGGCCAAATGAAATTTCAACGCCCATGATATTTTGATCGCACATATCGCTCGACAAGTGGCAATCGATAAAACCTCCGTGTAGAATCATTGCGAATTTAATACTAGAATTTTAATATTAATTTGAACAGAGAGTACAGCCTATATATATATATATATATATATATATATATATATATATATATCTATAAATATATATATATATAAATATATATATATATATATATATTTACAATATATATATATATATATTGTAAAATTGTAGAGTTATAATATCATCAATCGTCGATTCACGACTACTATTTAACTGGTAGATTATTATGTAGTCATTGTACAGAAAAGCCTGATTGTCTGAACCACCAGTCTCTCAAATTCGAAAATAGGAATTAATCTTTTCGTAAGTACGTATGCATCTTAAGTAAGCCTGAAAACATCAAAACAATAGGTACTATCCTCATTAATTTCTGATTTGACTGGCAAACGTTATCCTGCAATCTCTAATTACAGGGTTATATATTATATATATATGTGTGTGTGTGTGTGTAATTTGATTAGCGAGGGTTATCTACGCGACCATAATTGGATAGTTGCATAGCAATCCCTAATTCAATTAATTCACTTAATTATTACTTTTACGTCTGCACATAGCAATTTATATATTATCAATATAAATATATATATTTATTTTATATGTATGTTCGCCGATTTCTTTAAATCCGTTAAATTTCCCTCGTTTTTGGTCCCGTTACAAAATTTTTTCGCATTTGTTTTTTCTAGACTATTTTCCTTCCATATATATATATATATATGAGTAAATATATATATATATATATATATATATATATATATATATATATATATATATATATAAATATATATATATATATATATATATATATATATAAATATATATATAAATATATATATATATAAATATATATATATAAATATATATATATATATATAAATATATATATATAAATATATATATATATATGAAAAAATTAAGTGGGCATTAAGGATGCTGGTGAAAGTTTAGACTTGTCCGGGTTATGGACCTGTAATTCTCTTTATATGCATGAAGTTTGATATCCCAACAACGGCGAACCATTCTTGTCCGTATCATAAGATCCATTCAGCACTGCGAACAGTCTTGTAAGATCCAAGATTAATCTTCCAACTATATAAGCCGGCTGTTCCAACGACCGACCTCCGAATTTAATACTAGGTAACCAGTTCTGTTGATTGAAATATCTCGGACTAACGAACTGGTCGAATAACTCAACACCTTGGTTACTATTAATTCGATTTTCTTTGTACGTCACACGTGTCACGAGGAAATACGGTTAATCCTCGAATAACCTGATACACGTACTATAAGGTTCGTACAATATGACCAGAAATTATGATGAAACTTTGATTTTAGTTTAATTGAAATAAAGTTTTGGAAGAATTACTTTGTATTATACGAAATTAGAACAATTGTTCTTTTCCTCACAATTTTTTAGACTATTCCAATTTCTAAAACTTCGCTGTCAGCGTCACTGACATGACCTAACAAATAGGAATTTGGACTATTCATAACAGAAAGATATCCAATATCCTCGTGCGTTTCAGTGTTACGATTTATGCAAAAATTTTATACGTTAATGCTTCGAATTAAACTACATCATTTTTATTGCTTAAATAAGGATTAACTACGCTATTTTGAAATATCCTGCGTTCCCCGTTCGATTTTTTTTAACAATCAATCTGAATTTATGAAAAATTTAGATCGATCGGAACATAATCTACAAATATTTGGAAAACAATATAAAAAGTACAGATAGTATAACTTCCCGGAACTAGGTTATAAATTTGAAAAATTTTTTAATACAAACTCGAGTAAAATTTAATGAAGTTCAACGGCGGAAAAAAGTTGGAGAAGAGAGAATCGATTCATAAGTTGGCATCGTTTGTTGCGCGTTCGGATGTTTGCTCGCGGAGGCAGCTCACGACAACCGGAAGTTGCTCGATCGTTGACACGGTCGCCTCGATTTGCACTGCCAGTCACCCAGCGATCAAATATTATTCGATGCTGTACGAATGTACCGGCGCGTTGTTGGCTGACGTTACGTTGTTTGATTTACGCTCCAGCTGGATTTCAGGGCGCTGAATGACATTCGAGAAGTCAGAGTGCGATTGTGTCATGTGTTGCGGCCCAATCGACATCGTAAATTGCGTCTAGAGAAATCGTTCGATCTCGCACTAAGCCAATCGGTGAGTCTCTCACATCATAAGTAGGTACATAATTAACATTCAATACCGAAAAGAATTTCTTTTAATAAGAACTTCCGTCATAAGTTCATTACAAAAATTATTTTCTACGATCCAAGAAACATTCAATCTTAGAAGAGTTAAACATCAAGAAGCAAGTCTAGCGTAAAAATAGTCACCTCCAAAAATCGTCCGATATCATCCAGAAAAATCTCCATCCTAGAATAAAAAATATTTCTTCTACATACTGAATCAATGTTAGCGACTATCAAAAACGGGGGTAAGTGGCGGGCGACGTGTAGGGCGGTCGTTTACGAACTAGAAATAAAAATGGAAAAACGAAGGTAGGAAGAAGAAAAAGGAGAAAAAGGGAGAAAAACTGGGATTTCCCCAGTGGTTTGTGGAGTACGTCTACGTGTTGTTCTCAATTAAAGTTAATTGCTCTTGCTATCCCCCGTTTCTTTCGGGGACACTTCTCGCGCAACGCGGATTTTCGTTCGCCTCGCGGCGAGCGTGAACGTACATCGAGGAGTCGTGGGTTAACGTGGCCGCGACACTTCCAACTCGTTAGACGTACAAAAAAACCGTCACCGGTACAAAAGCCTTTACCGCGCCTTTGCGACGCTATTTTCTTTTTTTTTTTCTTTTTGTTCTACTATCCAGCCATTCGTGTTCTGGCGCAAAACCGGCTCGTATCCAGCCAGTCGATTCTCCGTCCTGCTCCTTCGCTTTCCATCCATGGTGTACGCTGCGTACAAAATACGAATAAATCTTTCAGAGTTGAACGCGAGCTCGCTTAATTGAACCCGTGCCATCTGCGTCGTGTTGGAATTATTCAGTTCCCTCCATTACGACTGATCTCGCTAAACAATGCTCGGCCATAACTGTCTTTAGCTCTTGCTCTGTACCAGGTGAATCTTGCTTTTTGAATTAGAACACTATGCTTTGATATGATACACGAGAATTTGATTAGATAGAGCGTGATTTAACACGTAGTTATTGAGTTTGATGTTACATATTTTGATTTGGAATTTATCCATTGAAATAATATACCACGCGTAGTAATTTATATACAATCATATCTCTACGTTGATTGCATCACGAACTAGAACATTCGATCATATTCGTACCAGAGTAGTATTTTGTAATGTTCTATAAATATTATATCATATAAATCCTCGCATTTATTAATTCTACCACTTCATCTAATCATTCGAAAATATCTTATGGGAGCTCTTCTAGACTCGCGTCAGAAGGAAACAAAACTAAACACAATACTCGAGAGTCTACAACTTGAACCACCTCTCTCACACAAATATATCATCTAACTTGGTCTGCGTTATCCTAGCATCTGAATTAAGGACCGATACAAATCTCATTGATGAACTTTACTCAATTCATCAATAGATCTTGAAACAAACATACAATTTTCTTTTCTGCATTCAACGTTATAATTTTATTAAAACAATAAATTCAAGATACCCTTCAGAATACTGAAAATAAATTTGAAAATTCCCAGAAGTACACGAATTACTCAACTCATCAACATAAATCCACCTACACACAGCAAATGTACTTTGCAACATACGTTTCATTCTTCTTTCTCCTTCTCTTTTCTCTCTTCCATTTCCAAAATTTTATTCAAATAATAGATTCGAGTTATCCTTCACAACCCATAAATTCACTCCAAAAGCTCCAAGAAACACGCGAATCGCCTATATTATCAACCCAAACCTACTTATATACATACTAGATTATCAAATCGTAAATGTAACACACTTTTCCTCTCCTCTTTCTCCTTTTCTTCCCTCTTCCGTCTCATGTCACAACTCTATTTAACTAATAAATTCTGATTACCCTCTACAACTCTAGAAGCCAACTTGAAACCTCTCAAGAGACACGCGAATCACCCAGTTCATCAACTCAAATATACTTACATACACACTAAATTATCAAACCCTAAATGTAACACGCTTTCCTTTCCCCCTTTCCCTTTTCTGCTCTCTCCTCCATCTCACGCCACAATTTCATTCAACTAATAAAATCAAGATACTCTGCACAGCCAAGCCAAACTAAAGGCCAAGCTAAACGCTCCAAAAACACACAAATTACTCAACTCATCAACTCTAACCTACTTATACGTATACCAAATGCATTTCGTGACACACTTTTCTTTCCTCTCTTCTATCTCGCAGCAAAATTTCATTCACATAATATTTACATTCAAGTTACCCTGCACAAGCCTAGAAAACCAGCCAGAAAAAGTTCCAAGAAACGCTCGAATTATCCAGCCCATCAACTCAAACCCCTGCACACAAACTCGTTCGTGGAACATACACTGAAATCGAGTTTTTCC
This sequence comes from Bombus vosnesenskii, assembly GCF_011952255.1. Lineage (NCBI taxonomy): Eukaryota > Metazoa > Arthropoda > Insecta > Hymenoptera > Apidae > Bombus > Bombus vosnesenskii. The sequence goes on from NW_022882987.1 coordinate 2,963,918, forward strand.
CCAGTGGTTTGTCCCGCAAACGAGGAGGGCAGTCTGGACAACGACATAATCTCCCTGGTCGCGAGAAAAGACACGACTGTCCTCCGTCTGCCGCAACGTTTTACCCCAAACTACTTTTCCATGGGCGTGTGTCTAGCCAGTCACGTCATCCCAGGAAAAGGCAGTTTCTTCCGCGGGTGACGCGTCCAGACTGGTCATTCCTCGTTTTCTTGTCGCGAAGGGCCGTCGCTCGCGACATTTTTCATTAAAAAAGAATGGCCGCGTAAACGAGGAAAGGAACGTGATCGGCAACTCGGTGACCACCATAAAAACATCGATAAATTCAACAGGCTGCGCGGTACGTGCACGGAATCGGTCAGACAGCGACGTAATTGAGTTCAGTTTCGATTTTCTTCCGTCCATTTACGCGATTACCTAATGTCATCGCTCCCTTCCTCTTCGTGACCGAATCGGACTCGCCGGTTCCGCCGCTTCCGCCGGTCATTTCCGCTTCGGTCACAATAGGGAGAGACGATGGTGAATGGGGAATTTTCGCGTTCGAGTACTGGAGCTTTTTATCGGTTGCAATTTCGAGAAGTGAGGAGATAGTCCCGATTGAGAGACAGGGGACGAGATTGAATGGGGAGGGTGATGAGTGAATGAAGGATGTTTATGTATTTAGGGAATGTGTAAGTCTATAGAATACACGCGATACGAACAAGCATGAGAGATATTACGGGAATGAGAATTTTGGCCGATTGTTTATCGTGAGTGGAAATCGTGGAATTGAAATTACTAGACGCTTGAAATTGCGGAATTAGAGTATTCGTGATCCACTTAACAGTATCTCTTAATATATGCGTATAATATATACGTATCTTATTATTTATATTATAGTCTTTATATATTATCTCAATATAATATATTTTAGTTCGTGTTTAAACTATGTAATATCGCGTGTGTTCGAGATTAGGATACGGGTGTAAAGCGCGTGACAATCTAGATTTTAGAGCAGACGTGACTGAATGTGCCCCGAGAATTCCTATATATTTTGGCCAAAGTATGTGAAAAATATCGTAAAATAGAAAAAGAGAGAACACACAGTTGTTCGGATATATCACGTAAAAAATATGTGCCTGGAATAATCCATCCAATATCTTTTTTTTCTATGGGGAATCCTCATGGATACCCCCTCCCCCTCCGCTCCCACCCGCTCTTCTGGGAAGCAGCGGGGTAGTGTCGGACTTTACTAACTAAAACCCCACGGTGAGCCGCCTGACGTTCAGCTGGGATGCCGCGGGACCTCTTTCAAATTACTACCGGAGCACTCCTGCGTCTTCTCCTGTCTAAGGGAGTCGTTCCTTTGTTAGTTCGGACATTGAGAGTGACTACCTCCCCTCGTAACGCTATCCCCTGGGTCGTCGTGCAAGTCTGAGGAGATCCAGATCCTCCTCGGCGTGTCGGCTCCTAAGACCACCTAGGGCAGCGCAGGGCCGTCCTTCGGCGCGGAACCCTGCAAGGGTGGGATGTTCTCACCCTTTCCCGCTCTGTTCGTTTCTTTACCAACATTACGCCTTCGCAATATGAGCGAAATGCGAGGAACTCTTGCTGCCCCCTCAGCATCACCTTCACAACTGACGAGGGGTCTAATCTCTCGCCAATCGCTAGCCATAGAATACGACGTGGGGCCTTCCACGCGGGACGAAATTCCAACGTGTGCTGGGCCGTGTCCTCGCTCCTTCCGCAGTGGTGACAGGTGTTCGTCACCTCTCTTCCGATTTTCTGCAGGTATTCCCCGAATACTCTATGTTCTGCGAACACCTGCGTCATCCGAAAGGACAGCGGAAGCCCTCCGCGGTCCTCCAAACCTCCCAATTTGGCAGGACCGATGTAACGGCCCGTTGGCCATGGACCTGGTCTTCGGCGAGTAGATCGGAGCGCCATCACCCCGACACCTCTCGTCTAGCTTCCCACCGAAAGTTTTGGGCTGCCTGTACACTCGTCGGAGTACCTAGGCCTGGAGCTCGGACGGAGGAGACGCCACCAGGACAGTCACCGACGCATATGATATCGTCCGGTATCCCCTTACGATTCTGATGGCGGTCGTCCTGTGAAGCCTCCTCAGTAAGAGTATACTGCGACGACTTGTCATCAGATCCCCTGCCCATACTGGAACCCCGTACAGGACCCGAAAACTGACGACTCCCTCATATAGTCGGATCACTACGACTTCTGCCCTACCGATATTCGGCAGCAGGCCACATAAAGCGTTGGCTGCCGTCGTCACTTTGGGAACCAGGAGCTTGAAATGCGACCCGAACGCCCATTGACAGTCGATAGTAAGGCCAAGATATTTTATCTGAAGCCCTACCTCAACCTCCTTCCCGCTTATGTCTAAACACAGGCCGGGCGGAGGAGTCTCCCTACATCGATAGTCATAAAACCATATCGCCTCCGACTTGGCTGGGGACACCCAATCTATCCAATATCTAGAATCGTCTTATCCTCAAATCCACATACTTAATTATTAACTAAATTAACCCTTGAATCGTCCACGATCTCCAGTCTCGAATCTTCAGTTCCAGTTGACATCAACATATGTCAACAATATCTCGTAACTACTCTTCGGACAAGTTACTGTAATGTAACTACCTCAAACCTCCTCCCAAACTTCATCATCCCCTACAAACTAACTCCATCCAAGGTAGATTTTAACTGTACGACTAGCGCTGTACTCGTTTCATGAATAAAAATTACCTTCCATGTACCCCACTGAAGAAAAAACGGAAGAAGACCTGAGTGCGACTACCCGAGAAACCTCAGAACCAACCAACCAATCGTAAAATGGAAAGAGAAGAAAAGAAGATTGAAAAACAAAGAATTGGTGGAGCGAAGGAAATAATCGAAAGCTTGATAGCTAAGGGCTGAAAACACAAGAGGTGACAGGCTTGAATTAAGAGGGAGGAAACGGGTTGTCGAGTGTCTTGCAGGGTGGATCGAGTAATTGCCGCGGCCTAGTTTCCGGCCGGCCGAAGAAATCAATCAACCGGCGACGCTGGTGTTACGTAATTATTACGGGGGTTGCGAGAGGGTGAGAGCTCGTTGACCGGCACGCTGTTCCCCGTGATAACGCGGCCGATATTGCCCCAGCCGTAGTCGGGGTGTCTATTGAGCGAAGTGGCACAAAGCGGGCAGCGCATTTATGAAAGACGAACCGGCGTCAGCGAGATTGCGTATTTCGGCCTCGCGTGCCAACCGGTACGCTGTTTCCGGGGGCCTCGTTATTAACAACCCGGTTGCACGGATAGGTTAGGTCGCTAGTTTCACTCTATTTCGCTCCTTAACGCGATACGTTTGTCTTTACGGTCGACTGCTCCGGGCAAATCTCGCGGATTTACCTCCGTTACCGGAACATGCTCGTTACGCTCGAACAGTTACGCTTGTGAACGTCGTGCAGTTGATTCGAAGAGAGTTAGACGTTGGATGAAGAGGAAGGAGGGGGGGGAGAAAATAGAGTGTGGAGAAATAAGAAGATCGAAGGGGTTGTACTTCCGAAGTTGAATTTTATTTTGTTTGAATTTTTCTAGTGTTAAACGTAACTTCGTAAAGTTGATTTATTATAACTATAAGGAATAGTTAAGAAACGATTATTTAATAACAAAAATTTGGTGAAATGTATCACAGTATTCGGAGTATTAAGAGATCGGGGGACAAGAGAGTTTAAATAGGAGTATTTCCGATAATTGAGATTCACTGGCTAACTTCACCATCGCTCTAGTTTAGTTATGATAGAATTTAATTGTTAGTATTTCAACGTATCGTTCTTTAACATATATTATACAATGTGTTTTAAATGCAGACAGATGATTGCATATATCAATATCCGTTTCTAATACGTGGTTTGATATATCAAATATTTTTATTCGTAATTTCGCAAAATGTACATAGTTTTGCACTGTAATTGGCACAAAATCTATTAACGGCACCGTTGTTATAAACGAAATTACTCGAAAAACATACACGTTTAACCCAATAAATCTTAAATAGACGTGTAGCACCTATTAGAACTTTAAACGATTGCTGTTACTAAACTAATGGAAATTTTTTAATCTACTTGGAATTATCAGAAAGAATACTCCCCCCCCTTGTAAAATGTACTGTGTTTTGTTTGGATCCGACTTTCCGGATCTTTGCTGAGATTTGTCGTTTGAATACGACTGAATTTTTCAGCGATTCTCTGTCTCTGTCTCTGTCGCACGCTCAAACCTCTCAGTCGCATAGTCTACTGACCAATCGCAACGTCGCTAATAGCGGGCTGGTCAGTAACAGACAACATCTGCGTCCTTCCACTATTACTACTACTAACCGTACGCATTTCCTGGAAAAAATGTAGGCCAGACTGCAGCAGGCTGCCATTCATAATCTTACAGGCTTCTGATTAGTTACGTCTATTCTATTTACTTTACAGTGCTATGTCTACAGAACCAACTGAGATATCGATTTAAATCAAAATGCATTATTAAAGGTATACTTTTCACTATCTTCTGAGTAGATAATAGTTAAAATTTTGCGCCTTGTACGTGTTTATATTTATTTTTATATGTACCTATGTATACTTATACGCACTTCATGATTTAAATCGAAATTCATGATTAAGAGTACATTTTTGAATATTTACTGATTAAGTAATATGTACAAATTTCGTTATTTATGCATTCAATTGAGAACGTAGAAACGCAAGAAGGGCCAAGAATTATTATGATGCAAGCTAGTCCACATTTATCTCTCATAAAGGAATCATTACATTTTCGTAAATCATGAAAACGTGTGTCAGCAGTGATTAAAAACGTTACGTAATCAATACAGAAACTGAAGGCACGATACTCTTAAAAATTCAAATGCTCAATTAGATTTAAAGAGTTTTGTGAGAATTGTTAAATAATTAAAAGAGTCACGTAAGAATTGAAAGAGATACAATTTGAGAAGATGGAATACAATTTATTACATTTACTTCTACGTTTTGTATTTCAATATAGTTCTTGTTATTTCATTTCGTATTTAATAAACGACAACCTGTCTACAAAATCCAACGTTAATACGTCATTAAACAAATCTTTACTTGCGTCCAGAACTTTCAAATTTTTGAACAGTCCTCTCAAGATGTTAATTAATATTATTAAGAAATTCTATGCGACGACGAATCGAAGCAAGCGAGCAAACAAAATCCGCGCAGATCATTGTAATTAGCGTAGCCGAAAAATGTACAGCGAGAACGGTTGCTTCGTTGATGCAGAATTGTGAAATTAATGGAAACGTCGCGATGGCTAGCGACGATCTTGAACCGGAGATACAATTGGTGAGCCAAGGTGCAGCTGTTTATTCTATGATTCACGTTAACAAACCTCTAAAGTTAATGAGGTCGTTCGCGAAACGCCGCGACGACGACCCGGAACGAGATTAGGGACGACGAGGGTTGGAACGTTGGAAGAGCCAGAAACGTCTTTATGCAATTTCGTCGACGTTCGTCCTTACAGTCGTCGTTGCCCGTTGGCTCCATTAGCGACGGCTACGTAATAGTCACTTACAGACGAGACTAGACGACGCTGCGGTTACTTGTAATGGCCGTTGAAATTAGTATCTCGCGTGAATTACGTTGTTCCCGTGGTCGTGTTAAAATTCGAGCTGCGCGCCGTGTTTAGAGCCGGTTACGTCGCTATTCTCTCTCTGACTAATTAGATGTTTTGCATACGCGTAATCTTCTCAACCCGATTGCGAACCGTCACCTGTGCGTCACACGCAGATTTGTCTTGGTGGTTGAAAGTGGAAATTGGCGATGGAGCGGTTAGGGATGATATGCGGCTTTGCTTCGTCTGTCTATTATTCTATGTATTTTAGAAATGCTTCGAATTTCAGAAAACGCTGGTTTTCTTATTTTTCAATAACGTGGGAAAATTATTAAAATATTCAGGTCGACTAGTTTTAAGTAGAAATGGTAAAAATGAATTTGTGAGAGTTATGAAAGTCCCGGTTCGATTTATATCTCTCTGAATTAAATTAAGTTTCAGTTATTCTCGTTAAATTTTGGATTATTCGTACTTTAATCAAACAATTTCATCAAACTGAGTCGATCGTTGACAGACAAATTGATATCTCTTTAGCGCGATATTGCACTGGTCTTGTTAATGCCACGCTCCTTCATAAATTATAATTGCGTCAAACCTCAGGCAGCGTAATGATTTTCGTCTTAACAAGATAACTTCGCCTTAAAAGGAGTCGTACGACAAAGATTTGATATCAAGTTTAATGTTAATATCGCGTGTCGTTTGTTGCGTAAGTTTCATTGCACATTAGAGAGCAGGCTCGAGACACGCGTCGCGTGAGAGTAATTCTTCTGCGGCGAGGAAATTAAAGGTAGACCACAGCGGTCGATGTTTAACGTTGTTTCATGCCTACGTTCCGTTTACCGCGTAATCGAACGCGAAGCAATTTAAGTTGTTACGATATTTCTAAGTTCTGATAACTTTATTGCCGGTGACAACTTTCTGATAGGAGGATCAGTCGGCGTACGCGATCCAATTTATTTTGTCTCGGACGTTGACGCGATTGGTCCCGGTGAAAACATTAAAAAATATGAATAATTCCAATTTCAGTGGAAAATACCTACTCTTTAAAACTAAATCAATCCGAAAGAGTATATGGTTATAGCTTGTAAAAGCAATCTTCGTTTAGATTTCATTCCTCTACTTATATTCACAAAAATATAATTCTTTTTCCCTGAGTCCACTTTTTAATTATGACCTTAAACTGCAAAAAATATCGCGTTAAGAAGAACAGAATGTCGCGTGAGATATAATTTCGAACGAAAGAATCAAAATTAAAATTCTCTTAAAACGAAAACATTTCGTTATCCCTCTATTCCGAATCCGTATACTAAATTCTAAAAGTTCTGGTCGTTATTTACCATCGACCAATAGCGTTTCGAGTCACAATCACGAACTGGATAGTACTGTGGTCGCTCTGAAACGTTTGCAGGTCGTCTTTTCGGCCGGGCCAGAAAACGTATGAAAAGGTGAAGTTTGTAATATTCGCTGAAAGCCTGATGAGCGGATAGATGGATGATTCGAGAGGAACGGCTGGAATAACAGGCGGTGAGAAAAGGGAAGACATGGCGAAAGATAGATAGCCAGTGTAGATGAAGGAAGAGAGGGAAACGCTCGTTTTTGTGTCTATTCATTCATCTATTCGCCGATCCTCGGTCGCCATTTCTCTCCCATTTTTACTGTTGCCTGCCGTGTTGTGTGTACACGGCGAGTTCTATGCACATCAGACATCTCACTATCGCTATTGGTTAACTATAATAACAAAACAGGCGACGTCGATAAAAATCGAGGACATAAGTGTCCGTATATAATGATGTTGATGATACGCGTCGCGTTATTTTACGTTGAACGAATTTCCAATGCACTAGTGACGACCTAATAGTGTGAGAACACGGTATTAAACCAATTTTATGGCGCGATCGACAAGCAGCTTCAGCATATTTTTATAATGGAAACATTTGGAAGGGGATTTTTATATTGGGATAAAAAATTTATGGGTAAGTTAAAAGGCACGGAAATTTACAGAATACATATAATATGCAAAAATGTGTAAAATACGCAGCTGTTGAAAAAATTTCTATTCAACTAAAAATAGGAATTTGCATAAACGTGAATAAAATTATTTATGAACTAGTCTTTTGTATTTACTGGCGAAGTTCTACCAGTAGAGATAAAATTTTCATGTTATCGATATATGGTGTAACAGTAGCAGAATAACAGACGGATAATTAACATAGCGTGGTAATTGACTGAGTAGTTTAATTTTTAACTGTTATTTTATTACATCCTAATAGACATAATGTGATGTGCGTGCGTCGAATGCTACAAGATGAATTGCCTGATATGACATGACGTATTCAATGTTTATGTGCTTTGATGTTACAAACTGAACTCTCTGATAGAACGTGATGTGTTGAGCGATCACGTGTGTGTTTCGATGTTATAAACCGTATTGCTCTATTTAAACTACACAGTATGAGAATGAGACGTTATGTTACGAAAATAAGGAATTAAAATTTTCTTCATTGGATATCGGATATAAACAAAAAATTAAGAAATTAATAGATGAAGAAATTAGCAGATAAAAACAAAGAAATTATGGAAGATATTTGCACACTTGAAAAAATAAAATTGTAACGAAACTAAATCGAAGGTATTCGACAGACTCATTAAAATAACCAGTTCGTGAGGTACTGGAAATTTGATGACAATTCACTCTTGTCAGTCCAATAATACAATGAAGAATGCGTCGAGAATTCGGGACGAGGAAACGGATATCCGTAGTTTTCATCCACGTTTCTTTACATCACCGCGTTTTCCAATTAATTTCATAGATTAAGCTTAACGAGCTGCACATTTTTTCCAGATTCGTAAATTGGAGAACGCTGGCGACCGTTCGCCACATGGAACATAATGCCGTTTGTTCCTTTTTCTGGTACACGTTGGAAAACAAAGGAGCTAAATGTAACTCGACAACAAAAGCTCGTTCATCGTGACCAGTTTACGAAACTAGTACGACGATGACGTAGAGTCGATATCGAAAAAATGGTCACGATATTTTATTAACATCGTGGCACGAGTGAGAAGCATTAAAAGTGGATCGAGTAACGATGTCAAACCGATAGAAACCAGTGTTAAATCGACATCGAGATGCACGACTCGAAACGAGCCAAGCATCGTGTTTTGATCGTTGTTTGGTTGTTGTTTTGTTACCCTTTTCCATAGTGGAGTTACGGTTTTATTGCTACAAAGTTCCAACGAAGAGAGCCGTTCCTTTTGTCTCGGTGCGATTCAATCTGACAGTACCAGTACCAAACTTATATAATTTGTCCTCGCAAATACCCGATTTTATTTTTGCGCAGCATCACGAAAGTATTTGAACAGTTACTGTAGACAATTTTTATGTTTCTACCTATTATTTGAAAAATATTTGTCTCTAAAATGACCCAGCCACGGATGGCGAATTAAGTGCATCGCTGACAATTATCGAGCTTCCCAAAAGCCAAATTGAACGGAAACCACTGTACTTTTTATTAATTTCTTAATTTCAGTACATAAGCACGCGAATTATATTTAATTCGTAAATTCATCCGTCGCAACTGGACATCATCGATAAAATAATAATAAATAAAGTAAATTTAAAAGACCGTGTCTGTAACATCATCATTTTCTGCACTTTTCAAATTACGGATATCGATTAATGACACCTCTAACCAGCTCAATTATCAATCACGCAAAGAAGAAGAAATATCTTATAAATATTATATTCGATGTTAAGAAGATTTATAACAAACATAATCACCGCTTAATGATCATAGTGAGTAACTAAAATATTCATGCGATTTTTTAATAGCTAATAATAATTTTCTACTATATTTCTACGTAATTTTCTTTCATCTGTATAGTTCAATTTTGGAAACCACGAAAAATGGAAATCAGTGTAACCACACACCATAACCACTCTCACGCAATTGTAAAGCCGCTGCTTTCCGTTTGCTCCCTGCCTTTGATTAAGATTTCGCGACACCCTTGGCAATAGCGGCGCACACCAAGAACTTCATGAAACTTAGCAACCAACTATAAGATAGTTTATATGATTGATCGTTCCAGTTCAATCTCGAATACCATCACATGATAATTACCGCCGAGTGCCTCTCGAAAGGGAGTTATTCGATCGTTTAACTGTTCCACGGTGATTAGCTTTCGCCGTCGTGAATTCGAGACACGACTCCGATTGCGTTATTCCTTGGATTAAGGCTGAACGTTGGAGCACGTATACACATGCGACAGCGGGAAATCGCTGTTGAATGAAATGACGAAATTGTCGTGGGATTTTTAGTCATTTATTAATTTGATTATAGAAATCAGAGAATATATTGACTTACTTGACTTACTTATTGTCAGAATATTAGGGATATATCGATATATAAATTTGTTTGGAGTATTCAGGATACTTAGAATATTTAGAGTATCTTTTCATGTTTTTTATATTACATTACTTATATTGTATTATTATTAATTATTTAGAGTGATATTTGGAGCATTTGCGTTGGTTGGAATTTGACTACAGTGTCAGAAAATTATTTATTCACTCAACCACTGGATTATTAATTAGAGTCGTGTGGTAGTATTAGGATATAGGTTAAGTTGTTCTCTCCATGGAAGTTTTATTTCCATTAAAAAAGATTTCATATATTTACCATAAGAATGAATCGTAGAACATAATAGTAGAGACGCTATTCATAGGTATTCTTGAACTTTTTCGAAGTTTTCAGAAGCTTGGGATTATGAAAAAATTCAGTTCGGACGTAAATTTTGGTTACAAATTGTTAAAATAGTAACTTACTTTCTTTTTACAGTTAAATTCGAATTTTCTAGTGATATACTTTATCCCATCATTGATTAATATAGACTAAGCGGCGGAAACTGGACGAGGTACTGTTGCTTACGTCGCAAATATTCGCCGACCCGTATTATAGCCAGGCATCGAGGTCAGAGATAAACAGCGGCAGGATTAAGGATTGCCCAGTGGGGACGGAAAAACGTGTCGTTGCCAGCGGCAGTCTGGCTCAATTTTGTGTTTCTGCCTCGTCGAGTGTACGCAATTAGTCGCGAATTATCAAACGTATTCTTGACTCCACTCGGTAGCGAACTTTTGATAAAATTAATTCGTTCTTATCGAGTGAACTCGCTTGAGAATCAGAGATTGGAATTCCGGCTCTGAACGCGTCAGTGTGACTTTAATACCGAATCGAGAATGCGTGTTTGTACGTACTTGCAGTTTCACTCGAGAGTCTTAGGAGGGGAAAAGGTGGCAGCGGCGATAAAATCTTTAATTTCAGGAAACCGTGGAAGTGAAGCTCTAATAGAAACACCTGTATATCTAGAAATATTAAAACACATTAGGTACTATTAGTTCTCGCAAAGACTTGGAAAATTTATAACGAAATATAGTAGGTAAACATGGATCAAGATACATATTATCGTCTTTTGGAAAGAAATGTACCTTTATTTTGGGAAATTCGGGAAAAAAGATTCAGAAATGAAAGTTCGCTCGAAACGTGAACAACTTGGTATGCAAGCAACAGTTGCAACAATTTAATAATCCATTATCCTCGTTAATTACGGAGTAAATATCGAAAAATAAATATTTTCTAACTGCGTACTCGACCAACTTTAAATATCTTAGATATCGCAAATACTATACATGCGAATACACTAAACACAATTTTAAAAATTCCGAACAAATAAGTAGGTACTTTTTAAAAATAAAAATAGAGATTGGAAGGAAAGAAATACTGGGATGAAGTTTCGCTTGAAATGTGAATAACTCTGTGTACAGTGTCAAGTAAATTGGAAGGCGGTACAGAATAATTTCAAAACGGAAGTTATCAAAGAGGCACATCAAACTCGTTTGTCGATTCCTATAAAATACGCATAATAAAATAGTCATCTATAGATTACTCGCCCAACTTCTTTTGCTAACATATCCATCGAATCGAACGAATCGAATTTCTGCCCCTGCATATGGATCTAAGATCCGCACAACAGTAAATTTTGCAGGAGCCACGGAGTTCAGCCGGAAGCTACGGTTTCGCGATGGTTCATTCGGCTTGGATCGTGCCTTCGCCAGCATTATCGTGAATACACAAATTCCCTAGTAATCCGTGAACGCGTCGCGGCTACCCGCCGAAATCTCTGATATATATACCCATTTGAAATCCCTTCGTGAGAAATTTCATAGTTTTCCGATATTTCGCGATCAACGACCGCATCGATGCGAAGGAATGCTTGAAAATACGCCACTAAAAGGCCGTTAGTTTACTGCTGAATTTTGTCCAATGCATGCTTTGCATATATACCGCATATTTACCGTATCCACTTCCGGAAGATTTCTCGCGAACGTTCTTCCAACTCGATAGCCTCAACGGCGTTCAGAAATTCGAATTTCGATTGCTATACGGGACGTTCCAGTAAGCCGTGTAGCTTTACTGGTGTACAGGATGTGAGCGAATAACATGTAGTGAGACGATTCCTTATGGAAAGATAAGGAGAAAACATAGAATACAATTTTCTCACACGACGCAGCGGTTTCAAGAAAATCGACTTTGAAAATTAATCAAGTTAAACGCTGCTAATTTCGAATTGGAAGGGGGCAAATAATCGATAGGACGTTGCTCTATATGCGAAAATATATCGAAGATGCAGAATAAATTTTGTTTGCAAGACGCCTTCTTTCTGAGAAATATACATTTAAAAATGTATCAACTTATAACTGAAAACGTTGGAACTCTATCTCTTTGAAAATGTCTCGATCAGAGAAATTTTATCCCAGTTTATACAATTTTATACATTTTTATCTTATCTTCGCACGTAAAATAACCTCCTGTTCAATACTTGTTCATGTCATAGTCATACTACTACATACATACAATACTAGCCAAGCACAAATATACTGGACAAATCATCGAACTCGATTTTCTCGAAAACGGAACGTCATATGAAAAGTATTTATCCTATAATTTCTTTTTATTTTTTTTCGTAAGGAATCACCTTACTTGTAAATACTATTCGCCCGCACTCGGTATATGTCATTCTATGGATCTTGGTTCGTTCGTTTTCGAGATTGTTCATTACTTTACTCAAGAATTATCGGACTTGACTTCTTTGAATTTCTTTTTTCGGTTACACGAAGACCACAGGAAAAGAACATAGTAAGCTACGCTTTTTGGGAGAGTTTTTCAGATCTTCTAAGAGAGCAATTTAAAATTCAGTACACTGTCTATCATTTTTATGTTGGCAACACCGTGTTTTTATTAAGTTTTTGGATTAAGTTTTCAAAAAAATAGCGATCAAGTTATTCGGTTCCCTTCTGATGTAACCTATATAATGTTTCTCTTGCTATTCTTGCCTTGTCATGATGAATGAAACCGGGTCCGCTTTTCTTCCTATCGGCGCGGATAACACCGAGTGCCTGCACACGATCGCGATTTTCCACGGGCAAAATATCTGATTGGTCGTGGCTCGATGCACACGGATACATTATTGCTTGCAAGTCGGCGACTGGTTACTTTTGGTACGTATATTGCACATGTTATATTGGAATATAGGAACGTTCCATTTTCGTGATTTTTCGAAGAATTGGTGGATGTGTAAGTAGTTGCTGTTACGTCAGAGATGACTGTAGCGATGGAATATTTGGAGGATGCAAGCAATAAATAGGAATAAGGAGATCGATATTTGCTTCCAATATTAGATTCAAATATTTCAGAGTATAAGAAAATTTTCAAATTTACCTTCTCTGTACGAAATTATTCACAGACGAATAGTAACAGGAGAGATGCGATGTCTATTCTGTATATAATCCGTATATTTGGATAAGTACCACATTTTGTAATATGATAGAACTGGAAGCACTGCGCCTGAATAACTCCGAAATACCACGGTGAAAAATTCCTCCATATGAAAGCAGTGTGGTTTCGAGAAAGGAATTTCACGTACTTGAATATTGTCCTAAATACTGGTCGGTCGAATTAATTAAAAAGGAAGAACGAAGGAATTTCGCTGTTATTATATTTTTCTTCAGTTACAACTACCTTGTACGAGTTTTCATTACCGAATTCCTATCTTGATATCGCGCAACAAGAAAAATTTCACTGAATCATGCGAACAGAACAATCTCATTATGCTATTAAATTTGATTCTCTGCCGAAGCAGGCACTCAACCGCAAATCTCGAGCTCTCTAAAAAGAATCGTTCGAAGACGAACAAAAATCATATACAGTTAATCCAATGATACGACTTTGGTTAACCCGAGGAAAACACAGAAATACTTTTAGGGACTCAACCACGATCACGTTCCTGTAAACCTCTTACCAGTAACGAGCAGTAAGTAAACCCGAAAGCCTAGCCGAACAATACGAACGAACCCTCGCGACAACCTTTCGATCGTTGCCCATGAGTACTGAGTACTGACCGAGTTACACGAAACTCATGGTTTCCAGCGAACGATGTACCTTCGATCGAGCTACCAGTGTATGGGGCCAACCACCAGCTCGTCCTCTATTATCCTGGACAGTAATCCGACGTAATTCGATCTCCAACCTTGTGTATCCATTTTCGATCGTTCCTTCGAACGGTGAGGAGCAGATACTTTGGGCAGTGTGTCGACTGTACGCGTGAACTTGTACGTTTGAAGCATACGCGCGTCGTTGCTCTTGCGTGCGGTAAAGGCAAGTCAGAGGTAACAGAGGTAAGCTAATCTTGTGAGAAGGTGAACTTGGGGGTTAAAAGAGAAAAAAAAGAAAGAAAAATGAAGATGACTTTGGAGGAAAAGAGGTAGCTTCGGGGCAAGGTAACCTTGGGGGGAGATAACCTTGGAGTTACGCGTAATAAGCTGTCGAGATCCACTCGAAGGACTTTCGCGTGGAGTTCTCTTATTTTCCAAAAAGCTACGCAGCAGAGCTGATTCCTTCCTTGGACTCCTTTCTTTGCGAACTCCTCCCAAGGCGTTCTCGTTTATGTTTGCTAGAGGTCCAAGGGAAGGTCTTCGACTACGACATTTTTCCTTGAAAAATTGGGTTTGTGCGTTGCTAATGTCTTACTCGCACTCGGAGGACCGACGTCGATAATATTTGAATTGAGGAGGAAACGCTTTCTGAAGTCTTTCTAATATTGCCTAAGGACGAGACTTGTAGAGATGCAGAGCACGATTTGCTGCGGCACAGCAACACGTGCCTACTGATCACGCTTGTCTTTCGGATAACGTGGCTCAGAAGATCGCCTTTGTCCACGTTCCGCGTTGCGCATCCGCGGTCGCAAAGGACGTGATGGGATTACAGAAATAGGGTGGTCTCGGCGAGAAACCGGGCGTCTACAGGTTGTTGGTCTCCTGTGAGGCTCGTCCTACCCGTTGGCCGAAATTAATTCGTTACTTCCTGATCGAGGGGGAAAAGGGTCGTAAACAGGTTGATGACTTCGTTGCCTGTTCTTGAATAAACTCGTTATTCGGCTCGGTGCGTGGAACGATCAAACGATGATGAATCGACCGCAATATGGTTCGAGACAGGGGTGATTCGGCTGGTATTGGATCATAAGGAAGGCTCGTGTTGAAATTGAGGAGAATTTAAAGGCAACATGGTTTCATGGAATTAACATCTTATTTTAATAGGAAATTTCATAGAATCGATATGCTAATTTGATAGAAAATTTTATCGGATTGGTATCTCGTTTTAATTGGAAATTTGTGGAATTAAATTTCGAAGATTTAAACTCCTATTTTAGTGCAAAATCGAGAAGCTTTCTAAAAAGAAGCTTATGAACCATGTAGGTATTTTCCGGTTAAATAGTTATATTATTACAGTGACTGCAAAATTATTTGCATACCATTTTATTTATTAAATTATCCACACAATTAATTAGATTCACTACAAAATTTTAATGCTATAAAAGTGAAATGTAGAGTCTGATAAAAAAAAAGAAACGTTTGGAATAATACATGTGCAATATATGGTTCATTTCATTCTGTAGTCTACCGTGTAGTTTTATTTTTTCAGCAGGCTATTTGTATTCTTCGAGAATTTGAATGTAAGGATTGATGAGGGTTTCTTTCGGGCATCGATATGCTCGATTATTAAGGCATCTTCCGTGCTATATAACGGTGATCGATCGGTAAAAGAAGACTGCCCATAATTTGATAAATAAATTGCGATCCATCACGGTGGTAACGACATACTTCGCCACACGAGTAGCCAACTACCCCTACGTTCTTTCATCCTAGAGTCAATCATTTGGTTTTATACCTTCTCTCCCGACCGTACCTCGTATTTCACGGTATAAAAATACCGAGAAAAGATTTCAATCTAAGAACATTCTTCGCAAATTACTTTCACCGTCGAATTACTCACTTTATTGCAGTTCTTAATCCTCGTTCGCCACAATACTTTCCCTTTGTACCATAAAAACCAGCCTTGCGGCAAACTGAAAGATTTTAATCTAAGAATACTCCTTGAAATTGATTTATTTTCCACAAAGAGTCAGGCTAGTTTATGTCTTCACATATTTCTATTCCCATTTGTAATAATTCATATTCATCGTTCTTCAACCATAAGAATTATTCGTTTATTAAGATCCTAAATATTTTAATTGAATTATATTCCAAATAAGCTTTCCTCAAAGTAAAAGAGTTGAACTTGCTCGAACTAAGAACATATATTTTTAATTGATTTCTTTCAAACGAAGTTTTTATATTTTCCATCCCCATCTGGAGGAATAACCATCATCTTTCAGCAACTTTATCATCCTTGTAGATTCTTTTGAAGATAAAATATTTCATTGGAAGAATATTTCTTGCAATTGGTTTGCTTCGTATTTTTCTGCATTTACGGTAATATTCTTTATCTTCCACAATTGAGAAGCTCTTCGGATTATGGACTCTTCTCGAGATATCCTCTTCTTCCGATTATCGCAATTTTATGATCTACGAACTTTATCATATATGTCTCCAAATTACCAATGTTGTATTGCAATAATTCACCGAGGTACAAAAGAGTTAAATGGAGAAAGGGCATTTCTCAAGAAACGCCTTTCTTTGATGTAATATTTTCATACAAAGGACATTCTTAAAGACATTTTAACTTTTACGAAACATCAACAAAGAATATCAATTTTCATATTAATACTTCTGAGTAAACATTTACTTTTTTAAATCTATCTCCTGTATCTTTAATAATAACCAATAACTTCGATGCGTAATACGTTGCGATCTCGCGTTCAAAATTAATTATTTTTTTATTACATATATATTATATACATATTTAATTTAATTAATTTTGTCATGCATTAATTTCGTCCATGTGACTATAGATGCCTGTGTGAATAGAATGAACGTATAAAATGAAATTATTGAAATTTGAATTTTAATACATAAAAAATGAGTGTTTAAATATTTCATATCATACTCGATATTTTAGCTTCCGATATAAAAGTTCTTACATCTGTCTTTTCTTACTTTACATTTGCTTAAATGCGCGTATAATCGTACAGGTGAAATTAATTTGAATCCATGTAGTAACGTATGTAGTAACCTTATCGCTTTTTACTAGAAGTAACCATAATTTTTGGCATCACCTCACTATATATCAAATGAAGTTTACGTACTACTGATTTTATAGGCGTCTCGTAAATACCACGATCCTATAAACGAAGGAAGCTTCAACTTTAAATATCTCGAAAGACGATTTTAACAGACACGCCTTTATTCCAGATAACTCCTCGATTACAAACACAACTCGCTTATTAATGTTGCAAATATTTTAATAAGATATTCTAAGAAATCGTATATATTCCACGCAAGTTTTTCTCGAACAGGAAGAAGCGGTTACTCCCTCGATACAAAGAGCGGCGTGGCATTGCGGCGATTAAATTTGTTGCAGCCGCGCTGGGAATACGCCACTCCCTTAATGGAAAGATTACTCGAGATTTTCTTAAGGCGCCGCCACTGCGACGCCAGTGGACTTCCGCGTTCCGTTTAATGCGGTTCCAAGACTACTTTGTGTAATTAGTCTTCAACGTCCAGAGACCCAATGTTTCCTTATTCCATAAGTTGTCATGTAATTGAACCGGTCCTGTTCTTCACGAAGCATTATAAATAAAACTTGGCCAACCGCCGAGGGGATGTTTCCAACGTTAATTCGACAGAGAGTATTTTGAACGAACTACGACGACCGTTTGTAATTTTTAATTAAGAAGATAATTGAAACTGTCTTGTGAAGTGAATTAAACAATCGTACATCAGATATGTCTCCGATTGTTTCTCGTTTGGTGATCAGTTTGTGATAATCGGGTCGATATGTTTGTGAAGTTTGAAGCTTGTATGAGATTTGTATGAAGAAAGGGATGCGAAGATATTACAGGAGAAGAATAATTTCCTTCTTCTTACTATAATTTATTAAATATAACTGCTACAATTATTTGGTCTTTCAAAGTAAAATTTCATAACTGTACGGTACGTCTGACCACATTTATACAGCAACAACCAGGATTGATAACAATATATTATCGTAAATAAATTTGCAATGAGATTCTCCCGATACAGTCCTCCAGGCGACTTGAACAGAATCGATTCCACCACATAAAAGCACCACTTTTCACCAGAAACCGTCTAACCGCATCGTACAAACCTGGCATGTACGTTGCATCGAGATCGTTCGAAAAACGAGGAAAAAATTGGTCTCTGCTCGGAGTCTCGTTTATTCCTTATGAATTTTAACAAGCCCGTTTCTGTGCGCTCGGCGATATACCTTCGAATATTTAGAAAGGAGAGTGAAGTTGAAACGATAACCGCTTCGACTTCCGATTTTTACAGTGGCGGATCGAGTGGGTTTTCGTTGAATTCGAATTCGGGACCTGACGAATCGCACCAGTGGACCGTTTCCACCGCTTTAATAATTCATCGACTAGTGGATAATCCGAACGATCGGCCCGACTAAGAGCTGAAATACGTAATTACGATCCTTGGCGCCGTTCCTTCGCCGTAATTCCATCGTCGCGATCCTTTGCGAATCGCTCCTCGAAGCTAACCTCGTACTCATAATTGTTTGGAATTAGATATTCTGAAGTTTATAATATAGTTAGAACTACAATTGAATGTTATGGCGAGAACACTTGCAATTATTGTTATTTTAAAGGCCTTCATCGTTATCGTCGAGTCATAGATGAGCATAGTAGATTGAATTAGAATATTTAATACTAGAATACCTTCTCATTTTCTTTATTATTGTATATGCTTGTGCTCTACGCGAAAAGTGTGTTAACAAATCTAAATGTGTATCTTGCGAGAATCTGTTTGAGTAATATTCGTCACCTTTAATGAAAAACTGACTTACGTTAATTGGCTGCAGAGCTCTGCAAATATAACAGTCAAACACATATAAATACAAAGTTTTAAACTTGTAAAGTGCGGAAGCTTTTAAAATGCAACAATCCAATGATTCAAAATGCAATAATGTTCGAAGGTTGTTCGAAGTCCAAAAGACCAGAAAGTCGAAATAGTTGCTATGTTTAAAGTAGTTCAAGTATTTATGCGAACTTTTACGTAGAACTTCATTTATCTAAACTTTTCGGGAAACGAACGATTTATATAATTGGAGTTAATATAATGAGATACGAGTTCATCAAATTTTACTTACTACCTGTTATTTTTCGTTCGAATAATAGGAGCTCATGATCAGACAAATGTTTTCAACCGACAAAAGTTCAGTTGATCGGACGTTAACTAAATTTCATTCCTATAAAAGTTCAGATAAACGGAGTTCTAACGGTTCTGGAACAGCAAACGATCCGATTAAATGTGTCTTATTTTCAAGTACGATTTATTTTTATTTTTCAAATTTCATCTATTCGCTGAATGCATATTTAACCCTAGAAATCGTATGAGAACCTTAATACTAATTGTCCCAGGATCAAATGATGCAACGATGCAGGTTCGATCGGTGGACGTATCGTTAGTTTGCGCTCCAACGATATTTCCAATCGATTATCGAAGGTTGAAATTGGAAAGGTCCTATGGGGGTCGACAGAATTGGTTACACGTGGACCGCACGAGAGCTTTGGGAATTTTTCGATCGAAAATCGCTGCATTTTACTGGCTCGCAATTTTTAAAGTAAGTAGTTTTTGAGGGTATTTGGTATGTTTTAAATTTCGATTCACGGATTGAGCCGTCGGGGGACTGAAAATATTCGTTGATCTTTTAGTGGAAATTAAATTTCAAACGAACGATGGAGAGAGAGTGGCTTAAATGAAAAATTTGGAATAGCAACTATATTATTCTTATTTGATTTTTCGAATGAAAGGGGTTAATTAAATTTACCAATTTTATATAAGGTATCCTGTAATTGGTAATATAAATGGGAAAAATTAATCATAAATGTGGAATAAAATTTGTGCATACGAAAGTTTGCGTCAGGGATGATTGATTTTAAATATATGGTTGGCAACTTTTGGATTAGTCGGTAGCATAATTGAATTTAAACTCGCAAAAGAAAATAATTGAAATTCTGTAGAGGTTGCATTATTGCAAACTACAACTGCAATTTGAAACAAGCTCGACGTTCGGTTTTACGTAAATTACATTCTAAACAAATAACATTGTACTTATTTAACTCTTAAGTAAACTATTCTAATATTTTTTTACTTTTATGAGATACATTGAAACAATTAAAGTTTACCATATTTTTTATCTTTCAAGCAAACCTATGTTACACAAATTGTTACTAAATAAGAACTAACAATGACTAGGAAAAATAAGGCAGCAGAAATAAAAATAAAATGTCTGCTTTCTGAAATATATTAAATTGACGGACAGAACATTTTGCCTCTTAAGGATAATAGTTCTAATAGTAATAGAACTTGAAAATACTAATAATAAAATTTGAAGGGTTGATAAGAGAATTTAAACGTAGCACGCATGATTAGAGAGTAAATGATAAATATTCGATGAGCGATACTCGTTATACGTCATCGCGCAATAAAAATTGTATTTCCTCCGTTTGAATTATTCGTGGAACAAGCTGCGGTGCAACGGGAACCACGAGAACGAAATCAATTCTACGGGATGCCGATGGAAATTTTATTTCTAGTACATGTTCCTCTCGCGGGGATCATCGGGCTTTTATAAACATCATCCTTATGAATATTCCTACGGACCATAACGCTTTCCAACTGCGTCGGCGTTCGATCTGAATCCCCTTATTCGACTGTTTCTTAATAAATTTTCATGCGGACAAGGCCTAGCGATATCTGTCAATTACTGCTCGCCATGAATATTCAGAAGCGAGAATAGTCGAAGCTCGCAAAACGCATCGTTTCTTTCATCCCTGATTCTACGAGGATACGTGTATTCGCAAAACGAGAGATTCTTTGCCTCTGGGCTGTTTTAATTGGAGCTCGAACACGCAAACGATTCGTTAAAACTTCTCCTTTGGAGGTTACGTTGTTCCAAGGGAATGTTTTACGAAGTAATTGAATGGAAAACGATGAATATACTCGTGACACGTTGATATCAGTGTTAATCGAATCAAATGAAACAGAGTGGAACGTGGTGTGGATTAAAAAAAAAAGATACTGTGGTTCTTGTACGTCTTGTTACGGAGGTTATGTTGTTCCAAGGGAATGTTTTACAAAGTACTTGAGTTAAAAACAAGGAATGTACTTGTGACATGCTATTATCAGCGTCAATTAGATCGAGTAGAACAAGGAGGAATAGAATGGAACAGGATGCTAATTTTTAGAGAGAATGCTTTGCTTTTTGTTCGTTAAAATTTACTATGGAGGTAATGTTGCTGCAAGAGGAATGTTTCACGAAGTAATTGAATGAAAAAGATAAGTATACTCGGTGCCTTTTTTCGTTAGTGTCGCTTAAACCAAGTGAAAAAAGGTAGAACAGAGTGTTGATTTTTAAAGAAAATAGTTTGGATTCCATTCGTTAAAATTTGCTTTGGAGGTTATGTTGTTGCAAGGATGTGTCACAAAGTAATTGAATGGAAAAGTGTATCCATAAAATATTATTGCTGTTAAGACTAACACTATCAAACCAATCAAAATGGCTGGTACAGCTTATTTCGTTTTTGCAATTTCTAAGAGCATGCAAGTATATTTGATAATATTAATATTTACTTTTACCGAGATAAAAACATAATTTTATATAATTTAATTATTTCCTTTGTATTTATTGAATTCTAAGTAACTACGTATAATAGAAGCCGATAGTCCCAATATTAAATTAAATGTAGCAAAGGATGGCCGATTTTCAAAGAAAATTATGGCCATTTTGACTACTATTATTCATGGAATTTGAAGGAAAATTTTGCATTCAATAGCGGTTTAATAAGCAATAGTTAATAGGCTTAAATCCTTAGACAGAAAAGCTTCGGTTCTTTGGTAATTCTTACTTAGTCGATCTTTCGTTCTTATTCTTTGGGATTTACAATCTTCGACTGAAACTTAAATCTTCCTTTTTTCTTATATAAGAATTCAGTTTGGTTTTAAGAATTCAGGCTGGGAAGGAGTAGAAAAAACGTAACAGAATTAAGTTAAACAATTAAAAAATTCTATGGTAAATCGCGCTGACGTGTTTATCCTGTGTACTATATTTCCATAACATTTTTCGTTTAATCATCTCTTTCTCTTTGCTTCCTATCTCGCAGCTGTTTCGCAGAGTTACGCGAAACGGCGGTGATTAAATTAAAAAGTCGCGGGAACAAGTTTTACAAGCCGTCATTTTAGAGGCATCGTAAAAGCTTAGAAATTAAGGAAACAATATTCTCGATATTTTTATGATGTTCTTTGACCAGCGAAACACGTTGTATTTCTTAATGCAAAATATTCCACTCACAAAGATATTTTCTACTAATTATTATTTATTAACTCTTTTAGTTTACCCTTTCCATTCTTCGTTTTGAATACAATACTTCTGAAAGTAGTAGTTTTTTAAAATAAAATATCTAATCGCTTTAGAAAACTCCTAATTTTTCACACATATATGCATTCTACCGCCGAAATGTATCAAATACAGCTTCGTGGCTCCAATAGAAATCGTATTAACAGCAACCGTTAACTATAATTTTCGACGTTTTAAACACTAAAAAAATTCATAAGCACCAGACAGTATTTAGATTGTATGAAACTAACACGTTTATACTTGGGTTTCGAAAGGTACGAACGTTTATGAATTTTCACGCGTTCATATTTCGAAGCGTCGCGTCGATTAATGTCACGACGTTTCACGGGCGGCCGCGTGACTAATTCGATTGCATGGGAGTCGAGTTCGTGGTGTCTCGTGCGAGTTATCCGGCGTCGCGGCGACACCGAAAACCCCGGTGTCCGTGTCTCATCGGGACGCGGTCGGTTTTTGCGCGCGGAAACTGATAAACCGCGTTAGCGAGCGAACAGACTCGCCTATTCCCGACAGTACGTTGCTATAAAACCACTTTACCGTGTCCTCGTTATCCCGTCGAACCGGTAATATATCTTTTATCCCCCGTCATTCCGTTATTTATACACACTGTTCACTTTTTGTTAGACAGTAGGTTGATACTTGCGTCGTTTCGACGAGCCATGCTAATGTTTTTCATCATATCGTAAAAAGCTATAAATAAATTTGAAACGATACTGTAAAATGATTTTTAAGAATAAAATAGAAATTGTATATTTCTTGTGTTTTATACACGAAAATTAAAATTAAACTATAATTGAAGTTGAAATATTTACTCTCAGGAGAGAAACGGAATCCATTTTTGTTCATTCTCTAATTTTAATAAAACTGTACGATCAACTGGGAGAATGTTTTATGAGATCTAGAGGTGTAATTATTTTTAATACCTTTAATATCGTAACACTGAGACGAATAATATTTTTTAAATTTCGAAGGAGACGGAAAGTCACGTGTTTCGCTTCGAAACCGATAAAAGAGAAAATCTTCAGGCAGGTGAATTTTAATTAGGAAAACATGTATGATTCCAGGTATTAAACCATATCGAATCTATAACAACATTTTTAAAATAAATCCGGACATTTTCGAGAAATCAATTTAAAAATAGCAGTGAATCTGTATCATTTGTTATAAGTATATATAATATTTATGGCAATATATATTTCGTGTATTCCATATATATGTATTTGATATAAATATTTTACATTTGAAATTTATGTATATTTCTTGGTGGTAAAATATAATAGAAGAAAAGCAAAGAATTGCGAAAGTGCTATTCAGGAATGGCGTTGGCTTATAGTTCTAATGACATTTCATTGACTGGACATGATATTTCGTTAATTGGCCAATTATGTTACAGCGGAAACATTCTGATTAAAGTGTACTGAGAGATCCGATTCGACGGAGTTAATAAAGTTTCATGTTAAACACCTATCAAATACCAGTTAAATTGGAATCATGATATTCACTTATTTGACATATTAATTATTAAATATAATATATTACATAATGCAGTTTAATTTCACAAATCAATTTGCTTGTATAAAATGCAAAAGATGTACTATAGTATCCTGTAAAGTAAACAAATTTTAAACTGAAATTTTTCGATAAATATTTTCGACTCGAATCAGGTTATTAATTTATCTGATTGATAAACAAAAAAATATATTTTATAAAATAAATTTACCCTCCGATCGAGAGAAAATCTGGCATTTTAAAGTGGAAATTCGTACAAATAAGTACATTCCAATCAGGAATCACGAATGCAAGCAACATCTTGCGTTTCATTTGTGTACTTTTGCATAGAGAGATCCGAGAGTTGTAAATCGAGTAATTTCGAAACGTAATTCGGAAACGTGGAAACGCGATGCGGCGGTTGATCTCTGGAAAATCCTTTCATACTTTGATTCTATCCGATGATCTTATGATTACTCATCCAAATTCAAGCACTTGCAGCAATTATCAGATTTACCTAATCCTAACGATCCACGTAAATCGACTTTCGTTAATTTAAAGATTAATCTAGCGACTTTCATTAATTTAAAAAACGACTGGAAACTATATCACGACCAGCTTGTTGAAAAAAGGTTACTTACGAGAAAGAAAATAGATAGTTCGAAAAAGCTTTAATAAAGCTACCTTTTACCTGAAAGGGAATGATCGCGATGATAAAACAGTGCGTCAACGTTCGAACGAACCAGTTCCACGGCATACAGTGGCGATCGTTTTCGAAACGTGAAACGCGGCGAGCAATTAAAACTTTCCACGGTGTCAGACTCGCTGACAACACAACAGATTTCATCTTTCGGAAGCGTGCACCGGCGCAGCCTTGATGTAGTTCCGATGAAAACGCCCTAGAAACGACATGCTTCCTTCGATGAGAGCTCTATAAGCTGGCGTTCATTGCTTTGCAGCTGACTGCGAAATACCGGTCGGAATTTCTACTGCGGGACGCGTCTCTCAAATGTTTGAAGGGAATTGTGAAGAAAAGAGACGCGTGGGTTGCATTTAGCTCGATTATTCGTACTCACGATCGAAGCGATACACATTTACTTTCTTCGTCGAGATTCGAGCCAAGCGATGAGATACAAATTATATGATGCAATAAATATATCGTATAAAGTATTTTAGTAGATGTTGAAGAAGATTAGTAATTTCTTACTTAGATCTTTCGTTTTTTTTAATTCTGTTACATCGGTTATAGTCAATTCTCTGCGAGAATTGCAAGTGATATAACAGATAAGACATAACGGATCGTTTTTCGTTAGATGATCAACACGCAGTAAAAGAGAATTGTTACTAGTTAAACGAGACTATATCTAATCCGTTAAGTAGAATAGAAACGTCGCTGATCAGACAAAGTGATGTTTTTAGAGATTTTCGCACAAAGCCTCAAATTCATAATATCGTCTACTTAAAATTAGAACAGTCAATTATAATTCATAATTTATAATTCTAACAATAAAGGATTTATAAACACACGACTTGGAACACTGTCTTCGTTAAAAATATCAAATATATTTGTAAACAGTTAACTTACTTATATACTTATACTCTATAAAGTTATACTCTTAAAAACCAACATCTGAAAAAATGAAACTCGTCTTAGTTTCCATCCAAATCTACTCAAACCCATCTAAACCTACCCAAACATCATTACATGTTTCCCACAAAACAGTGGAAACGAATGATCAACCTTCTAATTTCTTTCAAAAGAAAGGCCAAGCGATGTTCCTCAGCAAAGTCTCCTAAGATCCTCCTCCAATCGAGCTGTTCGCAACAAAAGCATCGTTTCAAAGCGTCATTCTAAAGGATCCGCAGCTTGGAGCTTGGAGAATTCGGATTAGCGCAGCAGGAATTCCGGAAAGCGCGGGACGTTCCGGTGTGCGGTCTCCGCCGTGTGTAAGGTGGACGTTTGCGTGTTCTGAAACTTGCAATATCTCTGGCAGGTATTGCGGGTTGCCGGAAACGCGCCATTCGGAAATTCAAATCGAGATCGATATTTGCTCGTAGAAAATGAAACAATAGGATCCGCTGTCAATTCTTTGAGTTACTTAAGATTAAACGGAGACTATTTATGCGATTTTATAATTTCGCAAATACAGTAAAGGAAATGTACGAGCCCAGGCAAAGACTCGTTTCACTCAATGAGTATTATAACCAGTACCATATTTTAAAAAGCATATACATCCTTGCACGTTACTTGTATCTTTGTAACTTTAAATTTAGTATAAATACATTCGTATAAATACATACATCAGGCATAATAATGAAATTAAACGAATTAAACGAAATAACGATCCAAGATACTTTAGGGAGTTCAGATAATTAAAAAATAATTTGATTTGAAAATTCATGACATTTTTAAAAGATATACAAAGGATAAGCTCCTAAGTTTTGCAATGACCTACATATAATCCTAGTTGTGAAGATATGTAAAATATAATCTTCTAGGCTTTGTAATAACTTTAACAATTGTGATAATTCTAAGACTTAGAACAATCCTAAAGCTTTTAATAAATACCCAATAATTTTTTAAGTTTATCTGATTTTCCGTCAGTGTCCAACGAATGAATGTACCGACGTAATTGCTCGAAAAAAGTTGCCGAAAAAAAAAAAAAAAAAATAGCGAGAGAACGTGGCGAGACGAGTTTTCGTTCGATCGAACGTTTCGTGGAAAACTGTTCCGTATGTTGTGGGATGAAACGTTTGTACCCAGTTGAGACCCTTTTCCGTACAACACAGGGAAGTAGGAAGCGTGTACGTTTGACGGGGTGAATGACGGGTTGCGTGGTGATCGATTGGAAACGGAGATTCCTTTTTGGTTGTGCTTCCGTACGGAGAACGTGAGGTGTTGACGAATGGGGTGATAAGCTGCGATGGATGAGGAACTTGTGGACGGAAGTCCGTGATATTCGATTAGAGGAAATCGAGTATTTCTATGATATGTACGAGACACGAGACACGAATCGCACGAAAACCAAGCTGATCAATTCTACACAGAAGGTAAATCGTCTTGTTTCATTTTAGAAAAAATTTCATATATTCAGATTAAAATAATCAACTCCAGATGCGATATTTATTATCAATTTATCATGGATGATAAACGAGCAACTGGTAAAAGTGAAACTCATCAACATTTTTTCTTTAATTTAATTTTAACGAGAAGGAGTACTATTAATCCTTTTCACTTTTAAGTGGTTTATTTATCGATGGTAAATTGATAACGAATATTGTGCCTAGAGTTGATTATATATTGTATTGATTATAAAAATTGAATTTCTGTAAGGTATAACAAATCCATTATCGATAACAAATTATTTATAAACGTTGTCTGGAATTGATTACGGATATCGTCCGTAGAAATTCAATTAATTTTATTACATAATACTTATGGAGTACTACGTCTCCTTTGTAATATCCACATATTCATAGGTATATGATATGCACGAATAGGAGTGTTATATTTCCCACGATAATGGGGATTTTCTTCGAATGTCTCATTATCGAGAATCCGATCACGCTTACGCGTTCATTTAATTTAATTCGACTATTCAATTATCCATGCGATTAGTATTCCCGGAATCTCGAAACTACTACTCGTCCGCTAAACAGATCCAATTAATCCCTCATTAGGGGAAGCAGAAAATTTTCGAATAAAATTCCCTCTATTATTAAACCGCGGTGTGCATTCGCTTCCGGAGAGAGCGAGGGAGACAGATGGACAACGTGTGTGTGCGTTGCGCGCTTTTTATAACTCGCCATAAAATTAATACAGGCTGCTTACGGTGATGTAATTAAATTATAAGGGTTAAAGTGGGTCGCTTTGAAAATAACCGTAACACTCAGCCATCGTTTTATTCTGCGTATAATTCCCGCACTACTGTTTATTTTTCGCTATAGACGCCACTCTTCTTATTACGACACAAGCTTACATAATTTTTCCTCCAATTAAATCTATCTCTGTTTTAGCGCACGAATAATAGATTAAGTACGCGTAGATAAGTAAGTAGATGAGAGGCGTACGTGGTCAGACGGACGATATAGCAGGCCGCTCTCAGTTAATCAACACGCAGTAGTAGAGGATCGTCGCTGGTCAGACGAGCAATGCCAGGCTCCGTTTAATCAACCAAGTAGAATAGGAATGTTAGTCGGGCATATCTAGAATGTCGCAATCTTGAGAACTTTTCAACCACTTTTGAACTCTTATAATCCGACAGTATCCACCAAGTGGAATCAGTTTCTCCAAGGTCTAGTATCAACTTTCGACAACGATGGAAATTCTTCTATGATTATCTAGAAGATTTGAAAAGTTTGTTAGCTCTGATAGGCAATCTTCATCGAGCTCTACAAATTTTAAAATGCTGCTATCTTACTATATAGGCTGGCATCCTAACAAGTTGATGTCAAATTCATACAACACATTATAAGCTGAAATAGATGAGAAAGATAAGAGATATGACCCTTTGAGTCATTAAGTGAAATTGTACAACATTGCTCGCGTTCATAGCTGCTCGTTGATAAATAAATGATGATTTCTGAACGTCTATCACTTCTTAGACGATTTTTTTTTAGTAGTTGTTCGAAGATACCTCCTTTTACAATAACATAAACTTTCGGTCAATGAAATAGTAACTCATGGAGATTTTTGAATATTTTTATGTTTGTACGAGCAATAACCATCACTAATGATTTGTCACTAAATCGTCAGTTAATCCGATCAACTAATCTCAACAGCAAGCCATACTCAGAAACGTGTTTCCAGTAGCATACTCGGTGTCGGTGAAATTGCGTGGCAACGAAAAGAAAATAGGACAGTTCCGTGGCGCGTTATTCGAAAGTTATTCGAAACGCAGAGTCCACGGACAGAATTCGAGTGAATAGCTGAGCGCGTAGAGGCTGTGCTCGGAGAATTATGACGGAAACTTCTACATCCAGAGTTCTTGTTTAATTAAGTTCGTTAAAATCGTGTTTAGAACACGCGCCGTTCGCAGCCTCGGTATTTCCATAATTCATCGTATAAAGACCGCGTGTACGTGTCTCCTTTAATTCACCGATTCTCAGCTACGCGCAAAGACAATACGAACTTCCGGCTTAGCACCGGAGTACAGCAAGAAACATTCTCAGGCGAATATTGACTCGACGTGCTAAAAATTAATAGCTCGTTTACTTACTATGCGCAGTTTCCCTTAATTCGTTTCATTTAGAATGAGGCCCTTGTGCTGTGCATTATTGTAACTTTGAGATTTCAAATTCTATGAGTTTGTATACGGTGGCTCAGCAAAGTATCTGATCAGTTAGTTACAGAAGTGGTTACGGAGATCGCGTGTCTCATACGGAACGTTTCCAAATTTCCTTCATGAGACACGATTATAAAAAGTAAAATTTAACGAGTATGACTCTCAATTAGTTATTATACCTGTAAGATAGCGACACCATCGATTATAACGTTTAATATACCGTGTACTAATTTTTAATTAAATATATGTTTGCAGTATTTTATAACTTTTATGTACATATATGTTCTAATTAGTTTCAAATTTTGTCAATATAATAAGTACTTTCGTGCGCTGCTGTATGCATACGATGTATCATAATCTTCGAACAATAAATTGTTGATTCGATAGGACAATTTTTGATTGTTTGACAGATAATACGACGCAGTGGATGGAATTTGATTATCTAGACAAATATATTATTTCGATAACAAATAACACAGATCCGATGTATTTTATTTATCAGGATCTGATTCCATTTCGATCTGATAATGGTGATTAATACTATCTTGTTTATAATCCGATTTGATTTGGCTTGAGGCTGTATCCTGTTTACTTATTATGATTGAACGGGAGTGTTAAGATTCGGGTTTTCCTATGTAGAAGCGAAGCGAGAAGCGATTAAGTAGCGTTTATCACAAAGTTACTACTTGTAAGTTCATAAATCATACATTCACAACAACTGAAACAACTTTGATATCTTCTAAAATTCATCTTCTAGGATTACAGCTTTTCAAAGCTAATTAAATTCCCAAGTCGTTGTCAGAAAAATTATGTTGTGCGTGAAATTACGCTATTACAGAATTCTTGAAAATTGTCAAGAGAAAGAAATTATTTCTATTATGTGATTTCAAACCATCGGAACCTCGTTGCAGTTCCTCATGGAATCGTTTTCGTTCAATTCATTCTACAATCTAATAACAATAATTCACGATCGTTAACACGGCCAGTAACGAGCGGCGCCCGTCGAAAAAACATTCCTCCCGCCCCCGCCGACTTTTACTCCCGAGCGCGAAATTGTTTTATCTCGTCCCCGTTTCGGTATAAAGTGGTTCCTTTTGCCAGCAGCCGAGATCGAATGAACACGGAAATTTGCACGTATTCAATTTATGGTCCGGCACCGAGGCAGAGTCGCGTGAGTAAATTCCGCGCGCATTGGATATATGTATAGTCGAAACTAGTAGACAGCGGAGAAACAAAGAGGGGTGGTTTCATCAACGATGCAAAAAGTGTGTCAGATATAACAGCGGCAGGGAGGTGAATGAAATTTGGGGAAAAACATTCGATCGGGTAACTCGAAACGCACGACGAGCAGTGCTTAATACGATTTTAATTAATATCGAGGGGATCTTCATTACGCCGTCCGCCTGGGTAGAGAGTTTTTTTTTCAATCCGGTTTTGTAAATGCAATTTTTTACGATCGATCACCGATGAACGGGGAAACATCGGCGTGTTTACACTCGCTCGCGTAGAAATTTAATTCCCTTCCACCCTCGCGCGCGTGTATTGGCGAACGCGATGAAAAAAAAGGATGAAAAATAAAAAATTGAAAAAAGCCGAGCGCTCCGGTCGGCGAGAGAACGGAATAATTGCGGTTCGTAGACTTCGATGCATCGTTCAGAAGCACTGAATCTACGCTCCTTGGCAAACGCAGTCATAAGCGCGCCATTGCTTTCGTTCACAAGCCAAACCCCTACATCGTTCGCATTTTCACCCTTCGCAACTGGGAAATTCTACTCGTTCTCGTTTTCATGTAGAAATGTTCGTTCGATCACCTGTGAAACCAGCAATTTCTACCGCAGAATTCCACCGACGTTTCTCTTCTACATCCACGCGTGTAACTATCCTTTCTACGCCGTATTGGCTAGCTGTAGGCGAACTTCAGCTTGCGCACAACATTTCTATGTTCTACGTGCGCGCTGGTCGACTATTTTGCTGTATGCTTCGAGATAGGTGTGTCATGTGTACATCCACAGAACTATCGATGCTGTAGTTTCTCCTTTCCTGCGAGACACGCTTTCACAATGATATTCGTTGCATGGACTTCAGCAAGTGGGTACCACAGGTTTTCGGGGAAGGATGTGCCGTACACGGAAGTATACGTGGAGAATTCGTGTTTATCGCAAGAATACTGTGATATAATGCTTTTATATATACAGGGACGTTTAAATTTGCAGAAATGTATTACGATGCGCATGAAATATTAGAATACATATCAAATGTTCAAAGTAGAATACTGATTAGAGAGTGAAAGAAATCTTTATTTAGGTTCTACTTCTATGGCTACTTTTTAAATTTACATATTAAATAAAATTTGTATATTACGTTAAATTTTAATCTTGATTAACGTAAGCTGGTAATGTCTAAAGGTAGATCCATGTTCGTTGCTTATTAGTATCGTTTTACGCGTGATATTGTCGTATTGGAAGGTGTTACAAGGGATGACCCAATTTCGTCTATGAATAAATACCCAAGCTATTGGCATACGTATGTCTTTCAAACTGTGCTAGATCTTTCAACCCGTTCCTACTACTTATATTAATTTCAATTTCCATTTTGCTGACTAAATTCCGTAAACTATTATCGTAGCACGAACTAATTTCGAAGAAATCGATACTATCACTTTGTATTTTATTCTTTTAAACGATAGACTAAAAGAGCAAAAATATCTGCCGTATCGCTCTTTCAATTGAATATTACAGTAAATGATTACTGTTATCGTAAGAGAACACTAATAAATTTCAATTTTATCCTCCTAAAAACAAGGAACGAAAAAGAATATTCACTGCTTTATTCCCTACATTGGACATTGCATCGCTTTCATTACCAGGAAACATTTGAAAAAGCAATTCGCGTGCAATGCCCACTCATAATCACTGGCTCGTAGCAATGCAAACTCCACTCGAACCGCAATTCACAATTTCCACTGCTACGCTGATCGAAAACGTTTGATGACTGAAACGGCCCTATCATTGATTACGCCATTCGTGAATCCCATATTCTTGTTTCCTCGTGGTGCACCAACATTCTTCTCTGAATCTCTGGCATATGGCGACCGGTCATTGCCAGTTGCATTTTTTACTAGCTTCCATGAAGAGAAGCGAATTAATTTTGTCGAAGGGCTTTCTGAGCGAAATGGACCGCGATTTTCGAGATTTCGGGATTCACGATCTTCCAGCCTCGTTATTATCCATCGTCATTGTGATAATGAAGCCACGTTGGCGAACGTGCCACGCTACGACCGGCATAATCTAATCAATTAGTCTGGCTTGAGTTGCACGAGGACGATGGCCTGCAATTTTCAAATTGAACTCGATCCCGATAATGAAGTGGAAAACTGACCGATATCGTGGCGTATTGTGAGAATTTGTAATTTATCTTTCTTCGTCCTCATCTTCTTTTTCTATTTTCACTTATATTTTACAATTTTTTGAAGTTTACAGAAACTGACTTATTTGTAACATTTTGATAAACTGTTGTTTGGTCTTTAATGAAACTTCCGCAGCAAGCCTATTCTACTAATCTGGTATTTACAATGTAACGATGTAAAGCTTTAGTCGACTAGTATCGTTCGTTAATCCGATTCGTTAATCGGATCACCGAGTGAGAATAATCAAAGAATTATTCAAGTATAGTCACGGAATTATTAAAGTTGTCGTAAAGCTATTTAATTTTAAAGAATTATTAAATACATGTTTATTCATCTAATTATAAAAGTTCGCTTATCCCAGTCCATTTGTTCTACAGTGTAATATTTTCAGATTTAAAAAGTCAAATTCCTCTCTCTCTCTCTCTCTCTCTCTCTCTCTTAGAAACTGAGTGAATTGTTATAATTACGAATAACGATTTCCCATGATTTAAATTAAGCGGAAATATGATCATAGAGAATGAGAAAGTGAATTTGGAATTTAAATAATTAATTTTAACGTTTAGAATACGAACGACTGAATATAGTTGAAATTTCGGAATTTCACGTCAAAGCAACGAACCGACGCTAAATTTCGAACGAACGAAAGTTCGATACTTCAATGTTGGGAATTCGAAGGTCGACGAGCGAACGGAAAAACGGTAAATTTCCACGTTTCTTCTCTTTATCGTTAATCAACTAATTAGCGATCCTTGTGTTGGTCGGTGATCCCGAAGGTGTCGCCCGAGGTTTTATTCGGCTAGCTCTCCCGTTGACCTCGATTCCCCTTGTACGGCGGAATGAAAGAGCGTCCCGAGAGACCAGTCGCATTGAAAAAGCTCGCACGATAGTTTCTTGCCCCTCTTTTCACCCTTCCATCCACTCGTTCCATCTAATGGAAAACGAAGCACCGAAAATCATTCTTCTTTCTGTACTTTCACTCGATATCTCGACGACAGCCATCCACAACAATTTGCCATACCCACAATCTCTAAATCCTTTCCCGTTCTGTATTTTATCTGTACGATTTATCTTCCCGATATCGAAATTTACGGAAAAGTAATATACGTCACGAACCAACGTTCTTTCCTCAGGAATGAATTTTACACACTTGGTAGCATGCGGCCGCATATTTTTCTTGTCAGAGAGATTTCTACATTTGGTGTAATATTTGCCTTAATTGATTTTTTAAAGTTTTGCCGAGATGCACGAAGACGTAGTAGTTGTGTCAATTAAATACTAGATGTACATCAATGAAATAAAAATTCAGACACCTGTTTTTTAACTCTGGCTACGTTAAATCATCTGGTAATGTTATTATTAATTTCGAATTAATGCTATAATTGCTAATAATAGTTTCCTTCAATTCGATCAACATTTGACGAAAAGTTTTTCAGACATAGCAGAATTTCGATCTAATTTTTATAAATCTTTTAGACGCTAATGATGAAACTACTATCGTTTCCAGATTCTTTTTTACTATAATTGAATCGATGAACTTTATGTCTCAGATTTTTTCGGGCTATACATTGTCAGTATATAGGTCAACATATCGTCTTTTTTTTATTATAACTCTTTAACGATGCTTCCAACGACATGTATATATAATATAACATTTTTTCCTTATCTTGACCTATAGAACAACGTTTAGCCGGAAGAAATTGGGACATCCTGCATGCATCGTAAATGGAAATAAATAAACAAATGTGAACGAATCAAAATAACAAAAGAAAATTCGGTTTATCGTATCGAGATGTGACTCGTAAAACTCGGGAAATTGCAGTGTTGAAACTTAAGCGATACATGTCGCGACATACGATCGGTGACATAGACGATAAGTCGATAAGTCGCGTTGCGTCGTAAAACCTTCGAGTTTTACAAGAAGTACAAGCCTGTTTATTACCCTTTCTCATAAGGCTCTCCCTTTCCGTGCCATTTGTTTCGACATTCCTTACAAAACCTCGATTACTCGTCGACCTCTCGACAAAGAATTTGGACGATCTCCGAGATAGTCATACCAGGAACTTCGGAAATTACCGTTTGTCATTCAGCAAGTTTCGCTAATAAATTGGCGAGTCGAAATGGTAAACAATGTAAATACCGGAAGCGGAAATTTCCAATAGAAATAAAAATTGCATTTCTATCAATTTTATTACTTATATAATTTATTACGTGAATATTATGGATTCTTAGTATTTATTACCTCTTCAAATTTTATATTATACTACTTATCTTATGTAGAGATAGGGCCTTATCTAATATAAAACAGGTTAAAGTAAAATACATATAAATGTATATAAATGTAAAAAATACATA
The DNA here is from genome assembly GCF_011952255.1 of Bombus vosnesenskii. Classification (NCBI taxonomy): domain Eukaryota; kingdom Metazoa; phylum Arthropoda; class Insecta; order Hymenoptera; family Apidae; genus Bombus; species Bombus vosnesenskii. The sequence goes on from NW_022882987.1 coordinate 2,998,983, forward strand.
AAAATGTACTTTACATGTGTCGCGTAAGTTTTATAAGAACTTTATTTTATTCTAAAGGAGATCTTGCAACGATAGCTCCATCTTACATTGGCTCCAAAAGTTAAAACAAATTGCTCCAGGGCATAAAACATCTTTCACAATATTATGAATGAAATCTACGTTATTTCCTACTAGAAGAAAAATACTTCTTTAATTTTGTCGTATTTAAACCATTTACCATCATAGTCCTACATTTATGAAAATTTCTTTTAATGTTTTCACCTGTTCCTTCTGATCAATATTCGTCAGCATGTCAATAAAGACCTCGAAGAGCTTTAAGATCGTCGATTGATTCAACTTCGAAAATTAACATTTACCGTGGACTCAGGTTCCAGGACAAAATTTGCAGATATCGTAATGTATCGGCGTAAAAAATCAAGTTCCCGAAACACGTTAGCCAGCAGCAGAGTTTCTTAATTTATTACGTGCGTCGTCGAGCGATAGGTCCCAGAAGAGGAGTGATAAAATAATGCAGCTATGCTTTCCTTTCATTGCACCCTCGAGGATCGTACAGATTTAAGCTTCTTAGTTTAGGAAGCTTTTAGACGGTCGGCTTTTAATCATCCTGGAATATGTATTTAGTGGCTGCTTGCTCTCCAGCCGCTGAATACGCGCGCCGCTTTAATTTCTGACTAATCGCTGGGCTCTGATCTCGCATGTGTGCTACTCTTTTCTACGTGAACACACATCACCTCTGCAATCTACGCGATCGAGCAGAATGGCTGACGTTCGAAATGACTTTCACAGCTGCTTCGCTTTTTCGTTTTATGGAAATTACGGGAAGGATTAAGCGGTGTAATTAGTTGATATAATACAATTTATTGGATACGAATAATGAATCGGTATAATGTTTACGAAAGAGACAATCGGCGTTTTATTCCGCGAGGCAAAATGGTTAGCGTTTGAATTAATTTTCCAAGCTAAGTCGCTTTTGTCTTTCGTCTTTGTTACGTGAAAATTGCTGCGAGAATTAGAAGAA